>NC_142633.1:12721666-13040833 GCF_059453375.1 Lepisosteus platostomus | reverse complement strand
AGAAGCCAGATAACCCACCAGTGTGTCTCTGGACTGTGGGAGGAAACCGGAACACTCAGAGGAAACCTGCATGAGCACAGGGAAATTTCCATGTCCATGCAGATAGCACCCCAGGGCCCCAGAGCTGCAGGACAGCATCGCTAACCACTGTGCCACCTGCATCATATAGAATTTGTTAGGAAAAACTTGATGAAAATGGAGGAAATACTTTGGTTGTATTAGATTACTTACAGTAGTATATAGTCATGGTTATAAAAGCGATCAATATCTGTGTGCTAACTGTCAGTGCTTCTTTTTTTAGATTTATCAGTCCTGGTTAGATAAGTCTACACCATTTGCAGCAGTACGATGGATTGTCACTCTAATTCTAACCATCATCTATATGATTAGAGTGTATATATTACAGGTAAGATAACTGATTGTACTGTTTTCTTTTTCCTCTGCGTGTAGTGTAAAGGCATCTACGCGTTAGACTTACAGTGGTGTAGCTGTTTTGCCATTGTCAAAATAAAAGTGTTTTTGGTACAAACACGTGAGTTTCATCGGAATTGGACATCTAAATATTTTTCAGTCATGTGTCATTTTATTTCGGTTTATCTGGACTTAGATGAACATTTTGGAAATAATTTTATTTTGTATAAAGATACATTTTATAAACTAAAGTAATAAAAATAAAGCATGCACATTTTGAATTAGCTGTTAATGTCTCTGCTTTCAATTTAAAGCTAAAGCCCTTAACATATAAGAGGTGACACATTTTTTTTACCACTGATGCGTAGCACCCTGGTGAACAGGGTGAGTGATACATGGCAGGGAAGTTTAATACAGGTAAAAATTTAATTTAAAATTGTTATAAACCTTGCAAAGTGATTTTTAATAACCAAGTAGGTGAGACAGTTTTAATGGATCTTATCTTACTGTCCAGTATCCTCTGTGACCATACTGGTCTATTTGATGGAAATTCAGGTGCAGAGAGAAATAGCAACCTGGTTTACTTTGGGGTCACTTATCCCAGTGCTGACCAGCATCCTGCCTTGGCTTCTGAGATCTTAAAAAGGGCTACAAAGTGGCACTGCTGCTGTTAAATAATGTTTATCCATAAATAACAAAATGCATATACATAGAGTATGTTTATGTTCCTTTTTTATATATATAAATGTAGCTTAGGTTTATAGTTGTTGAAATGCTTCAGTTGCTATTGAGACACAGGATTAAGCTTTGGCTTCTGATTTTTGCAGGGATGGTACATTGTTACGTACGCTCTGGGAATTTACCATCTGAACCTCTTCATTGCATTTCTGTCACCAAAAGTGGATCCATCATTAATGGATGATGCAGGTAAATTAGGTAGATTTGGCATAATGTAAGAGAGGATTACAGTGCACTACTTTTCAAATACAGCCAATGTTTAGAATAGATTGTGGTCTGAACCAGCACCTATCCTGCAAAAAGGAAAAAAAAAAGCTTTGTCTGACTGTACAAAACAAATATGAAAAATGGGCTTAATTAGCACTTTGGTGTTTAATTCAATTTCTGGAAATAATGTTCAGAACGTTAATTATGGAGTTCCTTAGAAGCTAGATGCAAAAAATGAAAAAAAATATGCTTAGTTTGGGATAGTGAGAAACTAAAAGCACTCACTGGTTTATGGAACCAAGTGCCACGCAGGAGATCTGTTGGGCACTGTTTGGAATGTGAATGGAATTATTTAGCATATTATTTGTAATATGCAGAATATAGAAAAAATGATACAATGTTTAGCTGTTCCATGCAAAATTTTCTTTCACACAATTAAGAAAATGGGTCATAATTGTATATTAATTCTGTTAGTGTTAATATTCCTTTATTAAAAGCAAAATAATTGTCTTTTTTTGTGTAGTGCCTGGAATATACAAATGCAGGAGATACTGAATTGGAGTAATTGACATTTACTGCAGGAAAAACAAGCCAAAACATCCTTCTGTGTTAGTTTTATCAAGCAAAAATACAGTAGGAATTCAGGCCGCCATCTTTATACATAAATTGAGCAATCTGCCCAAGCTAACTAGAAATGGATAGGTGAAATAAGCATAAGTATTTACTGCCTTTGGAAGTGAGTCATTGAAGCCTGTTTAGTCAGTGAAGCTAAGAGAATATGCAAGTTTCTTAAGAGAGTATCACATCAGTCTCACTTTTTCCATTATGATCTGTAATTATAGAGTAGGTCTTTTGTTCATGAAGGTGCAATACTGAGGAGAAGTCTAGAATGTTTTCAGGCTTTTGAAGAAGTAGAAATTGAATTTATTGTTAGCTCAGTTTGTTGTATGTTAAGCCTTTCACTCTCAGTGCATTTCTTTTTTGTCTAGATGATGGCCCTTCGTTACCTACAAAGCAGAATGAGGAATTCCGGCCTTTCATTAGAAGGCTACCAGAGTTCAAATTTTGGTAAGAACTACTTAATAACCTTTCTGTGCTCTCTGCACTGCGCTGAGCTATCCATTTCTTTTTCAATTTCGATACTGAGGGAGTTCCCTCTGATTAACCAAAATATTAAAAAAATAGACGAACTGAACTGGTTTCCTTTTATTACATATTATAGTATTATTAGGCGTGCTTTTCTGTCAGTTAGCTTGATCACTGGTATTTCTGTCTTCTCCCAGTGTTATGTTAGAGGTATTTTATTAATAAAAAGAATTACCAGTTAATCAAGACATCATTTTAATTTTAACCAAAGAAAACAGTATTTGTATTAGGAAACATTAAATTGTGGAAGAATTTCCCCCTTTTTCCATTAATTACTATTATGATCTTTGTGTTAAAATTTCCAAGCCTTGTATTACAGATCCGGTTATTGGACACTTGAAAACCCTTTAGTGTTGAATCAGAGCTAGAGTGTAATGCACGCATCAGTAACAAATGTGCAACCAATTTGAAATGAAATGTTAGTTAAAACACACACCTAAACTGAGGCACAAGAGTGTGAGCAGTTCCCAACAGCTCCCACAAGTTTGTCTTGAACTGTGAAGAACAATCTCCTCCAAACCATACTGCTCAAGTGTTTTAAAACTCAAGTTAAATCTCTAATTGCTGGGAGAGCCAACACACAAATCCTCATGTCTCTCCGTCAACTTCCTTGCACTGCAAGTTAGCATCGTCCTGCATAGATTTGCATAAATTGTAACAGCCAAGTGCTGGGAACATCAGTGCAATGTCAAAGTACAATCGCTTTTAATGTTGCATAATGTGGTATAAACCTCAGCAGAAAGATAGATGAGAATAAGGAAATTTCTCGAAGGGGAAAAAAAATATATTTTAGTGCAACATCAAAGACGATGTTATTCCAGTTCTGGAAAGGGAGCTTTGATTAAAAAGGAAAGTTACATGAAAGGATGAAGACATTAAAGTGCACCACATCCATTCCAAAATCAGGAAATATGTATGAACATGATGAAGGTTTTATGCTTCCAATAGTTGGTTAATTATCTTTTTTATATAATAGCACATTAATTGGACATCTAATTTTTATTAAGAATGTATTGTCAATAAGGTACTTTAGGCACAGATTTACCTCCACAAATTTTGGATAATGAGTATAGATATTTTATTGGAAGAATCTTCCCCAATGCAAAAATAAAACTCGGGTCTAGTAAAGCAAACTGTTTGGAAACTGGTGTATTTGACAGACCCCTGAATTTTTGTACTTTTGGGGGAATTTTGTTTACCTTTATTCCCTCATATTCAGTCATTGAGTGGTGAAAAAGGTTAAGTTTTTTTCTACCATTCATTGTTACATGTTTAGAGCACCAGCAAAGCTAAAGTTTTAATTTGCAGGCACTCTGTGAAACCAGTGTATTTACAAATGTGTTTGTTAGTGTATGTGTAATATAGTACTTTAAATCTAATTTATAGATGGAAGAGTCAGTATTTGTCTGTCGAAATGTGCATTAAGTATTAATGGCACTTTTTTAATGTTCCTCTTACTTCAGGCATTCAGCAACTAAAGGCGTTGTCATTGCAATGATTTGCACATTCTTTGAAGCCTTCAATGTGCCAGTATTCTGGCCCATACTGGTCATGTACTTCATCATGCTCTTCTGTATTACCATGAAGAGGCAGATAAAGGTATGGTCTTTTATGTTTGTAGTCAATCAGACTGTAAAAGATTTTAACAGCTACTATACGTAAATGAATAACTTTGTTTTTATGTAACTGACTCCCTTTTTCATTAGTAGTGTTGAGTATGAAATTTTAGAAAGCGTCAAGCTGTTTCCAGAGCTTTATGATGATGACTCGCCATTTAAAAAAATATTGTCTTATTTTCCCTTTGTTTTTCCTTCACAGCACATGGTCAAGTACAGATATCTACCATTTACACATGGGAAGAGGACATACAGAGGCAAGGAAGACACAGGGAAAACTTTTGCTAGTTAGAAAAATATTCTCCACCTGGAAAAAAAAAACCTTGAGTTTTGGGGAGGGTTGGGGAGGGGAGAGGGAGTGTGGGAGGGTTTACTAACAGAAAAAGAGTTTTGATCCATTGTGATGGTGTTAGGTAGTCAGGACGATCAACTCCATACGATTGTGCTGAATAGTTCTTGCTTACGAGTTTAAGTAGACCTTGCCGAAGCTTGTTTTCCACTGGTTTCATTGCCCTGTAACCCCTTGGGTTGCGCAATAGTGCTTTGAGTGAATTGTGGAATTAACTTTACAGTGGAAATTGGATTAAGTGATCATTAAGAACCCCACTCCTGCTCTGCTCAGCACTATGCCACTGACGATGGTAATCTTCCAGCTACCTTCAGGGATCTTGCATATAAACGAAAGTTTAAATAAGATGGCATGGTATCCATTGCCATGTTGCATACAGTAGTGTCACATTTGACTGTCCACTGAATTGGAAGTTACTCAAGAATATCATTCCTTTAGTTATAACATTTTATTAAGAATTATAATAATTACTGATGGTTGCCAGTTTGGGCTTCTTGTTTTATACTGTTACCCATCAGAAAATGTCCTCAAAGACCTGGAGAACTAATCACAAGCTCATGCCCCCATTGCTTGTGCTGTCAGACAGCTGATTTTAGTAGAGGCAGAATGGAAAGGACAGAGCTGAAGTGCCCACTGGAAGACAAACGCAGATCACCTTACAGTACCAAGGTTCCCGGGCACCCATATGAGTTGTTTTTGTTCAGTCAAGTCCTGAACCACAGTGCTGTACCTACCTCCACAAATCACTGTGGTGCTTGGCCAGCTTTCCCCATCTGTGTTTGGCGAGTGGCAAAGCCTTGATTTGAACCTGTGACCTCCAGGCTGTAGGATTTAACCTGCATTCCAGAGAGAGGCTTCTGATGAAAGGCCAGGTCAAATGAATGTCACTGGTAGGAATCCTCAAATAACCATTAACACTGATTGTGACCTTGCAAAACTTGCCGTTTCTGCTGACCAGACCCTATTTGAACATCAAAACTATTTTGACTGCATAGCCTGTAATCTCCATTCAAAAGTAGTTATGTGCAGAATTTGACCTGCTCTAGAAATTCTAGCCTAAAGGTTCATTAACATATTTGATGTTAGCAAAAAATATTTTTAATATCATTTAAAAGTGTTATTGAAAAAGAGTAGCAATAAGACTAAATGTATGCTACGACTTGTCCAGTGGACCGTTCTACTGAATTACAGCACAGTGCATACAGAAAAGTCTACCTTGTACATTAGTTTCTTTAGGAGTTTGTAATGCTGTTATAGAACTATATCATTCCATTTTTCTCTCTTTTTCTTTTCAGAACAACAATAAGAAAAATTGGGTCTTGCAAATTCATGGAGAGGGGGTTAATGTTTTTGCATTTTGCTAGCGTGCCTGAAGTATTTTGTGATAAATGTGACATCATGGGGTTGTTTTGGAAAACCTGGGAGAAAAAGTGTCTGGATCGCCACTGTAGTGAAGGATCAAAACTATCTTTTTCCTCTAAAAGTGCATCATGTTTTTGGAGGGTTGTGTTGAGGGTTTATATATTTTAAAGGTTAAATAGTTTGAGATTATTTTGAACACACTTTTCTTTAAAAAATATGCTGTTTTCCAAGTGTTTAATTTATCATTGTCATTTAAACATTCTAGAAATGAAAATAATAGAAATTGGACTTCAGCTTTATAAATCCGTTTCTAAAAGGAAATTGCATGTATTATTGGTTTTTCATGTTCTGCAAGATTAAAAAAGACAACCTGATTTTAATAACTTTATTAAGTGTAATTTTTTTCACTCCAAATGCTATTAAAGAGACAGTGTCCCTTTTCCTTGTGGTCTTTAGAAGCCTTATTTACCAATCTTTTTATTGAAATGAAATTTTCCTTAATTTGCACATCATATTGTTGCTTTTCTAATCTAAATGAGGAGTTCAATCAGATGGCAATAGCAGCCTTAAAACAGCTGTGTATCTGTAGTGTAGTAAAACAATTTACTGTAGGTACGACAGGTGAAAAATAGACTGTATGTTTTTCTCTGTATGAAGTTTTTGTTTTTAATATACAAGAGGAAACTTTATGGATTGATTATGATCTATGAGTGTTTAGACTCTAAGGTTTTTATGTAGCTTCCTGTAAGTATATTTTAAGAACAAGAGCTACTTCATATGTTACAACTGCATTCATTTACTGTATCTGTTTTATTATATTTTTCTAAGGCTGCTTGGAGAGTAAAACTTACCTTAGGGTTTTTTTATTTCTCAGATTGTATAGAAAGACATTTCATGACAAATAGATGGGGCTCTTCTGTTAAATGATAGAAGGATAGTTCATATGTTTCTGTAAATGTATTGTAGCTTGAGTAAAACGATGGAGTAATGGGAGATTTTGGAAAGGGTATTACAATGATAGTGAATGAAAATGTCTGCATTTTCAATGAATATGACGCTTGAGAATGCAGTTACTTGAATCACATCTGAAATACTAGACAGTATTTTGCCACAGTCTGTTCTGATATTTAATTGAAAGACTTTTGCAAATAAAGCTTTTTTTCTTGGCTACTAGAGATGTGTAAAAGTACTCTTAATTGGGTAAATCTGACTACTGATAAAGGTAAATTGCGGTGGCTTTAAATTATGCTTTATGGTGGACAGTGATGTGAATACAAGGTGTGTATGCTTTGTTCTTTTCATGATTCATTTTCGAAGTTGGCAATATCTCTTTTATCTTTATGCCTATAGCAACAAAGTGCCCAAAATCTGAACTACCACTAGAGATTTCATTATTTCTTTTTTTTCATTCAACAGTTTTACAGTATATTGTTTTCATAATGACTTGCAAAAATTTTATAGAAAATGTAATCCTAACTTTTTAGAATTAAAATATTTGTCAGTTGATTAGAATCTGGCCCTTTCTTTATTTAAAAATTGAGGCAAATACTAATAATAGGAAAACTACTTGTTAAATTGTTCTAAATGTTAACTTAGTATGTTTTACCTAGCTAGTAGATCTAGCAAATGGGCCATGTCCAGCCCAGTATCACTCTGATTCTGATTACTAAAAAGTAAATAAACTAGATTTGCATTTTTTATTTGCAAGAGCTGTAACACCTGTGTTGAAGTTGTCTCTACATGGATGATTAACAGCACCCAGTCCTAACACGGTTGGTATCATTTTTATCTTAACATGAAATGGGTAGTGGAAGAAAGAAGATGTAAATGGATCTGCAAATCAATCAGAATATGATCAAGTACAAAACGTTTATGCAAATCTGTAAAGTCATCATAGGTAAATTCAGGTGATGCGCCGTGAGTAAATTCATTGATACCAAAGATTAAATGAAAAAACACGCTTACGACAGCAGGCGACAATGCGCGGTTTTCAGTTCTTAATATTTGCTCTTCTTTATTGTCGCTGGATTAATACATCAAATCCCTGCAAAAGGAAAGACTTTAGCTTGCCCGGCGATTATATATTGGGAGGGTTATTCCGACTTCACAGTGCTAAGGAGTATAAGTTTCTCTATAGAATACCTGCAGTTCTCGACTGCGACGTGTAAGTACCGTTTACCGTAAGACCATTTTAGAATATAGGAGCAATTTTTCTTAATGCATTATAAATTAACGCATTGGCTTTGTCTTCGTTTCCGTAATTTCTCGTCATGGTGTACATTTATGAGTCGTCTGTTATTTTCCCCCCTCAGGCTAGCAATGAAGCTAGGTGTTTTGTAGCTAATAAACGTAAGATTGAAATCACGTCGCCGAACTACTATGTCGTTCTACCATTCTGTCGACTATAATTAAAAAGGGGCGGTGGGATGGGGGGTTGGTTGCTTCAATGATCGTCATCTAAACAGTTTGTCTAATTTCATAGATTTCAGTATGCAGCTCACCCGTTACACTACTGTATTCTCCCTGCCAGGTGCCCGTTTTTACCTGGATATTATCAGCAGCTCCAGGTGATGAGGTTTGCGGTGGAGGAGATCAATAACTCCACATCTCTACTGCCCAACGTGTCGCTTGGCTACGAGATCTTCGACTACTGTTCCGATTCCCATAACCTCCAAGCGGCTTTAGACTTCCTTTCGAAGAAGCTGACCAGAGTTATTCCCGTTGTGGACCGCATAACAGAGTATCTGCCAAAAGTTCTGACAGTGATTGGACCTTTCGGTACCACCGAGAGCCTAGTAATTGCCCCGCTCTTCGGTTCTTACGGTGTTCCAATGGTAACTTTTGCATCATTCTTTAGTTAATGCGTTGTCGGTCTTATTCTGTATCCCATTTTTGGTGGTAGTTCCTCATTTACGAGTCTTTTTTTTCTCACAACATTCTGTATTATGACCTTCAGGTGAAAGCGGGGATCGAGGCGCATACTGTAAATCTGTCTTCATTTGTGTTTGCAGATAAGCCCCGGAGCTTCAAGTTTGCGTTTGAGCGACAAAATTAACAATCCTTCGTTTCTGCGGACGATTCCAAGCGATAAAAATCAAGTGCGGGTTATAATACAGCTCCTGAGGAGGTTTAACTGGAATTGGGTTGCCTTTGTTGGTAGTGGCGACGATTACAGCAACGATGCCCTTCGGGAATTTGATAAGGAGGCCCGCTTGGTCGGCATCTGTGTTCCGTACCAAACAACTCTACCTCAAGACACTTCTAAAATTGGTGCCCTGTTTGACAGCATAGCCACGGTCAACGTGAGCGTCGTGGTCGTGTTTTCCACACGGATTTACGCCATCCCCTTCATCAAAGCTGCCGTGGCGAACAACGTGCGAGACAAAGTTTGGATTGCAAGCGAAGCCTGGTCCATGAACGAAGAACTGGCCAGAATGCCTGGGATTGACACCATCGGCACGGTTATAGGGATAACTACTGGGGGTCTGGCGCCTTTGGAGGGGTTTGAAGAGTTTGTCCGCAAAACCCTCGCTCACCGCGACGGCGAGATCTGCACCGACTCCTCTCGCTCGGCTGTGGAGGAAACGTGCAATCAGGATTGCCCTGCGTGTGCAAACGTGACTCTAGAAAACCTGCTCAGTCCAGACCCCTCATACCGTCTTCGCGTTTACTCTTCTGTTTACTTAGCTGCCCATGCGCTTCATCAGCTCCTAGGCTGCGACGCGAAATATTGCCGCAGGTCCGACCCAGTGCTTCCACACATGGTAAGATTTGCAAGTATACCGTGTTTTCGGTCTTTGACATGGTCACATTTTACTCTGCTACAGTCAATTATTGCATTCCAAATCTTATCATATTAGGATGAATTAGGATCAATTATTTAGAAGGACGTGTGAACATTTTAAATAAAGTTTAAAAAAAATCAAAATGCATATATGCTGAATTCTCACATACCGGTATTTTTGTCACTGATTTGATTTCATTTCTTTTATCGCTTTAAACATACTGTAACTGTATTCACTTTCCATTACTGCACAAGATTACAGCGTCTTTTTGTCTTTCTGATTGTAGGTTCTTAAAAAGCTGAAGACGGTGAACTTCACCCTGTACGGACGCACCATAAAGTTTGATGTAAACGGAGATCCGATTCCCTCTTACGATTTCGTGGTTTGGGACAGAACTTCACCGCGGTTTTATAAGAAGATCGGTTCCTATACTTCAGATCCAGAGCCTGTAATCGTTCTTAACGCGAGTCTTATTCCCTGGTTCTCCAATGGAACGGTAAAGACTTATCGCACTTATATCGACTTATAGCAATATTTAAACACTTCAGGGTTGACATGCACTTCTTATAATTATCAACCTGCTTCCTTTGAGTTAGTTAATAATGTTGTTTATCCTGTAAACGCAAGAGAAATTTTATATATTATATATTTTATATATTATTATAAATCCGCACTGCAAGTATTTTTGACGGTTTTGCGCCTATCATTGATAATATAAATCTTCAGTACAGCGGTGCAGCAGTAACATTGCAGCCGAGAGGTTATTATTTGAAAAGATAGAATATGTTTGAATTGGTTGTGCCATCTGTAACAATCATGGACTTCTGATTAATTTGTACTTTTTCAATTTGGTATAGGACATGACAGAGTTTTTGTACGACACGCCCGTCTCCTTGTAGCCATAGGTATTAACTGATCCCTCAGAAAACAGCTCTTGGAAGATGTCCAAAAGATTGCACAAGTACTGCAGTATTACTTTATTTCTTCGTCTGATTATTATATTATTCCTGTGGGTGTGTTTAAAAGTTCAGTGTTAATACATATTTTTCAGACGCTGCTCATAGTAATATCCAACAGGAGGCGACAAACGTCAATATTACACACGTTAGAAAGTTACATCTTTATCTGGCTCATTCGGGAATTTGAGATGTTAATCAGACAGGAATCATAGTTTTTATAGAAGCGGTAGTATTAGAATTTCAGCCTTCTTATTACATTGATGATACCTGTGAGATTTACAGTTAATACTCTAAACCAGTGGTTCTCTGTGCTCCTCCTGGGGTGCCTCCAGTATTTCATCCGAACTGGACCCTTAATTACCAGTTTTAAATGCTGCTTGTAACAAATCTGCTTGTTGGCTTAGACTTTTTCTTCAGATGATAAATTCTAATTCTAATTTTCCTGTATTTTTTTTTTTTACTTTGAACTTCATTGTGATTCACCTCTGTCTTGTGCAGGTGCCTGTCCTGACATGCAGTGCAGAATGTGAAGCAGGTTACAGGAGGACATCGACTGGAGCTCACAGCTGCTGCTTTGATTGTGAGCCCTGCTTGAATGAAACCTTTGTCAATCACACAGGTACCCTGTTTTCTGCTTTGGAGAACATTTGGTGTAGCAACATTGGCACCATCAGAGCTGTGAGTTTGAATCCCAGATAGAGACACTACTTCTGTACCCTTAAGATTGGGTAAAACCAGCTATCCAGATTGCTGCCAGAAAAGTGTAAGCAATCGTTAGGTAATTGTAACCTATATAAGATGCTTTCAATAAAATAAAGCAATAATCAATTAATATACTAATTAATGATGTAATAATTGGAAATTAATAACAGTACATTAAAAATAATACTCTACTTTTAAATAAAAAGCTTCCCACTTCGTGGCTTATATATTTTGAGCAAGCTGAAGTTTTCAAAGCAACAGTGTCTAGACCAGTGAAAATCTGACTGGTTTACCAATCGCTTGCGCTTTTTTTAAAAGAGTGTAGTAGTGACTAGGTTCTTATATTAAGTGTGAGCTCAAATTCTCACTGTCCCTGTTGAAACTAGCCTTTAATACAAAGGAGATTCACTTTTTATTGTTTTTGTATTTAATAGCTGATCCCTACAAGTGTGTGAAGTGTGAAACTGATGAGTGGTCAGAAAATGGAAGTTCCTGTACCAAGCGCTCCCAAGAATACCTTCATTACACAGACCTCGTCTCCATTGGACTATTTTTGTCTGCAACCATCCTAATTTCTCTGTCAATAGCTGTGGGAGCTGTCTTTGTTTGGAATCGTAACACCCCTGTTGTGAAGTCCGCAGGGGGAAAGATGTGCTTCTTCATGTTGGGCTGCTTGATAGTGTCGTGCATAACGATCTTCTCTTTTCATGGGGTACCTCATGGGTGGACCTGCATGCTGAGGTTTCCTGTGTTCGCTGTGTTCTACACCGCCTGCCTCTCCTGTCTCACTGTGCGCTCCTTCCAGATCGTTTTCATCTTCAAAATGGCGGCCAAGCTGCCCAAAGCTTATGACTTCTGGGTCAAGCACAATGGCCAGTGGCTCACTATTATGGCTTGTGTGGCCATTCAGATCATCTTGTGTGCCATCTGGATTGGTGTGGAGGGACCCCGGCCTTTCAATAACACAGTAGCCTATAAAGACCAGATAATTTTTCAATGTAGCTTGGGAAACCTCTACGGTTTATTCACAGTGACATCTTTCACTGCCTTTCTCAGCATACTGTGCTTCGGTTTCTCCTACATGGGCACTGACCTGCCTAAAAACTACAATGAGGCAAAGTCTATAACAATTAGCTTGCTTGTGTTGTTCATTTCATGGATTTCCTACTTCACATCTCGCATGGTGTACCAAGGGAAATATCTCGAAGTTATCAATGCTGGTTCAGTGCTGTCCACTTTATATGGGATACTTTTATGTTATTTTGTTCCTAAGTGTTGCATTATCCTTTTTAAACCAGACCAAAACACACCTGCACACTTTCAAAGCTGTATTCAGAATTACACCAAAACAATTAGTACTAAATAAAGTCTGCCATGTGAGTAGGTTTTTTTTGGTCTAAGAACATAAGAGCAGTTCTACATTAAATGTCTGTTTGGTAGTTAGTTGCAAACTGATCCAAGGATTTCATCCAGTCATTTGGAAGACATCCCATGGGATTATGTTGAGCGTTTTAAATATTCAAATAATTGGTTTCTCTGTTCAACACTAAAAAGGGTCTTTTACCCTTTCGGTGCAGAACATTTCTTTATGTTTCACAATGTGCCAGGTTGCCCTTGTCTAGACTCATACCATAACAGCAATATATTTTATATAATGTGCACATAATTGTACATTATATTCTAAATAATGCCTTACTAGTGCATTAGAGCATTTAAACACAACATCCTATGATTTAAACTACAATTTATCTCTATATGTTCACATTGTGTTTGCATTTTGTATTCCTTCTGCCAATTGCATTGAAGATGTAAATGATGTGTCAACATAAATACCAGTCTTTTTCACAAGCAGTCTCTTCCAGCTTAGTGTTTTCCTGTTTAGGATGAAAACTACAGAAGATTAAAAGTATGATTTGCTTGAAGTAAAATAAAATTGAACTGAAAATAATGAGGATATTGCTTCCAACTCACATATAAAACAGAAAGCACAACTGGTATTTTAATAGATATTTCCAGTGCAAAATTTAACCTGTAGTCATGCTGAGTACATTTGATTTTTGGCAATTCTATGTCTTCTATAAGCTATTGCTTTGTGTTCAGATGTGTGCCAAAGAACAGCTATCTATTGTATGAACACAGAAAAGAACAGTATCTAACTTTTTCAGCTACATGGTTGACCTACTGTAGGTGATACCTTGCAATGAAAACAAACAGAGAAGTTTTGTAGCTTTCAGCAGCACTTCTTAGAAGGAATATAAACAAAAAAATACAACTGAACATTCAACCAATAATCTTCATTTATTTATTCATCTGATGAATAAATAAACTGGCATTTTAACTGTTGATCTCTCTTCTCTGCTTTGTTCAGTCTGTATTGGAATAATTGAACTCAACATGCACAGTGTTGAAGATGGTCACAGTTTTTAATAACAAATTGGCACATTTATAACGTGACTGGCACGTGGTGCCTGGGAAGATTACTCTCTGGACTGGATGGCTCACACTCATATTGCAGGGCACACACACATTCATAAAAGCCAAGTAACCAGACCAACAAGCCCACCCACTCCAACACTGGAATGGCATTGAGATACACAGATGTGGAGTCATCTGAGACACAGAATGATGTTCCTAGCAGCTATTTCACCCTGTAACTCACTACTGGCAACCCACTCAGGCTTAGCAGGTGTGAGCCTGGCCAGTACCTCGATGGGAGACCTCCAAGGAAAGCTAAGGTTGCTGGCAGAGGTGTTAGTGGGGTCAGTAGGGGTTGCTCACCCTGTGGTCTGTGACAGAGGCACTATACTGTAAAAAAGGCCCCGTCCTTCGGTTGAGACCTAAAATCCAGGTTGTTACTCTTTGTGGTCATTAAAAACCCCAGGGTATTTCTCGAAAAGAGTAAGGGTGCTAAACCCAGTGTCCTGGTTAAATTTACCCCTGGCCTTAACCAATCATGGCCTTCTAAAAATCTCTATCTATGAATTGGCTTCATTACTCTGCTCTCCTCCCCACTGATAGCTGGTGTGTAGTGAGAGCACTGGTGCACTTTGGCTGCCATCGCATCATCCAGGTGGGGCTGCACATTGGTGGTGGTGGAGGGGAGTTCCCATTACCTGTAAAGAGCTTTGAGTGGAGTGTCCAGAAAACGCTAAAGAAGTGTAATAATAATGTGTATTAAGAACCTCCTTTGAAGCACCTCTGCTACCCATGTTACTATGCATCCCAAGATAATTTAGGCACAGTGCCACTTGGCTGGGCTTTAGGAGACTGTTTATTATGTTAAAAACTAAGTGAACAGTTGAAAGAATTTGAAAGTGAGGTTAAGCAGCAGGCATGATGTGGTGTAGCAGTAGCAGTGAAGGGGTTTGACATTTATTGTTTCATAAAGACAGTTCGAGCCATCTTCTACCCTTGTCGATCATAGCAGGTGTGAGAGATTGCAGTTCTCAATGGCAGTAGTATTACAGTACATGAGTTTATCACAGCTCTGATCTCTAATTGCTTACTTAAGCTACTTATCTGAGCACAATGCAGAATCATCTGGTTTAGTTTTTTTTTTTAGCAGTGGCTAATTGATCAGCACCTATAAACCTTATGTTAAGAAGCAGTTAACCACCAGCTGCAGATCTGACACCTACAACCCCACAGCTAAGCAGCGGAAACAATATACAAAAAAACAAAACCACTGCTGCCATTGAATTTGGCGCTTGTGTCCGTGCCAGGGTACTGTGCAGAACGTCGACCAAAGTAACATTGATACGGTGAACCGGGTATTAAGCAAAAGGTTAATCCGTGAACCAGTGTGTTAATGCATTAAATTTAAACTGTGCTTTAAAAAAGTGGTAAAGAATGAGAAATCATCCTGGTCATTTAAAAGGTTATTTTTTAATCCGTTGGGATTGAGCTTTCTTGTATTTACTATTTAAGAATCCATTAAAATGATTACTGGGTGCATTCACATAAAAGCGCTGACGAAAAAACACTGTTTTAACCGAGGGAGGAAAAATGAAGTTTGCATATTGTTCATTTGCAACAGGAAAGAATCGGTACGCAACATTAGAAACACCTGCGTGGTATATCAAAAATAAGCATTGTAAATACAAGAGCGGAGTGAGGATTTGCAAGGATTGTGAGTGATTCTCGCTTGAAACTGAATATATTTAATAATTACATTTCCCAAGAACTTTACCCTTTTATTGGGGCTTATTATTCTTCAGAAAAACAAGAAATCCTTTGCAAACACAGGGTTGTGGTTTCACTAGAAAAACATTCGAATTGTTCAAGCATAACGAGAGTGTATGTAAATCCATTGCGTTTGCAAATGGAGAGGATACATCTCACAACTCTTTCACAGTTTCTTGGGGATACAGTGAGAAAACAGCATTTCTTTTTTTTTCCTGGGGACCTTGTTTGAAGTTCCTGGGTCCCTCTCCAGAGACAGTAGCTATGCAGGGTTCCGACTTTTTCTTTGTGCTTTTGGGTTTGTATTTTCATCGGATAAACTCGACGTTATGTTGCGAGGACTCAGATTTTAAATTACAGGGGGACTACATTCTTGGAGGACTGTTCCAGATTCACTTCGCGCTCAACGAAGATACGCCGAGCATCTATCCCGAAGAACTGCAGTGCAGTAGGTGAGTAAACTACATCGCCTCTATTTGCATTTATAACAGTTCGTTTATTTGTTTTAATATCTTAATTGACAAACGTATCTATATGTAGTACAAACGCAGGGGACTTTATGTGATGTGAAAACGACGTTTCTGTATAAAAGACTTTCTATATAAAGTGACGTTTTTTCTTTGAAGTAACGTTATATAGCCTACAAATATCGGTTCGTGGTACGTACACATTTTTTACGCATAATTTAATTGAAATGGCGTACCTAATGAGCGTTCGTCTTTTTTCCTGTCAAAACGAGTTTTCGACAAATAACGCAAGCTAACCGAAAAATGTAAATCATAGTGGAAAACGATAGGTCTGTGAACACTAGTGCAGAACTAACCCTTTCGTGGGTAGTTTAGCTCCTACATCCGTTTTATTAGTTGCAAGTAAATGTCACACAATCTTGGCAAGAAACAGCCTGGTGGCATTAAAAGGTAAATGCTTAAATGTTTCTTCGTTTTTTTCCATCTGAATCACACGTACGATTGGAGCAACATCACACCCCATCACCTCTGAGCTGCAGAGTGCGCTCTCGTATAATTTACGCATACACTGCAGGATACAGTACATCTTAAATGTAAACCACCAGAGATTTTTAAGGTCTCCTTAAACCAGCGGCGCTTGAGAACTGAGAGAAGCTTTTAATTCGGTCCGTTTGTTCTAGTTAAACCAGTAACCATCTCGTTAAGAGCTGATCTGGAAAAAAAGACGTACAAACACACCGGTCCCCCGGGACTAAGATTGAACAGTCTGGATTATGCGGTTACTGTATTTCTATAAATAAAACCGCTTTGCTTCGCAGGATGTCGTATTACTCTAGTAGATTAATTCGCAACACTAAATATTTCTTATTATTACAGATGTTACAGTGCGAAAATGTTGTCGATTGATTAAAGTTTTTTTTTGTGTGTTGAAGAAGTCTGTTCTTGAAGTGCTGCAGTTCAACTCCCAGCTGGTTTGAAGTTAAACTTTAAAACTTCAACGGGGGTTAAGCCAAAGCATGTGTAGTTATGTACCTCCACAGTCTCCCGTGTCTTTTATCCCACAGATTGAACTTCTTGCCTTCAGGTTATCAGCAGCTCCAGGTGATGAGGTTTGCGGTGGAGGAGATCAATAACTCCACCTCTCTACTGCCCAACGTGTCGCTCGGCTACGAGATTTTCGACCACTGCTCCCGAACACAGAACTTCCCGGCTGTGTTTGACCTCCTCTCCACCAACGGATCTGTCCCAGTGCGAAACACGATCAGGGAGTATCATCCTAAAGTTATATCTGTCACTGGCCCTCTTGGAAGCACGAAAACCATAACTATTGCTCCCCTGCTCATGTCAAGCTTTGTTCCAATGGTAACATTTTAAAAGTTCCTCATCTTGCAGGCAAATTCGCTTTGCGCCTGTAAAAATAGGTTTATTTCGACCACGATGGTGAGGGAACGCAAACAGGTTGCTTAATAGGTTTTTATTTCTGGTTTCACAGGTAACCTATGGTGCCACAAGTACACAGCTGAGTGACAAAATAAAATTCCCCTCCTTTTTCCGAACGGTTCCGAGCGACAAGCATCAGGTGGAGCTTATTGTTCGTCTGCTGCGGATGTTCAAGTGGAACTGGGTGGCGTTCATCGGGGGGGACAGCGATTACAGCCGGGATGCCCTTCAGTTTTTTTCTGAGGAGATCCCGTCAGCCAACATCTGCCTGGCTTACCAGGGAACGGTCACCAGAACGGCCCCCGAAATTGACGAGATGATCGATGTCATCGACGACCTCCAAATCGGCGTCATTGTGCTGTTCGCGGAGCAAAGCGACGTGACGCTGTTCATCCAACAAGCGGTCAAGAGGAACGTGAGGAACAAAGTGTGGATCGCCAGCGAGGCCTGGTCCTTAAATCACCAACTGCTCAGTTCCACCGGAATTGACTCTATTGGGACCGTCATTGGAATAACCATCCAAGGACTGGGGACTTTACCAGGGTTCAAGGAGTTTGTCTCCAGAACAATGACCCGCCGAAAAACCCAGACTTGCCCCTCTGAACAGCGTGTGTCACCAATGGAAACTTGCAACCAGCTTTGTCCCCAGTGTTCTGGGGTAACCCCTCAAGATATCATTAACGAGGACCCAACTTATAGCTTCAGCATTTATTCAGCGGTTTACGCTATTGCACATTCCTTGCACCAGGCTTTGCAGTGCAGTGTGAATGGATGTTCAGGATCAGGGCCGGTCTATCCCTACATGGTAAACCCTGTCAGCTTCTTGAATTTTTTTTTTTGCTCGTATTATTTACGTCTCCACTGTTAACATTCATTGTAATGAGGAATTGTTTGTTGATATATGCCTTTTTGAATTATGAAGCATTTTTCAGGAAATAATAACTCGAGTAAATCAAGAACAATCTGTATTTGAGAAGCTTTTAGATGTCTGCTATTTTGATTCAGACTCCTGCATCCTTTAATCTAACACGCATACGGGAAGAAGTAATCGGTAGGATGTCTTTTCAAAACAGTCAATATATATATTTCAGACGCTAATATTTTTCTTTTCAATGGTCCCAGGTGTTCGAGAAGCTGAAGAAGGTCAGCTTCACACTGTATGGACACACCATAGAGTTTGATGAATATGGAGACCCATCACCTTATTATGAAATTGTGGTTTGGGACAAGACCTCACCTGAGTTTTTCAAGAAGATTGGTTCATATTCTCCTCAAACCCAGCCTGAGTTCATTTTCAACAAGAGTCTTATTCATTGGCACACAAATGGAGTGGTAACTATTTACTTTTTTATTTGCATTACATCATTTTAAATGAAAAGAAAAGCAGTGTAGCAATAAAGGGAAGAGCTGAGAATTGGGCATATCGGTTTCTGCAACATGAACATTATGAACCCAAAAGGGCAGCTGGTTTTGATTGGACCATTGCTGTTGTTGCAGGAAATGAGACTGCCACTTTCTTCTCACAAGTTCAAAAGAGACCGACACATAAAGGAAGAGATGTGTGACTGTAAGTGAAGCTCAGAGCTTCACAAAATCACATGCGCCGCTAAACTATCCTGTGCTGCAAAACTGTGGATTCTTAATTCATATTATTGACAGCATACTAGTGATGTATAAACAAGAAAGGGGAGTTCTCTTTGATCTAAAGCAAGATGACAGGAAAATAATAGAGGCTCTTGTTGTTTTTTCAGCAAAGGTGTACCTATGAAAGAAAATAATGTAATTGTTTTCATAAAATTAGTCCAAACCAGTCCTGTTTCATCTTGGCAATAAAAGCAATTGTGTTTAAGGGATTTGCAATGTTAGTGCTAAATGGGATAATTGAGGGGAATTCTTGTGACCAAGGTAAGGGATAGGGTGGGGACGTGGGTGAGTCTTGGTGTAAAATAGCTTTTTTCCTGAGATTCTGCTCTCACCCATGAATAATAGGATCCTAATATCTAACTCCACCTGCTAGTAGAGTCTACTGGAATTTCACTGTTACTTTAAAGAAATGTCCACACAGTGGACTGAAACGAGTCAATACAGCTGATTTCTATCATTTGTGCAAAGAATAAGAAAGGGGCCATGAGCCATCACACATCTCCCTGTGGCTGTTCTACTGCTTCTCTCCTCTAGCCCTTGAGTGTATTTTCCTGCAGGTGCCTGTATCGGTGTGCTCTCCAGAATGTCCAGTGGGTTACAAGAAGAGCCAGGTTGGACACCATGAGTGCTGTTTTGAGTGTGAGGCCTGTCCAAATGGGACATTTGTCAATTATACAGGTAAGCATTTATACAGCAGCTCCCATTAAGCTGGAAGCAAATTGCTCTGGAGATATAGAGAGGGTTGACAATGAAGAAAATGGCACAATATCAAAACAGGGTATAAAACAAGAAACTAAATAGCTGCACATAAGAATACTCAGAAATGTGGTCAATGACTGGAGCAGAAACATTTGGTGTCTAATATGTGCTGTTTTATGCTTGTGCTTTGTGTTTTTTTGTTGTAAACAATCAATCTCATGTTTCTTATTTCTCAGCTGATCCCTCCATGTGTAATAAATGTGAAGTCGATGAGTGGGCAGAAGAGGGCAGTTCCTACTGTCAAAAGCGCATCTTGGTGTACCTTGACTATACTGAGCTCCTCTCCATTGGACTAATGCTGTCCGCGAGCTTACTCATTTCAATATCAGCGGCTGTTGCCATTGTCTTTGCTTGTAACTTTAACACCCCGGTTGTGAAGTCTGCAGGGGGGAAGATGTGCTTCTTCATGCTGGGCTGTCTCACTGTGTCCTGCTGCAGTGTGTTCTTTTATCTTGGAATACCTGGGAGAGAAAAGTGCCTCCTGAGAAACCCTGTATTCGCTGTGTTCTACACCGCCTGCCTCTCCTGTCTCGCTGTGCGCTCCTTCCAGATCGTTTGCATCTTCAAAATGGCGGCCAAGTTACCCAAGGCCTATGACTTCTGGGTCAAGCACAATGGCCAGTGGCTCACTATTATGTCTTGTGTGGGTATTCAAGTCATCTTGTGTGCCATCTGGATTGGTGTGGAGGGACCCCAGCCTCTCAATAACACAGCAACCTATGAAGACCAGATCATATTTCACTGCAGCATGGGGAACGAAGTTGCTTTCAACATTGTAATAATGTTTGTTGGTTTGCTCAGCATTGCCTGCTTTATCTTCTCCTACATGGGCACTGACCTGCCCAAAAACTACAATGAGGCAAAATCGATAACATTCAGCTTGCTCATATTTTTCCTTTCATGGATTTCCTTTTTGACTGCATACATGGTTCACAAAGGGAAATACATCCAGGCCATAAATGCTATCTCAGTGCTGGCTAGCTTATATGGCATTGTCTTTGGCTATTTTATCCCTAAGTGCTACATTATTCTTTATAAGCCTGAAAAAAACACTACCGCACACTTCCAAACCTGCATTCAGAATTACACCCAGAGAATAAGTAGCATGTAAGGAGGTCAATGATAAAACGAGGAACATCTCAAAACTTTGAGATGATGCTTATAAAATCTGATTTTATTTTGGATTCAGAATAGACGTTTAGGGGTGATGGCACTGAACATGCATAGTGCCCATATAAAAAAAATATGTTGGGATTTGCAGGTTTTATGGGAAAGGGGGCTTAAATATACTTTTTGGAAGAAATAATTCATTAGTTTTTCATTTTAGGTGTTTTCATTGCTTGGGAATATCTTGGCATTATAAGTGTTGCTATGTTTTTTTTAATGTTCATTGAGATAGGTGTGTTTCTTCTTTTCTGAAAGTTAGGTGTTTGAGAAGGCAAGAGGTGCTTTGGATTTTGATCCTGAGTGTCTTATTTGAGTGAGTAATTTGTTGATTTCCCTCAAGAGATCTCATAAAAAAAGAGAAAAGAGTCTTATTCTTTCAAGAAATGCCTTTTCCTTAAATCTGTTTTTTTTTTTAAATGGGAAACAAAATAAAATGTCCTTCTTTTATTATATGGTATTAAATACTTTTTGCTAGGTACGAAATATTTTATAGATTAATTGTGGATTGGACGTTTTCGGTTTTATCCCTCAACTTTAAATTATTATTGAAATATACTTAGTAATGTTAACGAGAAAAGCAATTTCTTTTTGTTTGACTTGGTGGTGCAAAAGTGTGAATTTTTTGTTACTTGTGTTTATTTTCTCTGTAAAAATCTTTGGAAACGGGTTGGCTTGTTATTCATTTTTTTATGCGTGAAGTGAGAGTCTTCTCAAGTTGTTATTAACACATTCAAAACAGACGCCGGGCTTGCTTCCTAAGGTTAGTAAAATAATAAAGCCAAAGGGAAGTTTAAATGAAATGGTTGGTGACTTCTTAAAAGACAAAATTTGCATTTGTGTCATTTGCAAGTGGAAAGATCTTTGCAACATTTAGAAAAACACCTGCAACGAACACGTGGACAATTATCTGTAGATTAACAAAACCTCTGCTTGAGCTTCGTTTGAAATGGTCAAAGGTACTTTGAGTGATCTCTTTCGTAGTAAAACACACAGGCGGAGAAAGATGCACCTTTATGTTAATTATAATTAACTTTAATTTAACTACAACCAATAATAAATTTTAAATGAAAACACAGACACGCAAACAGAGAAAAAGATTATGTTCTGTCGTGCTTAGAGATGCTGGGATGTTCACTTCTGTAGTGCACATCGTGGTTACATGCAAATTAATAAAATTATAATTAATTTAAAGGGCTAAATGGTACTAAGTTCGCGGATGTAACAACTCAAAAGCAAAGACAAGCCAGTGAGTTCCAGTAAGAACAATGTCTGAGATCCAAAGTTTCTTGCAGATCTTGATCCTCTCGATTCTCTGTTATCCATGCAACAGCGCAAAAGAAAATTGCGCGTTATTAGAGTTCATGTTGCGCGGAGATTACGTTTTGGGAGGGCTTTTCGAAGTCCACCTCCATGATCTGGATTTTCTAAAAACGCAAAGTAACAGCCGCCCTGAAGCGTTACATTGCGATAGGTAAGTAGGCTACAGTACGTTGCCTAAACCCATTAATGCCACATAAGTTGTTATCATATAGTTTCAAAAACGTCTTAAACTGTAGATTCGCTCTTCGTTAATCAGAAACGACCTTTCGATCGGTGATTTGCGCATTTTTTCAAGATAAGACAGGAAAAATTAATTAGCAATAAAATAATCCCCATTGCCGTAATCACTGGAATTATAAATTATTGTTTCTAAATTATTAATTCTTAAAAGTGTCTTTTTAGACTCTGGTTTGATCAAAGCGCCACGAAAATCCCAACTGTCCAAATAGACGGACAGTTGACAGCGTCTTATATTCACAAAGCAGTTGAATAGCAGTTTAAAGTTTTCGAGATAAAGCCGTAAAATTTATGAAAAAGAGTTATCAATAATGCACACGATTCCGGCCGGACGTGGGGCAGAAATTTACCTGTTTCACTCTACAGTGGACCGGAAGACCTCATAATGGTTTCCTACACTTTGCCTTTCCCAATTTTACCTTTTTTTTCTTTTGGATACAGCTTGTCGGTGCTCAGTAGTTTATTTATGTGGGGTTAGATGTTTCTATTATCTAAGCTGTAGCTTGTGTGTATTTACTATGTCGAATTTCTACTACCGAGGTCTGTAAATTTTCTTCATTTACTACGCCCAATTAATATATATATATACATGTATTTCAAAATAATCACATTAAAGCCTATTCATTTTTTTTGCAGATAATGTTAAGATTTCTCCTTTGTTTAAACACACTATCACAAACTAAACACAAACAAAAGACCATCTGTTTCTTCAGAATGTAAAGAGGGTTACAAAAGACAGAATACTGAAGTACACAAGTGCTGTTTTGACTGCGAAGTTTGCCCAAATGGAGCATACTTCAATTACACAGGTATACACAGGTTTATAGAGGAATTAAGTGTCTACTCTCCATGTTTGCTTGGGTTTCCTCTCCTGATACAGGCACAAAACTCAGAGACCATTGCCATTGAAACTCCATATACTGTATAGTACAGTCCATTATGTGCCAAGCAGGTCTCCAACCTTTAGCAGTCTAGTTGCTTTCTTCGTTGTGATGATGACAATTCTTGTACCACATTTGTGAGTATCTGACCTGATAACAATGTAGCTACATGCCTTTTTAAACATTCCAATTTCTATGTTGTTCATATTTAACAGCTGATCCCTACAACTGTATCAGTTGTGAAGCTGATGAGTGGTCAGAATCTGGAAGCTCTTCCTGTATGAAGCGTTCCCTGAAGTATCTTGACCACACAGAACTCGTCTCCATTGGATTAATGCTGTCTGCAGGCTTCTTATTCATTCTGTCAGTAAGTGTCACAGTTGTCTTTGCCTTGAATTGTAACACCCCAGTTGTGAAATCTGCTGGAGGAAACATGTGATTTTTCATGTTGATCTGCCCGTGCACGCCCTGCAGCAGTGTGTTCTTCTACATCGGGGCACCAAAGACGGAGAACTGCATCCTGAGAAATACCATGTTCGCTGTGTTTTACACAGCCTGCCTCACCTGCCTTGCCATCCGCTCCTTCCAGATTGTGTGTGTTTTCAAAATGGCAGCCAAGCTGCCCAAGGCTTATAACTTCTGGGTCAAGCACAATGGTCAGTGGCTCATTATTGTGGCATGTGTGGTCATTCAGATCATCCTGTGTGCCATCTGGATTGCTATTGATGGACCCCAGCCTTTCAATGACACTGCAGCCTTCAAAGACCAGATTGTATTGGTGTGTAACACGGGGAATCTATATGCTTTTGCTGCTGTGAT
Organism: Lepisosteus platostomus; assembly: GCF_059453375.1. NCBI lineage: Eukaryota > Metazoa > Chordata > Actinopteri > Semionotiformes > Lepisosteidae > Lepisosteus > Lepisosteus platostomus. The sequence continues at coordinate 13,016,642 of NC_142633.1, read as the reverse complement.
AGCTTTTATTGGCTTTCTCAGCATTGCCTGCTTTATCTTTTCCTATCTGGGCACTGACCTGCCCAAAAACTACAATGAGGCGGAGTTTATAACTTTTAGTTTGCTCGTATTTTTCTTTGCATGGGTCTCCTACTTGACTGCATATGTAGTTTACAAAGGGAAATATATCCAGGCCATTAATGCTGTCTCAGTACTGGCTAGTTTATATGGAATACTCTTTAGTTACTTTATTCCAAAGTGCTACATTATCCTTTTCTCACCTGAAAAAAACACTCTGGCACACTTTCAGAACCATATTCAAACCTATACCCAGAGAATAAGTACTATGTAAAAGCATTTCAATTAGAAAATATTTAAACCTCATTAGGAGCTTAATATAAGGCTCATAGCTTTAATTAGTAGTATATAAGAAAAACTAGGGGGAAATAATTATTATATGTAATGAACGTTTATATCATGATTACAATCGAATACAAATCAATGAATACAATCAATGTATGTACTTAAAGTCGGATAACGGATATTTCAAGCTTGGAGTGGAAGTGGAAAGTTTGAGTTCACCAACAAAAAAAGGTTGTGGCATATTCAGACATTTTTCATACATTTGCATTTTGTTAATCAGAGAAAAAATAGAACCAGCATTGAATGTTCCAATGTAACAGCAAAATGCAAAGTTCCCAAAAATGTGTGTACCATTGTTGTACTTGTGCTTGATTTTCAATAAAATAGTTATTAGAGAACACGAGCATATCCTTTCCTTAATATCATAACCTCATGTTTTGTGGGTTTTTAGGAGAGTGATAATGGTTAAAAATAATGGTTACAAATGAGAAGATTACCTATTTTGTTAGTGGCTTCCTGATCTGTTGAAATCAGGCATGCAATGTCTTTTCTGTCATGAGTCAGTACTGTGTTCATAAACATCTTTGAAATGTGATATGTTCTACATGTGTAACTGGTCATTCATAATTGCCATATTGGCAATTAATTGAGATACGTAGTTAGATGAAAAGAACAGACAGTGTTTTGCTATCAGGTAAGAAATTACCGTATATTGCATTTTATGCACTGATGATAGAACAATTATTCAAGACACCATCAGATAGCAGCATTCTTCACCACAAAACACAATCCGAATAATTGTTATAGTTGTTAAGTAGAATACTTGTCTTTATATTTCATTTAATAAACAAGAACAAATACAGTAAGCCCATTGCATTACCACCACCATACTATTGCACTGTATCATTTAATAGTATATAAGGAAAATGCAATCATTGATATTGACAGCAAATGAAAATCTTAAGACTTAAATGTCTCAGCTGTTACTACCGCTTTAAAACAGTTAGGAACAGGTGAGACAGGTAGGAAAGAGGATACAGTCGTTTTGTAGCGTTAGCAGTATATGGGTGCAATTTACTCGAATTGGAAGATAAATAAGGCCTAAGCCTGCTCTTCTTTGGAATACTGACAATTTCCTTTCGTAGGGTGTTGGGAAATATGTTTTGAACATGATCTACGCAAATTAACGTAATCGACGTTTCGGGTTTCTTATGAATAGTTGTAGAGTCATCGCGTGTTATAAGTACACAAATACATATTTAATGCTTTAAACACGTCATGTTCTGGGTGCTAAAGAGATTATAGACCCTGGGCTACAGAATAACGTTTTGTTTGAGATAGCATCTTGGTCAACTGCGTAAAAGCGCGTTGCAAAATTTAGATCTATTGATCTCAACTGATACATAGTAAAACGAAAATGAGCTGCTGCCTCCTACTGGCGACAGCAGTTAGGATGAGAGCTCCGTAGGGGGTTGGCTAATTTACAGAACTACTAGGATCGAATCCCCTGGGACCATAGTTGTCTGTTTATGGAAAAATGCACGATTAAACGCGTTTAAATCAACGCGAATCGTTTAAATTATGTGCACTGTATTTAGAAAAAAAGAGTAAAGAAAAAGCAAATGGGAGCCCATGTGATGAGATGGAAAACGCAGTCTGGGTTAAATCTCGGTCAATTTTATAATCAACACACCTGCGAGGTCACCTGTTCACCTGGAGGAAAAGATGGCGGCCGTTCCAAAGTGCTGAACTTCGAGGCCTACCAATGGAAGCGATATAAATTAGTATTTTGAGATGTAAATCCGAAGAGAATTATATTTTAAAAAGAAATGCATAATATGCCACCGTTTTTTAACATTTGCTGCATTGTTCAGGAGTGGATTTTATGCAAACGCGTTATTTTGCTGGGTAAGTTGGCGTTTATTATTTTGTTGCGTTTTATTTGTGTGTTACTTTTGAAGGTTTGAAACAGTACCTGCAATTACGTAGGGGTCATTGCAATTTGATTTGAAATCCAGTACAGTTATCTTTCAGTGCTTGGCTTACTGGTTTGTTGATGTGCTGTTAGCCTTTTGTTTTTTTAAAGTTCGACATAATGGCTTTTTTTTATAAACGTCATTCCAAAGGATCTAAATTACCGACATGCTGTTTTCATGTAGTAATAAAAATTAATAGTGAGGTTGTCGCTGATAGATTAGAAAGGAGTTTTAATGAAGACAGCATTGGAAAAGTCGCTTCTTGATGTCATGGCAATAGTAGCTCTAATATTTAACGTTTCTTCCTTAAATGTTGGAAGTGCATTAACGGTTATTTTACGATAATCGATTTTTATATATTTGAACTTAAAACTATTGTTACATTCTATTCCGGCTTTATATAAGAACTTCTGATGGTAGAACTAACATTTAATATAAATAACACATGTATAAACGTCTTAATGTCTGCTATTTACTTGGTCTTTTTTTTTTTTTTAGTCTGCAGGAGGCAGCCGGGAACATTTCCTTCCTACAATTTTAACTTCGTTTCGAAGAAAAACATTTTTAAAATACCGCTTTCCAGGAAAGGTGAGTTCATGTTCTTTGTAACACCATTGTTACCTCGTGCAGAAGTTCATGTATTTGCCTGATAAACCGCATCTATTTTTGCGATCTATCTAAAGCCACACAAAAGCCCCTGTTCTAAAGAACTGAGTCATTTAAAACGTCCGTATTGTACGCCAGTCAGAGTAATTCCTAATATACTTAAAACTTCTGGTATTCTGAAGTTTCTTATGAATGTAAGCCTAATCAGTGTCTTAACTATTCAGGATTTTTGGGCTATGTGTACGTACAGTATCATGATAAAATATCTGGTTGAACCGTTTGATTGCTCTGTACGTGTAGTGAAAGTCGACCAAGTGTTCCACTGTATAGGACACTTTCGTGTCTAAAATATTTTGTAAATGTGCTGTAGTGTTATTTGGAGGAGCTGTTCTATTGCAAGTCATTTTGTAACCTTTAAATGCAATTTTGCCTCTATTTTTGTGCTCATCAGTTTAATCTGACAGAGCCATGCAAGTACCCTCTGGAAGTGTCTGTTGCAAATTAACACTGATCTGCAGTCGTGTGGGGAAAAATAGGATGTTTGGAGAACAGAGTTTCAGTCCCAGCGCTCTGAATTAAACTGTGTGTGCTATTTTCTCATGATCATTTTCTTTATTCTAGGCTGTCCCAGACGTGGCCAAGAAGAACAGGACCCTGGTCTTTTCAATTGTAGAAATTGTTTGGTGAATTATACTGGTGCTTTTCTTCATTTAATTCTTTTATGTGAATTTGTCCACTGTTTTATGTGGTAATGTTCTTGCCTCATGTGGACACTTAAAGCCAGTATCGGAGCCAACCAAAGTGTGGAGGTTGATGTCCATGTGATGTTAGCTTTCTCCCCAAAGGCTCCTAATGAACTAAAACTGCTAATGAAAATGAATGGAGATAGGCAAGGGAAAGCCATGGCTGCTAACCCAAATAACTGGGAGGTGTGGTTTCTGTGTACTGCCTACACTATATACACACTGTATATAAAGGGGGGAGATTGTGGCTATCTCCCTTTGTTTTCATTAGTGATCTTACTTCATAATCAATTAAGTGAGGGTGGGAAATGGTACCAGATTTCTGTTCAGCCAGGTCATGAGGCAGGCAGAAGAGCTTGTGCCAAAGCCCGACTCAACATCCTGAAGGTGTGAGGGGAACTTGGCCAGAAAGCCTGCTTTGAGTACTGCAGAGAGACGGTTTGGGCTCACAGGACAACTCAATGAACAAGCAAGATGTACAGCAAACACCACTTTATTGAGTGCATATTAAAAACATTTCCAGCCAGAGTGCAACAGGATCAGAACCATGTTTAAACAACTGGATCGAGCTTGAAACAGCAAACCAGCCATGCCTGCTGCCATCAGGGAAGTGCTGGAGATTATTTTCCTAAATGAAAAAATACAAAAAGATGTTGTTAGACACTGTACAAAGTTACAAATGTTCCTTCAAAGATTAAACCAAGCAAATACTAGTGAAAGGAACAGTATTCTTGGTTAAACCAGACATATGACAGACATCAAGCTGTATATGCAAATAACAGCATTATTTTGGAAATTATCATATAAACATTTCAATTGGTTTGTAAAGGTAACATTATACAAATAGAAAAAAGTCAAAAGGGTATACACTGCAGCTAATTTAAAAAAGGAACACTCCAGTTAATGCTACACTGAAAACATTTCAGGGTGGTATCAAAATCTTCTTGTTCCTTTACAGCTCAAACCTCTAATTTCAAACAGGGTATGATCTTTATTGCCCCTATACTTTCAAGCCAGTAAATAAACCAACATACTCAAAAATAAAATGTATATAATATTGTACTTATCATTGATATTAGTCTTATGATCACACATACAAAATGCATGACTGCCTGCCACAGTACTTTGGGGGCAATGTACAATGATGGCAAATACAGTGCCTTACAAAAGTATTCAGACCCTTCCAATGGTGTGCCAGTCCCATGGAGTCTCATTTTATGAAACTACAATTTTGTGAAATTAATTTTAAATCTGAATGCTCAAACTGAAGACTTCTTCTAAATCAAGAAAGGTACATTAAATGTCACCCAAAACTAAAGAGAAAAAAATGAAATGGTTAATTGCATAAGTATTCAGACCTGTGAACTCAATATTAGGTGGAATCACCTTTAGCCGCAACTACAGTCACATGTGTTTTTGGATTAATCTCTACCAACTTTGCACACCAACCAGATGCACACTTTGCCCATTCTTTTTGGCAGATTTGCTGATACAAAATGAAAACTGCAGGGGTGTGCATACTTTTACAAGACACTGTAAAATGAACCAGCATTCCTGTACATATATTGTATAAAACTACCCAAGGGGATTTGGAGTAACTAACTACTGTACAAAGGCTTGGGCTGAGAATACTACAGAACCAAAATAAACTCCAGACATTAGTGGGCACTCCTACACATGCTATAGTAATAAGAGCTAAAGAAGAGGACTCGAGGGTCTGCAGGCAAACAAATACAGCACACAAAGTCAGACAAATTAGATAAGTGATCTGTTATACCACTTGACAGTCCCTGCCTTAGAGCTCACAAGGGAAAAAAGAGAGAAGGGTCTAACACCACCTGGTGAGGAGACACAGAGGCAGAACTGAAGAGAATGAGGCACTCCTGGAATGAGGCAGCTCACAGTCCCGTCTGCTGGAATATAGTCACTGAGGTCCTATGCTCCACAGGGTGCAGTGGGCCTACTTCAACAAGCCTGGCAGCTCTCACTGGAGAAGGTATAAGTACCAGCCCCTGGTGTAGAACAGAGGAAAAGAATTAGAGTAATTGTATTGAAGCACTGCAGTTCACGCAATGATTTTCAATAGGTCCCAAGTGGGAAAACAATGTTTTGTGGAAGAGCAGCATAACTGGTTTTTAACATGTTCAGGGAGAGGAACATTTTATAAAAATCATTACAGTTTCAATTATTCTAAGCAAGTTAAAACAATGCTTAAGTGGTACATACAAATTACAAGCATGATGCAGTAATACCAAGTAAACTGAAGAATAAATTATCATTTTTGATCATGCCTCTTTTGAATTGAAATTAATTTCTATTAATTATTACGATTTCTTTCTGGACCAGAACAACCAGCCATTCAGTAGACTGAAGGGCTCGAAACTGGTCCATTTTGAACCTTCTTCCTACCATAAGACATTCATATCTTCATCGCTGATCAACAAAGAAGAATGTCTGTGTTATCATTTTACAGATTTTAAACAGCTGTGAAAGGTTTGTATTTCATTTTAACATGTCACAGTTTAGTTTAGGTCCTTGTCTACATCTCCTGAAGTTTGTGTGTTGTGCCTCCTAGTAGTTGAGGACCAGCAAACACTTGAATACTACAAGCTTACGATAGGAAATGTTCATTGAAATCAAACATAAGGTCAAGAGGGGATTTAATATAAACCAACCCAGATATTTATAAGGAGAGAAAATATTGATTTAATATATTTTGATATATAATTGATATGCCTCATAAGGGCAAACAGTCTCTCTGCTAAATGTATGTGAGGTTAACCTTATCAGTTAATGGAGTGATTGTATTTTGCAGGCCTGAGACATATACAGCCTGTCTCAACAGATACTGCAGCAATATTTCCATTGGGGGATCTTCAATTCGGATAGATCAAGTATGGATCATCACCAATGCAGTATATTCACAAATTGAATGTATGCATACTCTACTGTACATCACACCATGGACAGATCATCTCATAAATCATTGTTTCTGCAAGGCAGTTGTAATAAAGACAAAGGTTAACAGGAACTGCCTACTGACAATAAAAGTAAAGTATAGATTACACTGTAAGGGTATAGTTTCTAAGAATAAACAGAGAAAACCTACTAAATCCTTCAATAGGAATAAACCTAAATTAGAATGAATACTCACCGTCAACTCTGAGAAACAATTACAGAGCACTCAATGGGCAACAGACCTGGGGGAAAAAATATTAATTATTAAGCATTCAAAATAACAGTGAAGTTAGTGCGACTTTCTAGCGCTTTTAATAAGGAAAAGTTCAATTGGCGTTTCTGAACGACGTTAGAACAGTACTTTGCTAGTATTTCCTTATTTATTGCGGTTGATCTGCGTTATAACAGATAGCAAACGTAACATAACGTTAAAAATTAGATTCAAAATATCTTTTAGAATTAAAATAGTCATAATTGAAAAGATGAGTTCGTGAATTTCACAAGTTTTACATACTTTACTAAAAACTAAATTTACGGGGCTAATTTTTGCCGCCGTCTCCATTAACTACTGTTTGCTTAGTTCTGCTGTTCAGTGACTCAAATACCCTTTTCTTCTCACTTTTATTACGATTTCGCTCGTCAAAACAAAAAAAAAAGTCAAAACAACAGCTCAAGAATTTTAAAAATATAGCTTTAGGACTCTCAACCCATTTAATATATTTATCCATCGAAAACAGAAGGAATACGTTTGATAACGAGAAGATAAGACATTATCTATTTTGAAACATTTGATAAAAGATAACCGAACAGAAATGGCAACAAGTATTCAAGCCAGATTACAGCAGACAAGGAAGCAACAGAAATACAATGTGTTTGAATAAAAATAAACAGTTTTTCAAAGCCTTTCTTCGCTTTGCATTTTCCGCCATCTTACCTGGCACAAGCGAGGAGGGCGGAGTCTCTTCGCGAAACACCTGCGGACCGGAACCCCGGAAAGCAGTGCCTGTAGTTGCGTGGTGATTGTGCCGAGCAGCCACGTTACTTGTACCATGAATTCCAACTTTTCTGCAAGTGTGACTGAACAGTGAAGAGCTCTGATAGGACATGTTTTATGGAAAGTGCGCACAGTTCTCATCAGTTCTATGGCAGCATAAAGTTGCGCCTGTGAAGTGGTGTTCAGTGGTGTAAAGTATGCAAATAAAAATAACTGGAGATTCCAAATGTTAAGTTAAAAAAGAAGTATTGTGCTTTGAAAAAGGTAGAAAATAATTGTGCAGAGACGTTACTAGCAAACAGAGCATGGATATGTTTCGCAGAAAGCTATATTACAGCAGTGACTTTGCAGAGTGGATAAATAACATTGTTGTTTCTCCTGCTAAATGTTCAGAAGATTTTTTTCGTTGTGATTGACAGCCATAAAATAAATATAAACTGTGTAGTCTAGAGCTTGGAAATTACCATAAAATAGAGGCTACACTAAACAGTGAAAAGAAAAAGCTCAGGATGCTACTATTCATTGTCTCAAGGTCTACCTCTTTAAACAGACCATTGAATGACCGATATGACAGTTAGTCCACAAAAGAAAGATTGACACTTCATTATTAATGACACTTTTAAAACAAATCACATCACAGCTCATTCTATTTATTTTGTAGACACTGTACAGGGGTAAGGCATTGTTTTAGAACTAAGCTGAATTGCTATGTTTAAAGAAACAAGTAATGCCAAAGTTGAATTTGTGTGCAAACATGCGTTGTGAACACAGGCCAACAGATTGTATCTGCTTTAAGGGTGATTAATAAAGAGATCACACAGTACCTTTCATATTGTGTATGTCCATGACAACTGTACAGATTTGCATTCCCTGCTCCGTTTCCTGCTTGTGTTGCTATATTTACAACGCCTACTGTTCTGCTTTTAATAGCATGATGAACTGACATGCTTACTGAAAATACAAAGAAATTATCAGCATTGTTGCCAAGATTCAGCACACATGGTCTCTACCAACTGTAATGTTGGGTTTTCAAATAATCTTTAAGTTACATTTCAAAGGTTTTTCTCATTAGAATACATGCCAATGCTGAGAAATGTATTCTGGAGATGATTGGTACAGTTTTGCTTAACTCTTACAATACGTTCACGTTGTTAACAGGTAAAATTCTGGATTTTTCATTAAAAGGTGCAGAATTGTAGACGGTGTCTGTCATGCTTTTTTAATTGATTTCTGGGTTACTTTTATTTTAGTATTCATTTTTTATTACTATGGAGTTTGTTAAGATGTCCTCACATTTTTTAAATAATTTCGGTGTGGTGTTTTTAAGATTAGAAAAAAAAACACTTAAAATGTGTTTTGACTGTTAATTTCTATGATTAGCCAAAAGGTTGATATCATGATACAGATTTCTGTATTTTGCTTACTTTAAACTTGTAATACAGTAGAAAACACCTTTTCGCACAATTCAGAAAGTACGTGATGCTGCTGGAATAGTTGTTCATTCTAATAGTGTCTGTGCCAATAGCCAGTTCATGCCTTTTCCTCCTACTAACTGATCATGTTTGTTGTCCAGAGTGACGATTATAAATTTCTTTTCATTAATGTATTTTCTCGCTTAGTTCTTTTATTGGCTGAAACCTGTGAAACAATACCAATTATTTATGGCTTAATCCAATGTAAAGGAAGATTTCCTGTCGGAAACATTGCCTGTGTTATACAGTATACTGTACAGTACGTGAAAACAAACCATCTAAAACTTGGAGAAATTAGAAGGAAGGACAATGGAGACGCAGTGGAAAGAGGCAGAAAATTGTCAATTTGTACGAACACGAGGACCTGTTGCTCTTGGTTGTTTTTTTACCCCCAAGGCGTGAAACCATTTCAATTGAACTCCATTGCATTCTCTTGACAATTAGCCACCCCTGCTACACTCCACGCTGCGTTTATCATCCACCAATTTCATAGCAATTTTGCGGTGCATTTGGCGCGCGTAATCAGACAACTGGGTACAAACACTGAAGGCCAATAGCCTGGAGACTAGTGAAACAGTCTGTATTAATTGAGAGTTTAAGAATAAGAATGTCTGAGATTAAATTGTCAGAATTTAAAATCCATATGCCCGTACGCCTGTTTGTGCTACGTTTAAAACGTGGTGGGTTCATACATTTGTCTTGTACTAAACTCTAAATGTAATATACTGCATCTTGTTACCCCTTATAAATAATAAAAAAAATGTTTTGCCTCTGGTGTTTTAATACAATCGAAGACTTTAAATGCACAATAATAATGAGAACAAAGACGAAAATAACACATGCAGTTACTTGATAAATTACGAAAATGCAGTAATTATTCCAAACGACGGCGACTGAAACTCGTTGTATGCGTAATACTGTTCGTTTAAGAACATAAAAGAATTCTTTATTCAGATAAATCGAGAACATATCCTTTACAATGGCGACATACCCAAAGATTTTACACCACTGTCACACAGCAGACCGGTGGAAAAATAACGTCTTCAGGTTGCTGTGCCATTTCCAACGAGTTCGAAGTCCATGAAATGATCCGAGGATTAAACTAGATTTTTAAAGCAGCCTAATGCTCTATTCCATTGTTTGAGTAATTGGACGGACTCTAGTAATTCCAAAGACACGTTCTTAGTAATTTTGATCATGCCGCCGTTCAGACTGTCTGTGTGTTAATGACAGGCATTGGTGTAAAGTCATGCCTGTGTAGCCTATTCATATGCAGAAGAAGAGCGGCTCGTTGAAGCCCAGCGAGGACTGCGTTGTCTTCATTCCCATGGAGGCCTCAAGCAAGAAGAAGGCAGCAATGCAGTCGCGTTTAGAAACTCCGGCAAAACTACCGCCACACGACAGAACGGTACGGCACTTGACACCCCTCGCTTTGGATTGACAAGTAAGACGTTTTTTCCTAATGGAAACCCTGAATAACGTTTGTGTTTTCGCCACAGATCTCAAAACTGTTAATGGAAAAGAAAAGAAGAGCAAGGATTAACAGTTGTTTGGAACAGCTGAAAACTCTCCTTGAAACGCAGTACCCCAAGGTATGTTAAGCCTACCCGCACTGGCGTTGTCAATGAGACTGTAGCTAACGATACAAAGAGAAACGCTTTCTAGCGAAAACGGCTAAAATGCAATAGAGCTGATCTTTTGATAGCGTACTGTACGACTTTGATTTGCTTACAGATTTCCAAACATAAGCTTGAGAAGGCTGACATTCTGGAGATGACGGTTACGCACTTAAAAAAAATGCAAGAATCCAATCAAGGTATTTGTTTTACATTGATATATAGAAGCTTAAAATATCAAAACTGCAGTACGGTAGCATGGTTCCGAGTATGGTGACCTCTAATCACGAGTAGATTCATTGTTTATAAATTAGGGCTTTAAAGATGAAGGCCAAGAACAGTTGTACGTCGAAAAAAAAGAGCTGTAATGAAGCCACGGAAAACAAATCTGAAATGTACGGGTTAGACAGTCACCATTTGACCTCCAGATAATATTATCCTATGGTAACAGGAGGGAAACTGTATTAATGAATCTCCACCGAAATTGAAAGACAAATTCCACATTGCCATTGTATAAATGCATGTATTGACATTCGCAGTGAAGTCATATGCAGGTTTTAAGGCTTTTTTTTCTTAAACGTTGACCCTTTAACGCTTTTCTTTCTCTTTCAGACTTCTCTGGAAACGAAATGACTGCTCAACATCACCTCTCCGGTTTTAAAGGCTGTGTGGAGAGAGCCGGCAGATTTGTAATAAATCAGCCCGACGGTAAGGGGTTGGCGCTGCACCTGCTTAGCGGGCTATCTCGACCCCCAGCGCCACAGCGCCCTGGCTTCACTTTTGACAGCGCCATTAAGAAAAAAACACATAGTGAAACTCCAACAAATGACAGCCCCCGAACTGCTCTCTACACTTCAGGAAACATGAACAGCATTCTGTCCGTGCCCAAGGTCCTCTATCCTCCAAGAGAACCGAGCGTGAATGTTGCGCCTGGCGGTAGGAAACCGATTAATCAGACAGACGTTGACTTTTCAAAGTCAACGCAAGGTGCCAACATCCATATCTATTCTCCGAATTCAAAAAGTAGGACCTGTGCGTCTGGACCAGCACACTGGAGACCGTGGTGAAGAACTTTCTCCGAATGCCCCATCAGAGGCTATTCTTCAAATGCACTTTCCTCGGTTTCCTTGTAAAAATGTACACAAGTTGGTGTTTGCTATGTAAATGTTCAATAAATAATTAAAACAATTTCACTAATTTTCAACATGTGAGCATATAATAAAGTATTTTTCATTCAACTCTTTTTTATGTCTATTTTATTTAGTAGATATTTTTAATTCATCAGATTTTGTTCCAGAACAAATAGCGATTAATCGAACAAAAAGTATTATCTTTATTTGCCGTGAGAACACCGTTTTGTTAAGTTTGTTTCTGTGGTTTAACGTGGAATTCTTATACTAAGGTGGGCAAGACAAGTTCTCATTAAAATGGAATATATCTAAAATATAAAATGCCACTAATTTATAAAAATCGAATGATACAGTACGTTGGGAATTAAGCAAGGAAATCAAAGATAACGACATCAGATTTTAATCGAAAACATCAGAAGGACAATGAATTAGTAGATTTGTACCGTACATTAGGAGAATGCTTTGGAATGTGTCTATGGGGTTTCTGAACAAATTAGTTTTTCATCGTGCTTACATTGAAGGCCAGGGGTGTCGCAGTTTAACGGGCATGATTTATAAGTTGTCATTTTCATTTGGAAATAAAAGAAAATGAAAAATGTTCAGCTTTGTTTTCCCCCAAGTTTTAATTTTTAATGAAATCTCTTAGAAAACAAATCGTCCAAGGTAGTGGCATCATTTAACACTGTTGTAATAAAGACGACGAAGGGTGCTTTAAAAATAAAAACTGCATGTCTCAGAGAGCAAAAAAGAAGACAAGTTTCTTTATATAAAAAAATGGTGACATTTGGCATTGTACCAAATATCACGACCTCTACTGTGCTGTAGGACGCCGGACAAATAGTTATCAGGTGTTTTGTTACTTGACAGGCTTTTACGTGTTTTTTTTAAATTTTATTCTGACTGAGGATTGATCGCAGGAACCATTCTGAATTCTCCATTAGTGCCACCCTCCTGTGCGATTCTGCTCACATAGTGACAATAGTCGCATCCTTAGGCAATGCTGGAGTTTATTAACAAGTCTACGTTTTTTCCAAAATTGGAAAATTGGCCAGACCCTTAAAGTAATGAGAGATTGGGACGTTAAACCCTGTTCGACGGACTGCAATCAGGCAAGATGCGGGAAAGGTCGGTGCTTCGTGGGTTGGCAAAACCCTGAAACGCTAAATGACCATTTTGTTGGACCATTGTGGACCATTGAATGGAGTGGTTTGGTGCTTTCCGCGAACGATGTAGCGTGAAACTAGGAACGAATCGTTTGATTGGTGCCTCCAAGTCTGGCATATGGAACCATCCCCTCACTCCGCAGTAACTGCAAAGGCATACAAATGGCGATTTCATACCAATTTTGTGGCGAATTTCAAGCAGTTGACGAGCCACACACGTCGCAAGGAAAATGTTAAGATACGATCAGCTCCATTATAATCCTCTGTGTGTATATGTGTTTTCCTGAGCCGAATTTTACTCTTACTGGGAGATAATGCGACGTGTTAAAACTGGTATATTAATGACGTTTATAGTTTCAAGTATATATGTAATGGCTATCCTAGAACAATTTGTGGAGATAATATTATAGTTTGTTACATAGTTCAGGTGGGTAGCTGCGTCAGCATGCGTAGGCTGCAAAGGAACAAGTAATAGGTTTATTCCATGCTGAAAAAAAGAAGAAAGGGAACACAACGTTTCGGCCGTGGAGCCTTCTTCAGGTGTTCTAATGTTTGTTACATTAGCCATCTGCGACCTCTGCATTCACGAAAGTCTATTAATCCATTTTCACTTACCGTCGATATACCCTTCGTTTTCTTCTGTAAATAACAATTCGTCTCGCTGTCTTTCGGCTTTGATTAGGAAGTAAGCGTTTTGGTAAGACCATAACACGCGATTCGCAAATTCATTGAGACGTGAAGTAAAAAAAAAAGCCAACATCAGTTCCCCAGCGAATTGTTCTTTTTGACAGCAGGAAATACATCCTGTCCTGTTGTTTTGTCACGTCGAGTTAAACTATGAAACTGGTGCTTTAAAAGAAATTACACCAGAACCACACATTGTGCTCTATTTAAATTTAAATTTAAGAGTAATAAGAAGTGGATGTACTGTATTTAAATAATTTAGCCTACAATTAAAAGTGGTGGTTATAGGGTCTCAGCACTACACCTATAAAACGGGAACAGCTAAACTGGTGGTGAGAGCTGTTATAATGCCTTTGTGCATCTTGTTCTGCACATACTCTTAGTCCCTTTCACACTTGAAAAGCCGGCATATTTTCTTTTGCTTCAAAATATGAAGCGAGGAAAATCGGAGGAACGCCTCCCGGCTTTTGAGCGGTACACTCCGATTTTCCACTTTTGCGATAGAAAAGAAATTCCCTGGGAAACCTGTTTCCCTCCATCGGACATAATAAAACGTCTTTCTCTCCAGTGCCCCCCCAAAAGTAACTAACGCTTGGCGAAACTTGAAAGATGGTGTTCATGGACCAAAGAGAGGGAGATACACCGTGACATGAGAGCCCCCGGATAAGGGCAGAATATACAGTATCTACAGCTGCTGCTGTTGTGGCGCTATTAGGCTCAGACACTTCTCATTTCATCCCGTCTGCCAATATATCTTCCCCAAGAAATTCGCTGAAAGGAACAACTTCAAAATCGCAAAACGAAACCCCACTGGCATTGCAATGAGTATGATCCATCAAATCACAAGGCCGTGAGCTTGCAAACATCATGTATGTTATCAAGCCAAACCTGGGAGAGCAGAATAGTTTAATATCGGGAACGTCCTGCTATCGGAATCAGTCCTTGAGAAGTACAAATTACTTCACCAATTTCAGCTCCATCCATAAATCAATTTTCTTGGACAATGTATACATTTACTGTGCACTGAAAAAAATGAATTTAAACAAATCGGTAACATACGATATCTTACCATATCAATGAATTAACATATTAATCAACATAAATAACAAATGTTCTTTGTTAATACGTTGATTAGAATGTTGATTCTAAGACTTTTGTGTTGATTCTGAAGCATGATGTTATTATGAAGCATTAACGGGAATGTATAATTTTCTCCCTCTCTGATTTTAACATATTAAATTTACAGGGGGTCTGGGTTGATCTCTTTGCGTACAGATGTTTTCCAATGAAGTTCTCCACGCACATGAAAATGTCCCATATGAAAGACTCGAAGATATTGTTATTCAGTCCTTGTGCTGAGCAAAACAGAGCGTGCTGTCAGGATCTTCATTTACAACTCTATACGAACACCGCGCAACTCGTTCACCCGCAATTTGATACAATGACTTCAAGTGCTTCAGTTCGTAGGCTAATCAACATTGCTACTCAATACACTGTACGTAGAATTATAAAGAACAATGAGTTACATACAAGTTTGATATTCTTAAAGTCTAAACACAGCCGTTCGTCCAGAAGTTAGTTTTTAATGTTTTAATAGTACTAAATACACTTTTTTAATTTAGGATTTCATTTGTAATATTTGTAGCCTAAATACATCAGTCCAATGTATAATAATATGCATTTATTAAATAAATTTGATTACATTTAAATTTTCACCGAATATTTTGAGTATCTCCGCGAGTGCTTTATTAAGTATGAGCCACGCAGACTATAACATATTCTAATAGTATATATACTTTTCCATACCGCACTCTTTTAGACTCTGTAGCGTGTCTAGTTGTAGGAACTGGAGTTCGAAAGCAATAGTATGCCCATATGTCACATACCTACTTGTCGTAATTCCGCATAATGAAGAAGTGAAAAGATCAAACAAGTTCTTTTTAGTCCCAAGAACTAACCCGCGCGTCAGCTACAGTAAGCGAGGGGTGGCGCAGGTCATAAACAACTGAATACATCCCCATGCGACTGGAGGAAATAGAAATTAGCAGGAGGAGATGTCATGCAAACAGTAGTTTAGAAACTAATTTCACGCTCTGTGGCGCTCTCTAGGTCGTAAATGAACAGAAAGAAGGTGATAATATTTGCGTAGGCTACATACGTCTACTTCAGTAATGAAAGAGTTAATCTGATTCCTAATTCATATTTTACTTCATTTGTTTAACTTTTAAATGATGAAACAATCCATAGAGACAGAACAATGTGCAGCAACATTATATCATATATTTACTTATAAATCCTTTTTAAATAATGATGTTTGAAGCTCCGCAAAATGGATTTTTGACTTGCTTTGCAATTTTCTATTTTGTTTCCATTCAATTCAGTGCTTTAAACATACCTGTTGTTCCCCCACGTCAGTAAAAATTAGAATGATAAGTGAGACATTTTCTGCATGCGTTTACTGTATGTACTCGACGGTCATTACCTGTCAGGACTTGTGTTAAGCGCCTAATCCTTTTAAGCGTGTTTTACTGCAGCAGCTGCAGCAAGAATCAAAATGGATGAAAAGGGCATTAGAGATTTCTTCACAGTGAGCAACTGAGAAGAAAAAAAGCGACTAATGACGTCGTATACATTAATGGTACCCCAGGGAAGTGAATTTGTAAGTGTGTGATTGTATAAAATCGTGTCAGGCAAAAATTGCTGTCCTTTTTTAAGAAATCCACAAACATATACGACTAATGACAACGAAATTCAAGAGAATTCATTTGCTAGTCTTTTTCGTACTTAAAAGTAGCTGCAATTGTCCGGGGATAAATCATATTAACCTTACAGTAGTATTTATGCAAAATATAATTATTTGTCATGTTTCTACGTTAAATTCGGTTTTATGTATTAGGTGGACCTCAGTTTAATAAAACGTTTGATTAAAAAAGGACTTGGATTTTGTTTGATCTTCTCTGCACTGTTTAGCGGACGCTTTTGCATGCTAATGTACGCAGTCTTAAAAAAGGAAAGAGACAATTAAAAGCCACTGATGACACTGCAATGAATCATCATATAGCAAATTACTCCTCACACTACAACCGCGTGTGCAAATGAAGACAGTCGCTGGTCATCTTTTGTTTTACTCAGAGACCCCTTCTCGCGCCCAGGCTCAGTGTTTCTGTGCAGGATATGTTTTAAACAATACAATCACAAAAATGTGCAAACACAAATTAAATAATTTCAGAGCAATAATCACTTCGATTCATTCGACTTTCAGTTGGCACGATCAAAGACGGAGAAATACACCGACAGTCCTACAAACATACCTCATACAGGTCATCTACAAAAATAAACCCCCACCACATCGCTTCATGAAGTTTAATTCTAATTATTATACGCGTGTGAACATGTAACGTTTATTTTAACTGAAATTCTAATTACATGCGATCAAGTTGTTCCGTTCCGATTTCGTGCATTTTTACTTCTTTAAGGTACGTTTTGTACGGCAAACCCCTACGTCCCAACAATAACGCTTTAACACATTTAACATCCGCTTAGTTTTCTTTAAATTGTGAAAAGTTGCCGTTTAGATGTTCAGCCCTTCACCTCGTAATCTTTTTGTTGTTTTTCTAAGGGTAAATCACTGTACACAAAATAGCCCACTGCCATTCTTATTGAAATCTGCCTCAAGTGGTTTGGTGTAAATGACAGATGTTTAGCAATTGAAGGCTCAGCAATACCCGAGAGCTATAGTGTTTTACAATGAAGGGGAGACTCTTTTGTTTGGCACTTGTCTCTTTCAGACTGGATAAGAGAAACTGCGACAAAGGAGCAAATCCTTTGAGGGGTTATAAAGTTACTTTTCCACTAGTTCATTTCGACTCTTGAGAAAATACAATACGATGTTAATGCGCACTTCTGTTCCATTCAGACTGTCAGCCCAGTGCACATTGCCAAACACAACCTATTGTGCCACAGAACCAAAGTAAAGACTCTTAAACAACCTGAAGCCCAGTCTATAGAAATTCATGATATTACATGTTTGATCAGAACCCTGTCATCAAGAACGTCGCGTGGCTCTTTATTTCACGTTTTCGTAATTAAAACAGGTGAAAACCCTGCCTCAAGCTCGTGTCACCTGCATTACCAGCGTGATGACCTATAGATACACACCTGTTAGCAATCCTTTCTCGAAGTTTGGTTGGTGATTTCTGAATGGTCTTTAAGGCGGTTCCTCGATTTTCTTCGCTCCGAGAGGCTCCATTCTTTCCGTCGGACAGGATCCTGCATAATGAACAGTTAAAAAAATGCTTCGGATGAAGTATACATGTTTAATGCTTGATCGCACCAATACTGGAAGACATATCGTCATGAAACAAGAGTTTAGTGCAAAGTAATATGTTATTTTACGCAACGATGAATGTTGCACCAAAACGACCTCATAGATATAAAAACCTGCACTTTGTTCTTTAAAAAAGCAAAATTAATAGAATGAATTTAAATGATAACAAACAATTCACATCTTAATTGGATGTGTAGCCATACCTTTCTGTTAGATGAGACCACGACCACTTTACTGAAAACAGTGTTTTTGTCATATATGTTTTCTGATCTACCGCCGACTTCAGCAGGTGTGTACGACACACGCCTCCCATTACATGTCGTCACAACTTTCCATTCCTTATCCTGGTAGCCTGTTGTGCCCTTGAAACGACTTTCAATTGCTAATTAAAACGATACAGCGAACTTCAGAAGAGGTTTATTGCGGGTAATTGTATAATTGGTTGACTAATTGCTGTTAACAACACCTATAATACTCCAATTATTGTAACACTTAGTTTAGATGCCCCGCTGATTTCAGCGCATGACAAAAGCTCGTGATAGTTAATCAGTAACCGCCTTAAAAAGTGCTTGAAGACGTTTTTAAAATGTTGCAGACGTCGACTTTTACATGGGTGGGCGTGCGCCCGCCGTAAGAAAATTATTTTGTATGTGGTGTCTTGAGTTGTCTGACGCCAGTAATTGTAACTTACTGTCAACAGCAGTTTTTGTTAGAATGGAAATACTGCCTCGGTTTCTATCTAGAAAATCCTTTAAAGATACATTTGAGTGAGAGACAGAAGCAAGGCGGTCAATATGAATATGTCCACTATTCTTTGTAATCAACCGAGTATAATAATAACTTCTTTTTTAGAATAAATGTATTTAATGTCTTTAAATTTTAAATAGGCTATTTATAATATGGGATTCCGGTTTAGCTGAGTTTTTTTTTTACTAAAGACAGAGGCCGATTCAACCTTTTCAGGCTGCCAGACTGAAGGAAAGTTAACTCTGGCAAAGCTGAAAATTACCACGGTTCTGCTTGTTAAACTTGAGCGTGGAAACACAGAAAAACCAAAGGAACCCAGTCCTCACAAAAGAGTGAAATCAGCCTTCATACACTGAAGAACCACATTCCGATTTCATACTCATTTAGCGGTGTATTATGCTACTTTAAAACTTTGCCTAATAGCGGTACATCAATTTTTCGGTACATTTTACGGAATTAAATGAAGTCACAGGGGTTGGATGATTTCGAGTCGCACTGTGGAAGCAGGAGAGCTCCCAATGGAGGGATCAGAAATATAGAAGTGTGGGATTAAGCGCTGTATCTTACTCAACACCCATACTGTTCTCAATGTTTTAGAGTCAGAGAGGAAATTCCTTCTAATTTGTTATCGTTATAGAAGTATAGAAATGCAGACAAGTAATATATTTCCGGAGATATGGAAAACAAAAAGTAACACGAACATTTACAATGTATTCAAAATAATTTAGATGTTTAGAACATACTTTCTTTTGAGAGAGCAAGTTCTGCTTATAATACAATATTAAACAAATCCCTGATAGTATGTTCAGAAAATTCTGAAGTAACATAACAGAAAAGGTCTGTTGTTGAAATTTTATTCGTTAGGCCATAAATGAAAAGGTTTATCATAATCTAATTGTGCTATGAATTCGAATATAAAATATATGGGAAATACTTTTCTGTAAATTGGATTGGATAGAATGAAATATTCGCAAAAATACTGACACAGTAAGGACTGAATTCACCATGAGTGGTTTTTAGATGGTTGACCGCGATGTTAAAAAATACACAAATCCTTTTAGAATGCCATGTTTGAGTACTTTAAAGTTCCTGCAGTTAAGCTATGAATTGCCTTGAAATGGGAATGTTCATTAGTCTTCTGGATTTGGTGGAGTTACGTTCATTTATACAGTATATATATATAAGTTCTTGTACCGAGACAGTTTGAAATTGCCCTTCATGTCATAGAAATACACGTATTCTCCATATATCTGTATAAAAGACTGCAATTGCGAGTGTTTGTGTTATGAATCAACGACACACGATCAAGGTCTCCCTTTCCAAGTCAAACATTTACTGCCACGTATTCACCAGCTGTTTCAGTGAGTGAAATTCGTATTTGTTTAAAACACTTCCATCGTGTGTTAAATGAAATATAATAATCTTAACATTTGAAATTGTTAAGGATTCTACAGTAACGTTATCAAGTAATGCATATACATTTAAGAATATGAAAGTCAAGAGATGAAATATAGCCTGTACTCACTACAAAATGAAACTAAAAGAGCAGGTGTTTTGAACACAATAACGTCTTAACAGAGTTCTGTTGTAGACACAAACACCACTTGTGCAGTCGATCACATGTTTTGAATTATGTTCTTTTTTCAATAGCAAATCTTTTGTTTTCAACATATATTCTGTGTTGTAGTCTTCTGGCCTTTACTATCGAGCCACAATAATTTATCGAAAAGAAAAAAATTAAAGAAGTTCCCGAAAAAAAAACTCCTATATCATCGAGGCTCAAGCAGACACCCCGCTTTCTCAAGGAAAGCTTCTTTTGTTGGGTCAGTGCGGAAAATCAGAGAGCACGGAACCAATGCCTGGAGGCGTTCCGACGATTCTCCTCGCTTTGGAATGTCTGGGCGAAAAAGAAAGTTAAGAAAAGATATAGAAAAAAAAAGAAATTCTGTATCCATTGCTTTTGAGTTCTGCAGCAGAACTCTCAAATCACTGCGCACCTACTTATCTTTGTTATAAGACATAACATACGTATGTGTTGCCTTTTAGAGTAGACATATAGGTACAGTACATGCAGTACGACCTGCATGTAAATAAAGTAGGATGAAAATATCAATACAACTCTCAATACAGGAATCACACGAGGAACGTAACCCATGCTGGCCACAGATACAGCTGTAGGCGTGTAATACTGTCGGAAAAATCCCCCATTTCTTTGTCAATTAGCAACAGTGCTGACTTTGAGAAGCTATCTGATATTAGCAGAAAATCGAAATTCTGTGAGGACATGGACGGCATTTCCACGGTGCTGCCTCCGACTCTGGGGCGTGAAACTCGGAGAGAAAGAGGTGAATAGCACAAGCTATGGTAGGGCACTGGGCACCGTCCCCAAACCTCACACCGCGGCCTCTGTGCTGTATCCTCCAATTATCCGGCGATTTCTACGCCGTTTTCTATTTTGCATTTTACCTCACACGTTATCTTGTGTGACTAATATTCCGTATTATGTTTCATTTTACATCAGTAGGCTACTTAAGTTTAGGCTGGGAGAACGTGAGTTGACTGGATACCAACTATTTTGATGGGTTTTTTTGTGTTAAATGCTGCACATTTTGAGGCAAGTTTCAATCTATTTCCATTAGATTAACGGAGGTGATTTATTCAGGGAGATAAATCTCGCCTCCCCCTTTCCTTTTCTCTCCCTCAAATTCAAATTTTGTTGCTACAGGTAGGCCAAATCAATTGCCTAAAACGAAATGGGAAAAAGTCATCAGTCTGGTAAGCCCGAGAGAGAATAAAAACAGGTGACCACTATGATCGCGGAAAAATGTTTGCGGTTCAGTGGATAACAACTTATACAACTTATCCCAAACACATTTTGGTGGTATACTTTTTCTAAACACAAGAAAGTTCTCAGTTAAATTCTTTTCGCCCTTTTGTATACATACCTGTCAATGAGGAAAGGGGATCGCACATTGTCCATATTGTTAACTTGTGCGCGCAATGAGTCATTCATGGTATTCAGATGTAAAGGGGGCTCTGTTATAAATCGCCCTGCGAGGCAGAATTCCTTCACTCTTGTTGTGGAAAAAAATCAGAGAACACATACACGATAGCTGGAAGCAAACGGGATTTGTAATAATGGTTGCAGCGTCAGAGTCTCCAGAAAAGACTGTTGTTTTAAATGGAAAGAAGGTTGGTATTTAAGAATGATTACGACTTCAATTTCGCGCATTTTTCTTGACATAAGACAAACCGAGGAAACTAAGCAACAAAAAACTGCCATTATAATATTGCTTATAAACGTCGTATATTAAACGCGCTGCTTCTGATTTTATCGTTTCAGGTCTCCAAACCTTTGATGGAAAAGAAGAGAAGGGCCAGAATAAACGAGTGTCTGGAACAGCTGAAAACCCTTCTTGAAAATCATTACACGAACAATGTAAGTCCTGATAAACAGGCGTTTAGGGTTTGAATTTTACCATCCGAAATCTGGAATTGAAACCATTGTTCCTCCTCTAAAGCAATGCCCATTAATCCCCCCCCAAATTAAATATTACCCACAGCGGCCGAATATTCGCGTGGAAATGTAAGCTGCCAACAGCAATTTACTTCTGATTGCTCCACCTGCAAATCGAGGACAAACCGGCCTGTCCACAGAGTTCAATTAGATGTATTAATTAGTTTCACCACCGATCTGCCAAACTTTTGAATCAAACCGCTCTTGG
Source organism: Lepisosteus platostomus (assembly GCF_059453375.1). Lineage (NCBI taxonomy): Eukaryota > Metazoa > Chordata > Actinopteri > Semionotiformes > Lepisosteidae > Lepisosteus > Lepisosteus platostomus. The sequence goes on along the minus strand of NC_142633.1, from coordinate 12,994,159 downwards.
CGAAACCAATCTGGTTATCAAACATAACCGAAAATAATCGAAAGTGTGCGATTTTCCTTTACAAAATAACGGCCAGTTATTAAGAATGCTTATAGACTACACAACATACGCACAGTCACATAAATGTGGATCTGAAGCTGAAAAATTTACTTAGCAATACAGTAGTACTGTGTGAATTCACAAGTACAGAGAGACCATTTTAATCGAATTGTCTTTTTACGGTATGATCAAGGAGTGACAGCCTATATTCATTGAATGGATGGGTCAGATTCTTAACATAACTAGAGTTTTTTTGAAGGGTTGTGGCTAATATATGAACGTATGTTTTGCACTTCTACAGATTCGAAAACGTAAACTCGAGAAAGCTGATATTTTGGAATTAACGGTGAAACATCTACGAAACTTACATAAATACCAGCAAGGTAAGACTTCTTGATTTTAAAGTTATTCTACAAGGAGTAAGATATTCTTTATCACAAAGGGTGGAAATATTTTGCCATACTGACAATACTGTGAATAGAGCGCTTCTCAGTATTATGTCAATATAGTGCTCCGGAGGGAATAGAGAATATATGAGGTGATGATTTGCTAAAATGATAAATATGGGTCACAATAACCTATACGTTTTATTTCCCCGTCAGATTCTTCTATCAATCCGTTAAAGCATCCTGAGTACCAGGCAGGTTTCAGGAACTGCCTGAACGGAGTGAACCAGTATTTGATGAGGGAGAACTCCACCGGAAGCATAAGGTTGAATATGCTGAAGCATTTAAGCAGCAGCATGCTGGCGGCGGGAGAACCGGCGTCCTGCAACAGCACCGCGGACAGCGACGCCGCGGAGCACTGGAGCGCCGAGGCCGCCTCGCCAGCAGCACCGCGAGGCGTGCGCTCGGCACGCGAGCGTCTGCAACGCCTGCCTGTGTTTTGCCACCCCTTGGTGACGAGCGCACCCGAAACGTCCGCATCGATCTTCAGTGCACGCCGAAGCTCCGAAACTGTAGTCGGGGGACAACATCACGACCAACACCCCCCCTCCAATGGACTTAGCAACGTATGCCGACAAGCGTTTCTTAAAGATGATTATCCAAGTGGCGGATATCATGAGAGACAGTGCAGTCGCCACGTTTCAACAAGTACTGGACATGCCTGTATTATTTCACAGAGCTATTGGCGCCCATGGTGAAATGTTTAATAGCTGGTTAATTACTTTATAGTGCTCCTTGATCCGACCCTAAGGGTCAGGACCCTAAGAATGAACTTTTTTTTTTACTAATTTGCACTGTAGTCTTTATTGTATACATGTTATATTATAATACATAGGAATTATTTTTTTTCTATCCAGATATAACAAGTTGTCTTTGTAACACAACTAAAAATAAAAAAAAGTTATATTGCAAAGTGTTTGTCTAGTATTTGAAATGGTGGATTTTAATTTTAATTGAATGATTGAAATATGGAAATTACTGTACCTAACTGTCGACGAAGAGAACAAAGAAATACATTTTAGGAATCTTCTTATCCAGTCGGAGACTGGTTGTACACAGTATGTCTTAGGCATCATAGTAGATATACTTACTTTTCAAAGATAATGCTTTTTAGTGCTAAAGTTTTTGTTTTACTTAAGTGTGTGTACTTCCAAAACCGATGCAAACTGTGAAATATGTTTATTATATGTTCCATACATTGTACGTTTATTTTTAAAGCCTAATCATGCAGCATTTTTAGATTCGTCTGCATGACGGTCCGTACATAGCATTAAGCGATTTTCATACTGAAATATAAACGTACAAAAGAGAAGAATTCAACAGTATGTCCAATGGGTCCAAACAGGACTTTGTAATTAATAAAATGTTTTTTAACCAGCGGTGTGTCGTAAAGGAACGAATCTTTCTTGTTTCTATCAACTTGTTGAAACGTGTCTCACGATGAAAACACGCCGCACGTTAGTATTTAGTGATGTAGAGCATCCTATAACAGAAAAAGAAGTAAAAGAAAGAAGGATGAGCTGTACGCTATACGATGATTCATTAAAAAACAGTTTGTATTCACTTTAAACAAGACAGAAGTGACAGGGATCCCTTGCGTTTTCTATAGAGATATAACTTATAAAATGGCATTTATTAACCTTCATAAACCTGCATAGAAGAGGGGTTTCCACTCTCCTATGATTTCTATTATTAATGTCATACCTATACATAGACATACAAGTATTCTTACATACAAGCAAAAAACAACCGAAAATACGTTTTTTTATGTTTTAAACGTCATCTTGCTGCCTAATTAAAATAACACAAATTAATACATTGCAGTGTGGAGCGTATAGGATTGTTCTAATTGCCGTTTTATTTATCATTGTTTGTTGTGATAGCCAATTTGCTTAACTGTTCATTCGACCATTTCCGTCTTGAAAACAGAACCCTCACCGCACACCGCTCGCTGCATGGCCGCCGGCTATTTTCTTAAAATGCACCATAAAATTCGTATGACATGGATATTGGAGGTTCCCAGTGTGGGTAGCTAGCTGTTACCTCGTGTTCATACTCTGTGGCGCCATTGAGGTCTTTCATCTTCGCTTTTACGCATTAGCCTCTAAACAGCAGAGCGCCAATGAACTCTGTGTTGAACAACACAGCAATTTTCTGCTACTAATTATTTACATGAACACCCGCCAGCTTCTCTCGCCAATGCCTCTGAAAATGTAGGAAACGTGAAGACTGAATTCTTCATTTTAGGGTACAGGTACTTTTCTCGGAAACATATACAGTATAATATCTGCCTTTTTTCTCCTTTAACTCCTGCCAAACCACTAAACATCCAAATTAAAATGACCAGTATAAAGAGAGTGTCTGTATTACAGAATCAGATCAGGTGCATGCAAGTGTAAAACGGTTTGCCTCGCCTATAACAAAACTGGTTGTGATCAGAATGTTAGACCTCGGGAATATTAACTCTTGGAACTGTAGCAGATGTGGGATGTTATTTATCAAACAGCGAATAGAGCAAATCGGAGTGAAATAAAGACTAGGGAGTTTTCGTTGAAATCTGTCATGATAATTTCAGCCCCCGCTAGAGGAGGTGGGTGTCTGCAAAATTTCCTGGTTTGAACATTTAATGAGCCCCTTTCGTGGGACAGCTTTTGCAGAAGATGGCACCTCACGGCGAGGAAAATCGCAGAAACGCCTTCCGGCTATTCAACTCGCGTTCACGGTGTAAATTGCCAACAAAAACACAAACAACCCAGCTCAGAGAAATCCTAGAGCAGCACAACGAGCTATAGTCTCTATCTTCGATGCGTGTTTATCGGGGATATGGCTAGCCCGTTCCACAGCAGTTGGAAGTTATGCGATATTTACGAGCAGCTAGGTGTTAGCTGTTTGGGAAAAGCGCAAAGGCACGCGACAGAATCATTGAAGTATCTTAACTTTAAAGAATTTCTATTAACTCTTCTTGGTGTTGTTTAAGTTACCAGGTTTGGTTTGGACAACAAAAGGGGTGCATTGGAGCCTAATAGCTGAGAAAAGGAAGAGAAGATACAATTTGCATTATATTGTGCCTAGTGAAGCGCTCTTAAAAGCCAGACGTGTATTTATAGCAATGCAAAGTGCCAGATTCCCTTTGTCCCCCTGTTTGAAAGCATGGGGGACAAAGAGAGCTACGCCTTTAACTATATAGATCCCGAGGCGCCTTTGTCCTATGTATCTTAGTCACAACAAAAGGGAAAGAATGTTTTTTTCTTACAGAAAATAATAAAAAAAACTATAACCATAAAATATTCTCGGGAAAGAAAACATTTAGCTTACATTATGGGTCCGAAAGTAAAAACGTTACAGAGCTCGGCAAGACAAACTCTCCTTTCAAACCATCCAGTGCGTTTCCCTGTTTGAGTCGATTGTACGATTGCACTTCCGGCGTAAATGCAAAAATACGGATGCAAAAATACAAAATAGGCTATTTAATTAATGATATAGTAAAGGAACACGTGAGTAACATGGTCATTTAATCTAATTTTGAATTGACAATTCCATAGGAAGAAAACGAATTCTTACTTTCACAGCTGTAAATTTCTTAGGTTACACTATTCCATTGTTATCTTCAATATCATTTAATTTTAGCCTACACGTTGTTTCATGGAAACATGCCCTACAATTTCTTTTATAGTCATCTTCTAGTCACGTTTTGGGTGGTTTACCGTACAACTTGTGTGGCTCATATTGAAAGAGCCCCAAGAATGTGGTGTAAAATCAGCCATAAATTGCTATGAAATTGGTATATTTTGTGAAGGATCTGGTGCCTTGCTCGGCTTATGCTCCGTTGATATCCGTGCACTTTCTTTTAATGAGGGGGAAAAAGGGTCTTTGTCCCGCTTCAGTGATCCCACAGTCCCAGTGTATCACATTTGCTGTGAGGGAGAGGCGGTGCCTATGATTGAGCCCTGAGCTTCCCGCCCGACTCAGAGAAGCCTGAAATGTGACAGCAGGCTCGAATAGATGAAACACAGAGACACGTAGAAGGGACCTTCATTCACACACGCCCTTGTTCTTTTTTAACACACAGAATTGGATGTCATTGTGCGGAGTTAAGCCGCTTTGGACTATCACTATACATTGCTCACTATATAATTGTCACAACAGCAGAAAGAGAAGGGCACAGGGAGGAGGCTTACATGTTTAATTAAAAGACAAAGATTCAACATTTGTAGCTGGAAACTACCATAATAAACCCAATCTACGTTGTTTGTATGCACACTCCTATATAACACATCAAATAAATAAAAACACTCTATTAAACTACTTGAAACTACAGCAGTGTGCATTTACTGTAATTCTAAGAAAGCACTTCTTTACAGATAAAATACTATGGATTAGTTTTAATCTAAATCTAACTCTAACTATGAACTAGATTTTAAATGCAATTTTTCTTATTCTATTGTGACATTTCTGTGATCCGTTTTGGGTTTCTATTAATGCTGCTACCAAGAAAATAACAATTGAAAATAAGACATACCCCTTTTTCAAAAAGGAACAGGCTGCACAGAGCATGGCGCACTTTCACTCGAGGAGGACTGATTTGTGTTGTTCAGTACAAAAGAGTGTTATCCTTAAACCACCCTCCGCTGAGATAAACCTTTGCATTGTGCAGTGTAGGTTTCAGAAAGCGAATGGAAACAATGACATGTATTTTCACACTTAGGGTTGCATTGATCTCCGCATTATGAGACTCATCCACAGCAATTTGTACTCCAATTACAGTGTTCACTTCGCAGATCAGTAGGATAATTAAATCTCATTTATAAGTGAATTGAGCACGCCAAGCGAGAGATATTCGGGGAACTGTGAAATTAGTTTCTGTGTAATGGCTACAGTGCGGTTTAATTAAAACGCGGAGCACGGTTTATATCACCTGTTTAAATCAACATGAAAGAATTGGCGTACAGCTGTTTGTCGGGAGCAGACAATCCCAAGGAATTCTATTAATATTCCTGGTATAAAACCGATGCTTTCTTTTTAAAACAAATAGATGCCAAGGAGTTCGTCAGAGGGCAGCACCGTGTCAGCCCAGGTTGTGTTTCGTTGTGACTTATGATTTATCTTCCTCACAACTCATGGAAAGCTGCTCAAGGATCCATTCGTCACAATGTAGCTTTGCATTATACTTTCATACAGTAAATATAATCGGTTTGCACAGCAATGTTAAAAAATAAGGTTTGCCGATATTTCCTTTCCTGGGTGTAGGACTTGGGGGCATCTTTCAGCGTAGGGTAAGAGCTCATTCTTATTTTGTGTAGCGACACTTTTGTGTACTGTAATGCACACCAAATTCAGATAGTGGTCAGAAATACACTCTTGATTCCCTGTACACAGTAGACCAATTGGAAGAGTACTATTTATTTTTTACCAGAAATTATTTTTGTTGTCAGTTGGCGATAGCTTAATATTCACTATATTAGAAACTAAAGCACAAAGATCATGGAAGAATGTGGACACTGTGATTACAGATATTATATATTATTCATATAGGCCCATGATTTTACTCTGTTGTTTTAATACCAATCTTTCACTGTATAAAGGACTAAATAAATTCAATTCTAAGCCCACAGAGTTCACACCACAGAAGTAGATGGATTTGATGGGTGGGATTGTGACCACAGAATGCTCTCTGTGACGCTTCTGAACATCTGGAGAATGCATCAAAGATTTTGCTTTTCTTGCAGAGTGGTCAGGTTGGAAGTATTATGCTCCTTAACATACAAGTCAAAATAAATATATATGAAACATATTGAAACATTTTATTTTCTGTTCCTTACAGAATATAATCTGAAATGTACTCAAAAAGTGTAAACCACCAACAAAACTGAGTTGTGAAGAAAATCTTGTGAGCATCACCAGTTTAAGACAAAGTCAACTGGACCAAGAAATGTCCATTTCCGCAAGGCATTAAAACATCACCAAGAAGAGAAGAACAATCATCTTTATACAAACGCAAAATACACTGAGAACGACTTTAAACATGTGGTAATTTTTTCTTAATTTTTAAAAATGTATGTCTTCTTTAATCAGTCGTTTCGCCAACATAATCATCAGAATTTATGTTTTTTAACCAACAAAAACACCAAACATTGTGTAGTAAATGGAGAGTCATTTGTGTAGGAACCCTTCAAGAAGAGGATATGTTACATGTTTTTTGTTTTGTTTTGTTTGTGTAATACTGTAAAAAATAGAAAAAGAAAAATTATGGCACCAATCACGTTCAATCTAAATGTATTGGCAACTAGGCATACTGGATATAACTTTTTAAAATACAACCTTCTTATGTTGCAGCTTTAACACTGAAACTGGAAAGTAATAGAACTATATCGTTCAGCAAATTTAAATAATTATAATTCTTTAAAATTATTTTTTTAATGCCCTTATATAATTCTTCTTTTTACTATTATCAGTTGAAACTGAACAATTCCCTGGGAGAAAATTCAGGTTGTATGAGGTAAAAGAAGAACTGTCAGAAAGAATGAATGGGTATTTCAGCTTCACTTAAACAGCAAACATAAAGGCCAGAAACATGTGTAGGAGCAGTAGTTATCCCTTAAAACAAGGAACAGTCAGAAAACAGTGTGCTTATGAGCTGTAATAATTCAAAGTAATTGCTTTAGTAGATACATGTATTTACAGAGAATTAACAATGATGTTGATGCCTACTGAAAAGCACACTTTCCAACAGCAGCTTCAACCTTCATCATTCATCTAGATTGATTTTTGTTTTTAACAAGGTCTGGTGCCTAAACCAGGTTTAAATTCCCTGTTTAAAAATTAAGAGGAGAATTACAAAAAAATCAATGCTTCCAGTGATTGATCATGAGAGCCTTCATGTTATTTTGAACAATTTCATAGAAACCTATAAAAACATAACAAGAACACATAAAATCAAACACAATACATAATAAAGAAAAATAATGGCACTGTTATACCTATACCTATAAATAAAGGGAAAGATTTATTATTATTAACATACTTAATAAAATTAAAGATACAGAGCAGGGGTGAAGGGAAAGCAAATGTGGTTCATCACAGAGGAGCACAGAAAAACTAGAGGCATGTCTTCTCACCCACGAGGATATATCTGTTTGGCCGGTAGTTTAAAAGCACATCAGATCTCATTACAACACAGCATTTCTACTGCTGTTGTGAATAGAGGTCTATTCACATAATAAAAAAGATACTGGGACTATTAGCTATTAATATAACAAAACTCCAAGGTCTTAAAATTTAACATTTTGTAGATGAAGTAGAAACCAATTCTTAGTCTTAGTTGAATGTATTCAACTAAATCATTGGAGGCAATATTATACAGTAGAGCACGCTAACGGGACAATGATATTGTAATAGACATGTGGACATTTGCAGTTCTCCTATTGTGCAGCGTTTGTTACTTCTTTAATGTATTGATTGGCAAAGACCAGGAAAAGTACATCGTCAATTGATCAAGTAAGTAAGTGAAACTGAATACCTAGGTTTAAATGAAAACTTGAGAATCACAAGTAATTCAAGTGAGAATCACTTGAGAGACCAACTTCTGACCTTACAAATCATTTGATCAGCTGACTGCTTGTCTTGGCTTGCCTTTAGTAGTTAAAGAGCACAAGAAAACCTGTGAGTGTCACTGGTTACCACTGCTCTAAAGAGAGAATGAAGCCCATTTCTGTACAGAAAGTAAAATATTTTTTATTCTCCATAGTCATCACTAGGGGAGCTATTGCTCCTTAATAGGGAGATTGAAGTACTGTCTAATGAAGGCAGATACGAAGACAGTCAGCACTATCTACTTTAAAGATGGACTCTAAAGTTTTAAGTAATAATGCATTTGAATTAGGGTTAACACATCTGTACCATCCCAGTCTGACCTACAGGATCTAAAGCATGATTATCTGGGTACTGATCATTTTGTGTCCAAACCTTAATTTTATTTATTATTAGTTAAGCACCCCAGAATTTCAGACAAAATTTCCATAATTTCCCGCTCTTTCTTTCACAGATATCACGTTCTATTTAAAGCCAGAACTGATGAACAGTTGTAACAAAGAAAATTGTTCAGATGTAGCGGAGACCTGATCAAGAGGTGTAGATAAGTTGCTTCACGTGTAATTAAAAGTGTCTGTGAGAGTAAAGTTCTTAAATGTAAAAATGACAAAATGTCATGAAACTGTTTCTCTGTTTAAGTAATATATTGCCATATTTAACTGTTTTCCATGTAAGATAATAGTATTGTTATCTCTCATCCAATACAATCTACAAACAGCAGAATAAAATTGACACAGTAAAGCATGCTTTTCTCTGTGATTCTGATATGGTTAGACATTGACATAGTCTGACGTGGTTGAAAAAGTGAAGTGCCTAATATTAAAATATCTGTTCAGTACCTGGGACTTAAGTTGCACACGAATAGTTATGGTACTAATGGCTCTTAATTTGGCACCAAAATAGACAAAAGGCATCATGAGATCATTGCAAAGTCTGTCCTCCCCACACATGGCTCTTAAATTCTGTCTGTGCAGACTTCTGTTAAATTCTGTAAAATAATCTGAAAGGTGAGAAGAGGCAGATGGATTTCTGATGCAAGTTTACACAAACAGAATATTCCTTAGAAACCCGTTTTTGTCAACTGGACCAAACATCAGTAAAAGCAATGTCTCCTGGACCTCATGAGCTTTCTACTGTAGGTATTTCCGTCTTAGTGGAAAGACCACGTAAAAAATGAGCACCCCCAAACACTGTTCAGCAACAAAACTATGCAGTCTCCAAGATTTCTCTCTTGTTCATTTTTACAGCAACATTTCTGCACCTGTGGCAGATGTAACATAGATGTAACGTGTAACACCTGAGCAACTCCAGACTACTGAAGCACGGTGGTGGTGATTGTACCACCTTCCTTTGGTGCCTGGTATTGTGTGACCAGGTATTGTGACACACACATCATCTTTATGTCACAGAGAAAAGGCTGTCTACACAGATTAATGTTGGCTTGTGAAACCATATGACTTTAACAAAAAGTGTAGTTCCAGTGCATTACACTTACATATGAATTTTGCTTGATTTTCCTTTTTTCTACAGATTCCCAATTATTGCCCCCTGCAGATATGTTGTAACTAGGAGGTTCACAGACCTTACAGGAAAGCATATGGCTCAGGGATACATAAGGGAGAATGCATAACTACCCTGTATCTGAAGTATTTTAATAATTTCACTGAGGTTCTTTATCTCTGAGGAAAACAATTTATAACCGGTAAATAAAGTGTCCCTTTGTGGATCTTAGGGAACTTTGTCAATAACGTCCCTGAACAGACATGCAAAGCTAAGACGACATAGTACGGTTAAGTCTTCTTTTCAGAATAATTTGTTATTTGAGTGAGGCACCATGCTCAAAGCTTCAACAGCACTGGCCTGCCTGCCTGATCCAAGGACTTGTGCTCACAATTTTGTCAGTGACGAGTATAAAACCCTAAAAACTGCTTCACATTGCTGAACCATATCATGCATTTCTAACTAAAATCAATCTTCACCAGAGAGGTACACATCCAAGATCTTCAAAAAGCAAACCTTACAAATGAACCAGAATTGCTTAAAATGGGGTAAAACAGATGATAAATGGATGGCTTGAGCAGAAATAGTGTACCCTTTACAAAAAAAAAAAGACGGGCAAGCTGGCAAATACAATTAAACAACAACAACGCAAAGACGTTTCTTTTAACTTCCTACTGAAAGAAATATTAATATGGTACAAGACGTAATGAAAAACCTATGTTTCTCATTTATTTTTATATTGATTCATTGGAAAACACAAAAAAGTGAACAGAATGTGGAATGTGTGTGGCTTTGGCCTCCCAGCCCAGGATGGACATGAAAACAGAAGTAACCCTTTTGAACTGACCACAGTTAGAGTTTGCGCAATTCTCTGTTCTTTCTATATACAGCAAGCAATTGCTCACATACCACACAGACCGTGTCACTACAGCCTAATCCTTTCTGTCAGATTTCGAGCGCAGGAGCCTACGGGAAGCACATATCCCGTGGGCTGCTGACCACAGCAGGGTTGGATGTGAAAAAAATACTATCACTTCGGGCCTGTTAATAAATTAGACCTGGCCGAAATAAAAAGAAAACAGCTTGTAGTCAATAAAATTCACAAAATATATATATATATCCTCTTTGGTGCTTTTTTTCCCTTAAAGAAGCTCCAGTATGATAAATTGTTCCCATGTTACAAAATGAAAAAAAGCGAACAGATTTAACATTTCTCACGCAGAATGGAAACCAATAATAATAATAATAATGTAACTAAAAAAATCTGAAATGATCTCTGGTTGTTCCTTAGGACGCAGATCCAATAGAGTCGGAATGAAAGGTTATATATCCTGAGGAGGCTGAAGGTGAGCTTAAAAAACTGTTTGTGCTTCCTTTGCTCTCCACTTTAGTCAGGTTTTCCCGGTCCCCCCAGGCGCTGTTCCCCCCCAGGCCTGTCCTAAATCTAGGCAGGGATTTTCCGGGGGGCGCCGGCTCCGGCGGCCTCTGTCGGTCTCGCTGGTCCTTACAGCAGCCCTTGCCCGTCCCACAAGCGCCCTTGCCCACGCCCGCGCCCGCCCCCTCGCCCCCCCCGCGGGCCGGCCCCTCCGGGGAGGAGGGGGCGCCCCCGGCCAGCGAGCAGCCCTGGCCCTGCTCGGAGAAGCGGCGCAGGGCGTGGGGCTCCCGCTCGAAGTCGGTGAGGGGGAAGTGTGGGTAGAGGACCAGGTGCTGCTCGTAGACGTCCGGGACGAGGGAGACGGAGGAGGTCCGCAGGGGGCTCTTCATGGGGCTGGGCAGTGGGGTCTCGTCGATGAAGTTGATCACCTCGTCCCGGCTGAAGCACTTAAAGTCCTCCTCGTAGCGCTCCTCCCTCGGGAGCTGCTTGAGGGAGTGAACGCTTTCTTCGGATTTCCTCCGCTTGCGGTAGGGGAGGTTCTCCTCGTGGTAGGAGGCGAGGCTGCTTCTCCGCCTCTCGTGGCGAGGAGAGCTGTAGCGGGGGATCCCAATGATGTCCTCGGTGGACCCCCAGCGATGGAGGTAGGAAGGTATCTGGCCTGTGGTCCACATGTCGGTTTCGTCGTGGGAGTATCTTCTTGTAGGGGGCACCTGGCACAAGACAAGGAAGCAGGCAACCAGCTTTTACCTAATAGTTATCTAGCAGATCTGTACAACCTACAAGTTAGAATAGTTACAGCTAATAGTGATCTATCTCGCTAGAAAAGATTGCTATGTTCATGTGCCATGTAGCATCACACTAAGCTTGCAGCTGTTCATCCCAGTGGGATGATGACCTTAAGTTGAAATAGTCAATTAGACCTTTTTACAGTAGGTATATTCATACAATATACAGCAGAAATCTGCTATATGGCTATATAGCCAGGCTATATGATCTATTGGACATTGGATTTCTAACTAAGCCTCTGGAACACTGTCATTACTGTTCTCAGGTGGATCTTCACACAAGATTAGCACCATAGTAATGTTAACTGTACTAGACGTATACAAAACAGTGCTTTCTTTTAAATATTGTGCTATGTTAATACCCTGTGTTATGCATTGGTTATAAACTTCTATAATATGCCTTCAATCTTTACTTAAGCTCCCTCTCCATCATAGTTGTAATATTCTTCCTCAACCCATCTATTATTTAAAGCATAACATTTTCAAGTATGTCTTTGAAGAATCGCTAGAGCTGCTGCATTATTTAAAAAAGTCCTTTCACACTAAAGCTCAAGAAAAAGAAAGGAAAAACTTCCTGAAGTTAAATTGCATTACTAAGGCTGGAATTATTAGAATTCTAGACCCCCAGGAATGCAAATAAAACTGCTATACTCATAAAATCTTAATCATTAATTTATAAAACATTAACATAATATAGGTTTTTTAGCAAGAAAATGTCCCTAACATATGCAAGAAAAGAGTGCCACAGTCCTGGCTCTGGTATTTCCTCTTATAGTGGTTCTTTTAAAATAAGTGAACAAGGGCCGGTGTGAAAGAAAGACAGGAGAAGATACAGTAGCTGTTAATGTAAAATGATACCAGCAGAAGGCAGCAAAGCATCTGCATTGACATAATATGAGGATGATGAAGTAAAGTGGAAGGAAAGTCCATTGAATCCATAGGAAAGCCATAGAAAATTTCCATCTCCGAAATTTTCTACCATGATGCAGAATATCTAATAAGAATTCTGCATCTTCAAAATACAACTAATACCAGCATTCAAAATGTGAACGTGTTAAACCAGGCAAGTAACAGTGGGTATTATTAATCATTACATTTATATTATTAACCTTAGGATATATAATTAATATTGCTGTCATAAGAAGCAGTATAAAAGCAGTCAAGCCGTTAGCAGTAGTAGTACTATAGAACATGCATGCTTGTGACACTGAAATTCCAGTATTTATGATAAATAATGAAGAATCAGAATGTATATAATTATAGGCAGACTATATGATGGAATACCTATCTTTTCCATTTCGTTGTATCGCTTGGATTTAAAATCATAGTTGGAAATCTTACTTGGATTTAGTGTGTCTCTGTTGGAGGGGAGAATGTTCTCTAACAGGCTGTTACAAACTGTAGCTGTACGAGCTTTATCAGACGTTTGGTCTCTGACATAAGAAAGCAAACAAGTCAATGACTATACTGGAAAGTCCCTGCGGTTGACGGAAAGGCACATGTGGCTGTATCTTTTCTCCGATATATAGGGTGATTCTTCATATTTCCTAGACACCTCTCATACTGGAATTAATACAAGAAAAGCATGCCGAAAGGAAAAGTCACTCTTAATGAATTTGTAATGTTGTGCACACTCATGGAATGTTCTTCATAAATGGCCAGTGCCTCAGGTGTTTGAAAGCACATAATCCATTACAAATGAGGTGCATATAAAAAACACAGGATTAAAGCCAACACCAGAGACTTACCACAACTACTCCTATTTTTAGTCCCGAAGGCCCCCCACCACAGAAGCAATCTGCATTTTGTGAATGCAACAGTATTCATGAAATTTTCAAAACATACGAATGAATGGATGCCATGAAATGATAGCTACTGTACCTATCTCTGTGTTCTCAATGTAATGTAATGGTTCAACTAGTAATTTACCTCTAAAGTAAAGCTGCCATCTTAATATAAATTATGTGTTTTGCAGAAAAAGGAAGTGAAGGAACATCAGAACTGGAGTCATTTGGCCATTTTGTGGCGGGCGAAGTGGAACAGCAGGACCTTGTACCTCTGAATCAGCCTGGTAGTTGCAAGTACCACATGGTAACACTCAGACAGAACGCTTGGAGGCATATTGGTGCCTGCAAATGATTTATCATTTTGCATTTTTTTCTTCATAGGTCTTTATTGCAAAACCTCAGAAATGTACTATCCGGGGCTCTTTCCAGCTTAATTTGTTCAATCGGTTGTGTTTTACTGTCTCTCTTGGCTGTTGTTAACTGTCCTTGGCCTTCCTTTCAGAAAAAACACTGAAAACAGAGCACTGTGGTGAATGACTGGCAAGTAAGGTGGGTGACACAGGCAACTCTGTGTCAGGGCAGTCCCATTCTAGAGCTTCATGATTGCAATGGTTTCAGTTATGCACTCTGAAAGATCTTACATTTACCTAATTTAACATTTTCTTATGCCTATACAGTGATTGTCATAGTTGTCAATAGGCCAGAAATGTTTTAGGATCACTTTTAATCACTTCTTAATATACTCAATAGCACTTCAGGTATCACTGCTTTGGGATTAGATGCTCCTTGTTTGTTTTACCACATTAAAAAAAAATGAATTTGGGAATTACAAATGAGTGAAGGTAGAAATTTAATGTGCTGCTATGACGAGATTGAATAGTAAAAAAAAGCTCTCGTTGCACAACTGTCACGAAGGATACTTTGTGGACGCGTTCTCTGTGAGGTCATAGATGTGATGATGACCAGTCTTTTAAACATCTTTTATTTATTTTAGGGACCTATAAAACCTGCAGGACAGCAACCTTCAAAGATTGTATTTGGTACACTTTAGTGTCAGATTCGTGGGATGAGAGTAGCTTTAAATTCTACCGCAGACCAGCTTAATGGAATGGAATGGAATGTAGGTATTAGCTCATTTATTTATGTTGGCACAAATGTATAGTTTTATTTATGGATACTTGTTTCATTCCTTTTGGAGCAGTCGAAGATCAGATTATTAAAGGCTGTTCTTGAGAGGTTAAAGCACTGGAAGATCATAGAATATTCATAATCAATTTTATCTCATGGTACCATCCTACTTTTGAGTCCTTGCACATTTGTCTTTGAACCAACAACACAAAAATGGCCAGTTGACTTCAGCATGCCCCATCGTCTCTAAGCACCATGCATGACAAAACCTGACATCCCAGCTTGTTAGTTCACTGCAAGACCTCCATAATCATATACTTTGGGTGGAAGCAAAAGTGTATAGTTGGCCATATTTGCAGAGTATTAGCAAGCCAGAAAATGCTACTCTCATACTTCTTATACAATTCCTCGTTTACACATCACATATAGGTGGCTTTCATAATATTTCATTATATTACTCTGAATGTAAAACGACACCAGCAGAAAGAAACATATTTTCTTATTATTTTAGAGGAGGGCTATTTTGTACAGTACATGCACTTTTATGCTGTTAATAAAGGAGTTCATTCAAAAATAAGTTTAAATTTATGGCAAAAAAAAGATCAATGGAAATATACCTGCAAATACTGCATTTTATCTTCCTGTAGTTCTCTCAATGGATATGCCTGGGGGACCCCCCTTTCTAAAGTTGAGAATTCATACTTGGCAATACGGTCTACCGTCATGATATCAGCAGCAGAGCTATAGTCATATGGTCTGTCATATATTAAGTCCGGATGAATGCCACCATCCTTGCTGTTTTCTGCAAATGCAGAAAGCATATATATCAGAATTTAAAAAGTGCTCAGATACACAAACAGACAGACAGACATATAGATAAAAGAAACAAATCATGTTTTCTTTTCCCTGTTCTTTTGCTATTTTGAACTGTTTAACAATTGAGGGAGAATTTAACATCAAAGCAATTCCACAACACAAACTTTTTATGCCACACAGAACCTAACATTACGTGAATTTCTAGGAATATATCTTGACCCTGACTGAAAATCCTGACTTAAGAGGACTCGTTGAAGATAAACTGTGCTGGGCTCCTGCTGCCGTACTGTTAGCAAACCAAGGTTAAAAGTTAAGGACCTGAAATATACAACTGCACTAACACCACATACAACACTCAACAAACAATATTCCAGAGCCATCATTTTACATGAAAGTTGTATAAATAAAACAGTGGAATTCAAGAATGATAAAATTTACAAAAAAAATTAATTATGTTAAAGTTGAGCCAGAGGCAAATGTAGGCCCAGTTGTGGGATGGAAGGATGAGATAGGCTATTGCACAGGCATTAAGCTTTGCATGCAAGTAAAAAAATTGGCTTAGTAAACAGTAATCAACCCTTATATAACTGAGCTCTTTTCTACAGTACATGACAACCCCTTTGAAAAAAATGAGAACTGTTAAGTTTGAAAAAAAAAAATGATATCACGGGCTTTCAGTTAATGTTTGGTTGCTCTAAGTTTAAATATTGTTTTTTCTCCGTATGGAACATGGACAAATCCTAAGTAATAGTGAAATAGCATTTTGCATCGATAACTAAATTCTATTTTCGTGTGTACTATTTAAATTCTCAGACTACGTGGTTAGCACAAGCTTGGATATCAATAGTTAGACAGCAGATATACTAAAGATGAGCATTTTCCCCAAATGGTGTGTGTGTTAACCAGGCTGAGCTCCGTATAGTATGTGCTTGGTATAGTATGGATTACCTATACAAATCTATGGAGTCAGCTCAGAAGTACCCCCCTCAACTGAGTGTCTGTTTACCTTCATCAACGTCATCGTTGGACATGATGGCTACACACTTTTCCCACACCATCTTGATATCGGCTCTGTAGCGGTCACAGGCCCAGAGGAACATGGGAAGTAGAATGGACTGGGCGATGGAACACCAGAGCACACACAGCACCATCCAGTTGTATGAGCGGTCGTACTTCAGGCTAGCAAAACTCACCACCTGGAAAACAAAGGATGAAGAGTGTTTTGCCACACTGATGGAGAAGAACAGGACAAAAGTGCTCCAGCATTTCCATGTATGTTCTTAGTTCATTGCTTTTTTGTAGGAGAAGAAATATTTCGATTTTGCCTTAATTTGAATCCGAGACAAAACTGGAAATAGGATCATGCACCATTTACAGGTCATTATATACCAGTCCATACAAGTAGACATGTTACAGAGTTATGTTAATCCTCAAAATAATTCTTTACATAGTCTGATGTGCATTTGTGAGTATGTACTGTACATGCTCACAGCCATTGCCTCTTCATGTTTGAAGACCGTTCTCCTTCTGTTCTTAATGATTGTTTTAATTGTGAGGATTAACTGCAGTCAAAAACTGTATTGATTAGTCTCCCTGCATGTCCTGCATATAGAAGATGGAATTATTAAAGCACTATATGAAATTCTGTTATTGTCTGGGGAATAAGACAACATCATAAGAAGAAAATGAATGGAAAGATTCAGTGTTGCATGTGAAACACTTATTTTTTAATAAAGTAAAATCCAGTGCCGTTCAGTTTAGCTGCCCTGGATCTCGCAACTCAGAATACATTTTGTGGATTATGGTCAGAACCTTGGCAATCAGTGCGGAAATGAGTGCTGAATTAAACCTAATTAGAGGAAAAAACGTTTTCAGGGAATGACATTTGTTTTCTCTGTAGTTCTGGGAAGATCTCCAGTTTAGCACTTTAAGGTTTTCAAATTTTTGTTAAAAAGATATTTCAAATGACTTATCCATTCTCTTTAAAATAAAGAAACACTTAGGAGCTTTTGAGTGCATTTCCCATAAGAATATTTACTGGGTACCAGAAAGGAACAGTAACTTGTATCATTTGGATTATTTGTTCCTTTTCAAACAGGAACAAGCTGATGACAGACAGACAGACAAAATCTCCTCTGGCCTTTCCCATTGAAGACCATTACTTGCACATTTAAGACTTTTACATGTATATAAAAATCTGTTGCAGTTTTAAGAAATATGGAAAGTCAGGAACCCTGGAAGAAATTGTTATGCATGCCTCTGTAGTTGCTTTCATTCCTCAAATTTATGGTTGAGTTGGTTGTGGTACAGCATTTGGACGCACATCATAAACTCTTCAGTCTTGACATAAATTATGAATCTGTCCTGGCAAGGAATGCTCTGTCAAAATGGATTTATAATTATAAAAAAAAATCAACAAATTTGTTCTTTTACATTTTGTACTGAGTAAGCATTGGTTATCCCATAACTCTTGTGGAAAGACACTTACAATGTTAAACAATGAATTTGATTTAATTTTTCATGCATTTAAACAGCTCATTATGCTTGAGAGCTCAGATGAAGAAGTGAATCACGTGGGCTACAGTCACAGGCATAGCAGCATCATACTTAAAATGTGAAAGTGTCAGTAAATTTAGTCTATAATACCAGCTAAGAGGTAGATCTCTACTAAGGTTGCCATGGGCTAATTCAGAGGAGTCAAAAGTGAATCTAAATATGATTTTGAATACATGCATGGATTCTATTTAACACAGAATGGTCTACTAATCGTACAATTAATGGTCATTGTGGAAAACATGCAGTTTATTTTGAAATCAAAAGCTTTAATTCAGACATTCCGGTTAATTTCACCCTGCCTCTAGGCAGGAATAGAACAAAATTATACGATCCCATTGTTATGAGGATGTGGAATACCAAATGACTGCTGGCATCATTAAATCCCTCTGTAACAGGCTGTTAATGACTAGCAAAAGATAAAAGAGGACAAGGTCTAACCAGGAGGCTCATTAGCAGTCAGAGGAAGTTACATACTGACCAACACCACCTTTTTAAAAATCCCAGCAAGACGCACACACCTCTGCCTTGAAACTCCCTTTGTAGGAAGATTGACTATGGCCTTTCACACAAGCACGTTGTCTGTATCCTTATATTTGCATGAGGTTTGTAAAGACTCTTATCACAGGATGTTTAGGCTTTGGCTAAAAATAATTGTACTACTAATAATCCTGTATAACTGCATTAGATTTCCAGACCAAATAGTTGGTGTAGAACAATGAACTGATTTTGTCTTTGAGTCCTAGGTAGTAATGTAGAAATATTTCATAAAAGGTCTTGAAGCTCTCCTCAAACAACAGCAAAATGTAGACTGGGACTCTTCAATATTTTATTGTTCACCATGCATATAAAGTTAGTCAGCCTATTCAAACAGCTGTATCGTGAAACCAGTTCTGCAGAGCAATGAAATATAGTAGACAAAATCACGGCCATTTCATAGCACTCTCTAGTGTGTATCATCCTTGTCTATAGGACCACTTTCCCTGTGGATCCACTGGCGTAAATGCATGGTTTTCATGACATGGTTGTGCAAACTTGTCATCCTATGCCCTGAAGGTATAAAATTCAGTCCAGTATTATCTCACTGGAGTGAAAATTCACAAATCAGTAGCAGGCATTGATATTTTGCTTACATTATCAGTCTGCCGGCCAATGGGAATAGCTTTCAATGCTACAACTGATGTGGATAACCTCTCACTGCTTTTTTACAGAAGACCTTCCGTGTTGTCAGAATATTATCAAGAAAGAGATTATGGTTCTTGGCTAATAATAAAACTTTACTCCAAACAATTCCAATAAATTATCTCCCTCAAGGGACATTCAGGACAAAACCTTAAGTTTCTTAAAATAATAGAACCCATGCAAATCAATAGTTCTTTTAAATTGATTAATTATTAGCAAGTTCCTCCTGCTAATAAAAACATAATTCTGAAATTCTGAACTTTGAACTGCCTTTACATTATTTTTTTTTGCCTTCATGCAAAACATAATTCATAATTTCGTTCACATAAATCCAAATAGTAAAGAAAATTGGAGCCCTTTTAATGATGTTTTGGTTGGAAACTCTAAATCCAAACCCAACCAAATGTAACTTTTGTTTCTTATGGATGCCTCATTCACAAAACAGAGCCTGTCAACACCAAGCACTTTAAAACACCCCCCCCCCCCAAAAAAACAAAAACAAAACTGTGATCGTTTAAGGCAGTTCCTTCTAATGAGCTTTATGGAAGCTCATCAGACTTAGCTAGGGTCAGGCATTGCTCTCTGAGCCATTATGTTTTTAATTGTGTATTTATTAAATCGAACATTGCCCCTGGCATCAGTCGATAGGTACTGCCACAGTTTAAAGTCTTCTCTATTGATCCGATACAGCTGGAACAACATGCTTGCGTACATGTACCACAGGCCTGCCCCTTGCAGCATTTGGCATGGATCCACTCTCTTTAGCTGGATGTGACAAAGTAATGATGGTGAAAGGGTCAGGTGGCAGTCTAATAATGAAGGAAGCATAATTGCCTATATTGCATTCCTTGAGTGAAGCAATTCAAGTAACCAGATTGAGGGATGCACAGTTACAATATTTCAGGCCACCACTGAGGCCAAGACATATCTATGTGCTCTGAAGTTAATTTACCAGCACAGGGGCACTATTGAAGGTCTTGTGTATGCATAGTGGGTGGAGATGAGCTTTGTCACCATAGTCTTTTGGAAGGCTGGTGTCTGCAGGCTATAAGCTATAGCACTTGTAAAGGAAGGATTATGTTAACTGATCAACATGCAATGCAAGGCTTGCATGCTTCATTAGCTTTTTACATCCTAAAAGCTAAAACACCAGTCTTCAGGGTGTTACTATAGAAACTAGATGAGAAGAAAGAGGAACATCACCTATTAACCCATAGGAGGTGACAGAAGGGAGCATGTATGTGCACATGTCTATTTTCACACCAAGCTCATACACCAAAGATATTGCACTTTGTTAGGAAGCATGACTAATAAAAAGGTCTTCCTGTTTTCATAAGATGTATACATCTGATCTTCCAACATTGCTCTATGGAACTCTGTAATGTTTGAATGCCAATTACATCCCTGGTATTTTATAACAACGAGGAGAGGAGCATGCTGGGAACGTTAATGAATCACAGCACTAGTGCAACACCTCCCATTGTGCATGATGACAGGAGGGAATGATACATCTGGGGACAGTGCACACTGTTCTCAACGTTCAGCTTTGGAAAACAAACCTGAGCTTTGCCAGGCATTAATTCATTCAGGAAGAATGTGGGACAAGTGGAAATGTCTGTTACGCCAGGTCTGAAGATTGATCACTTGTTATGGAGAACATAGGATATCAATAAGTAAGGGTGATGTTAAGACATAAATGTGTGCAATAATACAAGCATTTCTGAATAGCTGTCCTGATGAAAGTTTGCAATGGCTAACAGATACTACAGGACAAACAGCTTCAGACTGAGAAACGTAACTACCCAGACAGAGCGGACTTTTAAAAGACATTAGACAGCACAGTTTCTGACAATCCACACTGTGTACTAGAGCAGGTGCCATTATAGAATCCGAAATGCTGTCTCCTAGAGCAAACAGAATACAAACTCTGGTATGTAAACTCAGTCTGTATAATTAATGTCATAGTTAATTAGTAATGCAAGAACTTTTTCTTTGGATGTGCTCTGGTCAATCTAGGACCATTGCTTCCTCAAGATCTCAGGTACTATATGTAGCAGTATATAGCATATATGTACAGTATATGCTATAGTGTAATAATATACAACCTGCAGAGTGCGCAATAAATTCCACCAGCAAGTTCTAAGCTGTCACCGATTACTTAACAGCATCATTGGCACATGTTGTGCTTCTCAATGGTTCCATAATAATTATATTGAGACAAGCTATGATCACTGCCAGTAAGACAAAAGATTGCACACTCATTAGATCAAAATTTCTTCACTGGGATGATAGAGTCACTTGAGCAGAACAGTCTTAATAGTTCTCTAAGCCTCTTTTTGCACCTGGACAAAAAGTAATTTTACCAGAACTGCCTTCCAATCCAAAATAAAATAACTAGTACAACCTGCATTGCAAACCAGAGCACTACAGTATGATCCAGTCTGGTGATCTGTCCACTAGCACATGCAAGAAATTGTCATTGGAGAAAGAGTAAAAAAAAACATAAGAAGGAATACAAACAGGAAAAATGCATTTGGCACCTCATGCTTATTTGAAGCTTATTGATCCAAGACCTCATACATTCTTGAAATGACACACAGGAGATCTATTGTAGCTGGATGGATGGACAGTTGTTTCCTGACATACAAGTACACCAAAACATTAGGCAATCTGCAAGCTGTTAAGCACAAACTCCTGGCATTAGGAAAAACTCAGTCTACACTCAACAAATCACATGAATTATCCAATGACAGTGCTGTTATAAACCTCTGTGCACATTGCAGTTTAACTACAGAGAGCAGATTTTCAGAAGAGAAAAGCAACACAGTAGAAATGTTGATAATCACACATTTGAATTAACATCCACGTGATCTGTTTGATGTTAGTAACCCAATTCATTTGCCTGTGTCTGAAAACCACGTTTTTTCTGTAAACCCAAATGTGTCCCATGGAATCAATAGTGCGGGACAAAGATAGCAGCTGTTGCATTCCACACTGAATTAATAGTGCACTCTTCAGCTGACCTAGTTTGCAGCCTGAAACTGAGTTAATTGAAAAAGTCTGTTTAAAACAACAGCAAATAAAAAGATGCTTCGTCAAAGATCTCTCCTCTGGAGGACACTTGTATTGTAATCAAGCATGATAGTGCTTCTCTTTTGCAGCACTCTTCATCAAACCAAGCCTCCAGAGAAATACCTGACCTCCACTGCAGTTTCAGAGTTCTCTGCTATTGCTGACATAAGAAAACCAATAAGATAATTGAGTTGGGTGGCCGATGTCACAGAACCTTTCAATCCATCTACCCCTGCAACAATGGCCGGCAAAAAAGATTAAGGAAGGAACATTAAAATCTGAAGTGGCTTTATACTGCTGTCTGATAGCTTCCCCCTCTCAAACTCAGCATCAGAATCAGGGAGTTGAGAACTAATCAAGAATAACCTTAGAACACGAAAAACGTAAAGCAACGCATTTGATGTTGAATGGGGTCTGGAGATACGAGGCAGTGGTGGACAGGGATAGGAAGAGCAGAAAGAGGTCAGGGCCGCAGCCATTAAAATAAAGATTCGGCTCTGTCTGAGCACTGGAAACAAGACATGGAGCAGAAAGGTGGAACTCGTCAGTTCTCAATAATTGAGATGGAACAGCTGCAATTCCTGATGGATTCTCTATAGTTTGCTTATAAATAGAGCTGGCTTATTCAACCAGTACTGTATATTGAAGATGTACAGAGGGCTTATGACAATAATTGCCTGAGACAACTGTCAGCCTACACACCACTAACTGCTAGCAAGTCACCCCATTTTCTCGTTTTAAGTTCTCACTCATTTCAGACCACGTGCAGGAAGCTAGTTCTTTCACAGGGCTCCCCTCTCAGGGAAGTCTGCAGTCTTGTTCCGTTCCCTCTATTTACATATGTCACTACTGGATCATCTGACTAACTTCATCTTCATAAGTCAGTAAGCACTGCATCACATTTACTAGATTTTCTCCTCAGCTTCACTCTTTGTCTTCATTAATCATCAAACACATCAGAACATTCAACCTGCTTAACTCCATGTCTCTCAGATCTTAAATCTTCACTTTAACACAACCAGCCACTACAGTATTCAGTTAGACTGTGTGCCTAATCACAATCCTCACTAAAACCATGATTTCAACTCAGTTTCCCCACCCCCTTCTCTTTCAGCAAATCTTCACTAACAGGTCTCCTCATCGCCAGCTGTCCCAGGTGATTGTGTTCAGCCAGGGACAGCACTCTGTGTTCAACACTTGTACCCTTGACACAGCAGAAGTTGGTTTGTTCTTGTTATTATTATTGTCGTCTCTCTAACTTGTCACATTGACTAAGACCATGTACTCCCATCTAAACTACACTCTTGAGAAAGAACACTGCTACTAAATCCCTTTGCCTCCTAGCTCTTCTTATAAGCCTCTTAATTAGCTCAGAGGCGTGGCCAGTCCCACACAGAGCCTATCACACCAGCTCTTTTCCCTCATGTGGAATTTCACCACAGACCAGCTGTGCCTCAGGTTATAATTGCAGAAATGTTTAACTATTGCTATCAATACGTTGACAGTAACTTTTCTCAGTTAGATTTGCCAAATTATTTGTGGCAATATCACTATGAATTCCATGACAATTCACTGAGTATTGTCTTTGGCTTTAGTGATTTAATTGAAAGGGAAGATGGAAATTTCAGTATCGGCTACATTCTGTCTGGTGCATACTAAATATTAGCAGCATCTCTAGAGGTCTAACTGTACTGCACTAGGAAGTCAACTGCAGTTTGTCTACTAGTAACTATTACAAGAATAATTACTGACAAGAAATTTAAATACAGCCACAAACTCCACTGTTCTGACCTAGTGATTCCAGTTTTTTTTAACTGTACATATATCTCAGTGGGTGGCACAGTGTTGCTGTATTGTATTTAGTCTAAAAAAACAATGATACTATATATACTATATATACTATACTATTACCCAATCCTTGAGGTCTCCCATTGGATTACAATGGCTGGGCAATGTCAGGTTTCCTTAAGTACAGCTGCCCTGAATGAACGTTCATGACTGCAATACATAGCTTTGTTTTACTTGGTACTTCTCATCGCCATAGCGCTCATGCTTTTGAATTTTATTTTAATCACGTATGCTCTGTTGCGGCTTCTACCTAAGAAATGAAATAACACAGTAAATCAGAGGCATCCAATCCTTATCCCAGAGGGGCTGGTCTATCTGCAGGTTTTTCAGGTCTCCTCAAAGTACCAGCTGCTGAAGAGCTGAGAGAAGCTGTTGAATTGGTCCCATTAAGCAAATAATGAGCTGATTTAGGTTACTAAAAGATGAGTTGGAATGAAAACACTGGCTCTCCAGGACCTGAACTGTCCATTAATCATATCAAGTTAGTAGATCTTTTTAAAAATTGATGGGGCACCTGAGTTAATATTTTTTAAAGCATTTAAGACAAGACTATGCTGTCATAATACATTACTGGACCAACATTTCAGCAGTAGCAGTCAAAGGCCCAATAATAATTGTGAGGGCTGGAATCTGTTCAAATGACTGAAACTGGGCTATTGATTATTAGAGGGTTTTTTTCATAAAGGGCTGACCCATCTTAAAGTTGTTCTACTGACTTTCTGTGAACCTAATTAAATGTACTGGCAAAGGTGGCTCTAAAACATTTTTGGAATGCTTCAGTTATTGGACTAACCTCAAGAATATTAGAAAAAACTAATGTGAGAGAACGAAAGCCAGCTTTTTTCTTTCCTCCTAAGATACTTCAACAAAAACAATTTACACAAGTTAATTAGAAAAGTTCACTCAAAATGTTCAATTTCACAGCACAGACCTCATTACAAACACACACAGACGCAGATCGCTGTGCTGTATATCACATTGGCTGCTCTTGTTTTAAAAAATAAAACACTTTGGCACTTTCGCAAAGTAATGATTTTAATGAAATTCAGACTCACCAGTACGATTTCTGTATTTTCTAGCAGCATGAAGAGTTACACTAGACACCTATTTCAGGTACGATTAGAAGAATTCTACCTTCAAATTCACATGCGTGAATATTCACTCTTCATACAGGTGCCTGTAAGTTACCTGGCTGGTTAATGAACACTGAAAGGCTAGTATTGAGCATTACCTGAATACATGACTCATATTTTCAAAAACATGAAATTATACCTGGCGTAGGACTCACCAGAATGGGGAATCCAGTTAAGAAATCGTAGATAAAAACTATCCCGCTGATTAAATAGGTGATTTGCAGGGAGGTCTTGATGGGCTCAGAGCCATCAATGGAAGACCTTCTCTTCCCCTGGGCATCCTCCACCACAATGGTGGGCACATTGAACTTGTTCTTGTCAACGTTGTGTCCCGTCTGCATGGAGAAGGTCTGGAAGAGGGCGATTCCGATGCACACCACTCCCATCACTACGCTGCCGCTGATCAGGAGCAGAAAGCACACCCCGAAGCCCAGGCCGATCTCCGTGACAATGAAGCGGCAGTCCCGCGTGTAAAAGCGCTCGGTGGTATCGTGCCAGCCCACGGCAGGCAGAGTGGACAGAATGAAGGACACCATCCAGATTCCCATGACCGTGTGCACCGCTTGCTTCTTGGTGTTGCTCAACCTGGGTGACAAACACAGCAGCACAGGGAAAAGGAGGGATGTTATTTGAAGAAACTGTTCCAGTGCGGATCCTTCCGAGAGCATCAGGAGTCGCTACATTACTCTTGACTGATAGAGTCAAACAATCGTGTGATGTGATACCTTGTGAATACAATTAGCCTCATATAAAGCAAAAGAGAAGTAAGAGGTACAGTCTGCAAACTACATTGTACAGTGGATAAGGTCAAGCACTTCTCTAGAAAGGACAGGAAAGCATTAGATATTATCATACAGGGAAATGATGGGCCCTGTGACAGATATTGTGGAGATTTTACAGAGTTTATTCAAAGGAGAAAAAGATAAAGTGACTGCTAACTGGAGATCAAGGATAAAACTACTGTTGCTCTAGAAGGACTAACAGTCTATCCGAGGGTGTGTTACAGCTTGCCCACAATGGTGGAACATTGGAAGGAGGCCCAGCCCAGGTTTGATTCCTTATGAACGGGCCAGTCACACTGGGAATGGAGATACAGACCTAATTGCACTATCCTGGTGCCCTCTTTATATTCAGTTATTTTCTGAAAGCAGAGTAAGAGCGAAAACAAAGGAATGTGTTTGTGCAGTTGTGGTCCAGTGATGATGTATTTTGCGTCTGGTTAAATGGAGGTTGAAGTCTTGTTTTCCTCCTCTCAGATGGTCAACGCATGTTTTAAGTCAAAGCATCTCTCCCAATCCACTGCTGTACTGCACTTTAATACAACTGCTATATTAACCATTTTATTGATCCTTCTAATTATCAATCACTTAAATGATTAAAAAGTTGTCTGTGCCAAAATAAGTGTATTGGAAAGAGAACAAACCTTATTGTAATTTCTTTCTTTTTTAATGAAGCTCCAAAGCAATAAGATAATGAAGAACACAGTATCCAAGGACCAAGCAATAGGACTTTAAAAAATGATCGTTTTACCACATTGAGTTAAGTGATAGTCACAGCGGAAACATTTGAGTTCTTACTTAAGACTAGTGTTCTTGCAGCCAAGCTGAGGATGAAACCCATGGGGATTGACTGGCATTTCTCACATGAAAGGTCAGCCATGCAAAGAGTGATTTGATATTTTTTCTTTTAACTTAATTCTCTTGACAGTGAAAGGCAAAGCAAAAGCTTGGCAACTACAGCCCGTTCACTTATACTAGAAAAAAGGATTTAAAACTGTATACCAGCTGAAGGCATTCCCATTGTCTTTCACTGTAGGCAGAGCTCAGCTGCTAGTGCAGAATAAAAGCAGGGAGTTATAAAGTAGGGTTTGAGCAGTGGAAAACTGGAACTTAGAAAACCTGGTGCTGTGAAGCCCTGGTCCTTCCCAAAAGGATTTGCTAGCACAAGAAACGGCACATCACCAGGTAATGATCTCTTGGAGTAGAACGAACGCATCAAATTCATCATTCTGATGACAGAAGGGCTCAACCACTGAAGGTGCTAATTCTCAGCAGAGGCTGAGCCTAATGGTTCGGTCTACATCTAGGCTCAGCTGCAGTTACATATAAAAATCCCCAAGTAGTGCTCTATGACTGGCCAAGCACTGGTGGGTTTGGTGGACATGAGTCTGGAAGGTTGCATGAGACTTGCTGTTATGATTTTCTAGGTACCTACAGTATGAGCTTGCAGTGTTGTCAATGAGACGTGTCACCTTTCCAATTAAGTCTAACTCCTAACTGGATGATGCTGCATGACTGCCAGTATGAGAAAAGGTTGGTGGCTCTAACAGTTAATGTTTTGGAGGAAAGCACTCCTAAGCTGGCAGGAGGGCTGCTGCAGCACGTTGCACATTGGCCCAATGATAGGCCATCCCAAACCTGAGGGGAATAAAAACAAAAATAGTTGACATTTCTAAATTTCATAAAAACACATTAGCTGCATGTGTGTGAATGCCACTTTGGATTGAAGACCAAACTAAAAGCAGGTCACAATATCTTGTTGAAGTAGATGCCCAAGCAACAAGTGAGCAGGGAGCAGAGCTTTATTGCACAAGAAACAACACCAAAGTCTTAAAAACACAAGTAGCTTGATCCCCCTGAAACGTAATCTGAAATTTGAAAATATTTAGCAAAGGGATCCTTGCTGTGAACAGTAAATAATAATAACCTTGCTGGAAAGCCTGCATTTTTGGTCAAACAATGGCAGATAAGTGAACTACTGTCACCTACATCACTCTCACCACTTCTGTGATTTTCATCTCGCCTCACCATCTTCTTGTATTGTGTCTCCAGCTCCTTTGTCCTTTGTTAAGCAGGAAGCACGCCCATATCTCCTCAGTTTTTGGGTAGACTTTGGTTCTCAAGAGAGCTCTAGGAATGTGCAGAATCCGAGAGGTGAAGAATTCAATCTGAAGCCTCATGGCACAGTAAGAGCGGTGAGGCTTAAATTAGATGTACAGTAGGAGAAGCTCTGGATCAAATCAACTGCAGTTGCATTGAACGTAATTTTGATGTCAGATTGTCACGTGTTTTTATCTGCACAGGTTTGGCTAAGGGTCTGCTAAGCAAATAAGAGGTCTGTAAATATTAGTAATTTACATTATCAGTGACAGAAAACAGAAATCAAGTTTTTTTATTTGATTTTGTCCATCATCTATCATGTGAATTTATTGAATATCAGCTGTTGCTTATTGAAGGAAGATTTTGTCCGAAAACAATTCTTTGGGTCTGAACCAGAGCAGGACAGGACATTTGTGACTCATGGCTTTTGGCACATGCTGTAGCTTGAATGCTTCACCAATGGGCTTCAAAGTAGAGTAAGCAACATAGTTGTTTCCCCTTCACATATCCCCATATACGGTACCAGCTGTGAGACAATACCTTTGATTTTGCTGATGAACAAGGCAAATTGTAAAAGTGTCAGTAAATTGGCATGCACACATTATAGCTTCATTAGTTCAGGAGTACAATAAGCTGGATTTATTGTGTTTATTCATCTAAACTGACACCCAGAATAAATTATTACATCTTTCTGCAAAATAACAACAATAATGCTACATTCAGGGATTCCTGTTAGATTTTCTTTAATATCTAAAAAGGATGCAATTTGCAGCACACTGAGCTGTCACTGCAGATGAAAATTGATTACCTGAATAGCACAAAAACAGATGCATGTGTCCCAAAAAAAAAGAAAACGTAATGCCTAAATGGATTCCCCTGTGTAAACACTGTCATTGAAAAATCCCAGTGAGAGATACCCTGAAATGCCTGGATTCTCTCTTCTTCCAGTAATGGAATTGTCTTCCTTTGGGATCTATAGAAGGCAGTAAAGTGCTCTGAAGAAAGTAGCACAAAATTTGTCAGCAGCACTTTGTCCACACTGGTTTGCTTCATAACACATTTTAATAATTGTTAATGATGTTTCTGCTTACAGGCAGAAAATCTGCATATACTGTACTGAGCTGCAGACAGAGAACTCTTGTCTATTTGATGTACCTCATTAAAAAAACACATTTACTTATTCAGGCAGCTATTAAAAGAATATTCAAGCCAGAAGATAATTTCAGTAGAACGAGTTATGGTTTGTTATGACTTAGTTAATGCTTACCTGTTCATTTTATTTGATTTAAAATGCAAGTGATCAATATTGCAAACATTTCTGTACACAGGAAACAAGTAGCAGTTGCTGAAGAAGGTGTGGATTTCAGATGTTGCCATGGCTGCTACTGTGCGTTCTAATGAAAAAGCTGTCTAACAAGGAGTTAGTCGTTACTGGGGTTACCCTGTGAGTGGAAAGGAAGACTCTTTTTGCTTGAAGAATGTCTGACAGTTCCTTAGCCTTCTATCAAACAAATTAGGGTTACTGTGGCAGATAGAGAACTTATGTAAAGACAAAACTGGCAATTACACGTAGCACAAATCACAGAAAATTGGCTATTGTCAAAGTCTTGAACAAAATGAAACAACAACAAAGCAAGCAAAATGTCTATTACTGTGTTACAACACTAATCAGCCTGTGTGTCAATAACCTCAGCTCCCCAGTACACTGTGCTGCTTGGTGTGGTTAGATCAGACTCTTCTTTATAGGGAAGAAGAGAGGAGTAAACAGTAAATAGTAACTGAGTTAAGTTTTGTTACCAGAGCATGTCGATGGGGAAAACCCAGGAAAAGTTGCAGCAGTGTTGTACATTGATATAACCTTTATTTTCTTCAACAAGGTAATTTGATTGACAACAAATTCTCATTGACAGTCAATCTACAGCCCCATTTATAGAGCAGGGCACTTGGTGATCCAATCTGAATGAAGCACCTTGCTCAAGAGTACAGGAGCACTGTCCCACCTGGGGGATTTCAACCTATTACCCTACTGTCCAGAGCACTGACCACTTCGCACTACTTAAATTTCCACACTAGCAAATTTTAACCCAATTAGATTACCAAATAGTTTCTGTGAATAACATAATATAAATATATCTGGTATATTTTTAAAAACATAACAAATTCTGCAGGATAGTGTTGAGAAAAATACTCTTAGCTGTGTGATATCAACAGCAGTGCAGAATACATGCAGTAACAATAATACCAGTAAGGGGAACAGTTCCTTTACACCCTGGCTGGAGACTAGCTGGCTGGAGTAAAATGGGATTTTAGAGCTGCATGGAGTTTTGTCACCTCAGCACACGCAGGATTTCTAAATGCAGCTTTGGGAGCCCTGTCAAATCATGTACTGTTTTACAGCGAAGACAAATGATAAGGAGGTTTTTCTACTGGGAGTCATTCATTTTCGTTTGGGCTTCCTTCACGGTGTTCCACTGCTGCAGTAATAGCTTTGCGTGCTCTGCCAAAGCAGCGTCTGTTTTCACAGCTGACTCCAAAGAAACTACCCAAACCAAGGGAGCAGAACTAAACACACAGCACAATGCTATCAGGAGTGGCAGACCCAGTCTTACAGCGGTTAAAGCAGTTTTTGCATATCATTCCGAAGAAAAAAATAACTACATTGGCTACAACTACATGAGTCCATTCGCCAGACTAGGGATTTAACTAGGTCCTAAGAATTTGCTCATTAAAAGACAACCAAATGCCCCAAACATGATTAACCCCTATCAAGACTGGTCACCTCTTAAATGGTTTGTCAACAAGATCCATTAAACCAGACACTATGAGACAGAATACTTACATTTTCCTGTTTGAAAAACAAAATTGTAGGTTTAACAGGAGATAGTGTATCATGAAAGCACCACACTGTATTGTATTATACTAGAATGAAGAAATGCAGAAGCCACTTAAAAAAATATATCACCTCTGAATTAAAACCACTGTTTAGTAAAAGCTCAGTGGACAAAACTGTTTGATCTGCCTTGCAAACATAGACTTAACCTAATTAAAGTAAATTTTAAATTCTAATGGGGGTAAACAAATTTGGCCAGGCTGTGTAATATCTTATCTAGTAGAAAATGTAACAATTTACATCAGCATTTAATGGTAGCTTTGTATATCTCCTAATCTTGTAGCAGCTTTATGGCTTTGGACAGAAGCAGTTCCAACACATTGTCTTTATTGTCTTGATTGTCTTTATTGCTGTGTCAGAAAGAAGCAATTAATTGCCTTGCCAATTAATAAAGAAATCCTGTCTCAGAGAATCTGTTAATGGCAAAGCTTGTTGCCAGTCCAAGCTTCTTGCAGTACTCTGGATTGTAGGGCTCAGGAGACAGAGGGGGGAGTTAGAGAAGACACTGGGGAAACTAGCATGTGGAAAGGAGCTGGGAGAGAGTGAGAGTCTGTTTGTGATGTCCTTCTGACCGGATCATTTATTTAATAATGGAAATTTTAAAAATGGCATGATGTAAACCAGCTACAGTAGCTAAACCAGTAGCAGCTAATAGCAACAAAATAATGCAGCATACTGGCCTGTGAGAATGCTTTCATATTCTCTAGTATCAGTACAGAATAACATTTACCACCTAAAATTACATTTATCTAAAACAGGTTTTATCTTAGAGAGCAGATCAAATTAGCCTGATCAAATTATGTTATATAGGGAATATATTTCCACACAAATATGAATCGTAATAATCGTAATTTTTGTAATAAATACCCACCCAATAAGGAATTTTGTATTAAATAGTCACCCAATCAGGAAATTCCTTTCTGGCGAATACACCAAAACCAACTTGAAGAGAATTAGGCCCAGCAGGATTGCTCTTATGACATGCCCACTTATCAGAACCCTCCATCCTTTAACATGCTGTAGTCTCCACTGGGCTTTAAAGGAGAGATAATTCTGACTGGAGGAGTGGGAAATCTCTCTCTGACATCACTGCAAGCTTGCAGGTATCTAGCAAGTCACAGTTGCTTTGCCAAAGCCAAGATGACCCTTGTTGGCTAATGGCCACCACACCCAAGTGGCACTCTACCAGCTGTCCACTGCCACTCGAGAAATCGAGGTCACTGCCACATCACGATTTCAACAAGTGATGTTGGGTATAAAGCTAATGGCTTTATACCCAAGTTATCAAAAGAGATAACCCAAGTTATCTCCAAAGAGAACTTTCTGCCACCTGCCAGCTGGGAATATTCATTCAGGAAAGAAGGAGCACACAGGGCAGACGGGAAAGGAAAGGAGAGTCACAAGGCACCAACACAGAAGAAGTAATAGTGGCACACGCTCTTACCCATACCTGTAGTTGACCGGCCAGCGGACCATCCACATGCGGTGGTAGGAGAGGGAGGTGACAGAGAAGCAGGTGACCAGCGTGAGGGTGTAAAAGGTGGACACAAAGACTTTGCACAGCCCCTCATTCCACTCATAATTGGAGTGCTGGCGGCGCAGCTGGATGACAGAGTACATGGTGATGGGGATGCCCATGTTAAGGATGTGAGTGCCAGCCAGCGTGCAGATGAGGAACTCCAGGGGCTTCCATTTCTTCTGCTTGGCGCTCACACTCAGTATGCCCCAGGTGTTGGCCAGGATGGACACCCCCGAGCAGACCAGCCAGGCCAACGCGTTGTTGTTGATGACCTCATCCTTCATGGTGGAGCGTGGAGGCGCTGGCAGATGGGAGGATGGCGAGAGGTGCAGGCGGAGCAGCGGGCGAGTGGCACCAGGCGAGAGCCAGCATCCTACTGAAGCAGATGTTCCTTGTCCAGGAGGCAGACGCAGGGGGCTGAGGGCATGGCGGACTGACAGCCTCGCTGGGCAGAAGGAGGACAGAGCGAGTACACGTCTCCAAGCCAAGCCGGCGTGCCAAGATCCCTATGAATCGAGACAGAGAGGAAAGCAGCTTTTTAGGAGTTTGACCATGTTTGATAAACAGGAAATGAATTCTGGGTATGAAAATCAATGAGCTCTTCACCCAATCACAACGCTACAGTAGATGGAACTGGTGCTCCCACCCTTATCTGGAAGCGAGTTCATTCTATGAGACAATGACAGGTATACAAATAATTGCAAAAACTTATTTGTATATTTTGTTTTTTCCTATCTCATATTTGGAGAATGTTCATCTGTATATTTTTTATATAAAGGTACACATTATGAGTCAAACAGGAGCCAATGATATACTTGAAGTCTATATTTTCTTTCGGAGTCTGAAAAGAAATTTGGCAGGCTCCATGTAATTAAAATTGAGATCATTCTTTATTATTTGTGAACCGCAAAAGGTGCAAAATGCAAAACTTCTGCACTATCAGCACCGGACTACATTCTAAAAATTAATCGTATCTCTTAAACAGCAACAATTTAAAAATTCTGATGCTGTATGAGGGGTTAAAGCAACTTCATGTTTGGTGTTCAAAGATTTATGAAGGCTTTTCAGAAATCACTTGCAACAGATCATCTCGTGCCACTGTTCTCCACATCGCTTAGCACTTATCTTCTGTGTGCTTTGAATATATATATATATTTTAAAATATAGAGGTTGGACCTCAGTGCACAGATGCATGATTGCAATAAAATGTTTTATTGTACACAAATTAAAAAAGAATTTGCTTCAGGATGTTTTGGACAGAAAAATGTTCAGCAATGTTGGAATAACAACACTGTGGCTACATTCAATTCTAAACACCTGAAGGACTTATCTCCAAAACACAATTTATATACAGTATATATTTATTGTTTTTGTTAGTAACTGTTGGCTATAGCAATATACCAAAGCAAGTCTCACACATGCATCTTTCAGACGTGTAATAGAATATAAGCACTATAAAATTAAAAAATAAGTACATAAAATACATTTTACATAAAAATGTATAATATAATTACTGTAGTTATATTTCAGATAATTGATGTTGATGGCAATTACCATGGCATTATTTACCCTGTAAGACAAATACACAAAATGTTTTCAACACTGGGAAATAAAGATGTAGGAAAAGATTATGGCTCTGTGGGTTTATGAATCAAATATGCAGCCGTTTGTTTTTGCTGTGTTGGCTAGGCTGCGCGGAAGGGAGATTGTGTGAGGTTAGCTTCGGGGGTAAAAGCAACAAAAATCCATTCAGAAAATGTTGGTTTCACATTGTGGAAATAGGACGTAAAAAAAGAAAGATAAAAAACAGGACCTGGATGCTTTTCTGATTCCACTTGGGTGAAAATAAGTAGTAATTAGACTCTCGCGCTTAAAAATCTCAAAATGCATTTGAAAGCAGCCCTTCAGTATAACTGGGAAAAACACATCTTGCTGTAACCTAAGGAACCCAAGCTGTGTGTAGCTATGGTTTTTGTTCATGGGGAAAAAGGCCTTTGAGCCGAGGATCCAATCTGATTTTTTAAGTGTCATTTGAAAATGGAATACTTTCCTTGCTGCATCTTGCACACTGATTCAGTAATGGTCATACAACATTGATCTGTCAAGTCTGGATGCAGCAGTTTGGATCTGTGCCACAGACATACAAGGGTTCCAATGGAATTGACGTCATTTAATTTTCCAGACATTAGGTTCCAGAACGTTTATGGCAGAATACGCAAGTGTAAAAGACAAAGAGGGAAATAATCTATAGAAGCCAGGCTGCACCAGAGCTTTCAGAACGATCAAGAGGGATCTGACTAAAACTCTGCTTCATTCTGCTTGAAGGTGGGAATGCTCAATTGAGTACTGTATCTGGGAAGCCACCTGATTTCATCGGATACAATGTGCACTGCTGCTGACTTTGAAATTAGGTTAAATTCTCCCTTTGCAGTTATAGTATCCCCTGGTTTCTTCACCACTCTTTGCATATATATTGAAATTCTGTTTATCTATCCATAAAAGAGGCTATTCCAATTTCTTCAGTCTTACTATCATAATCAAAAGCTTCCAATAGAATTATTCATGTTGTAGTATGAATATGAATCATCTGTATGTTATCAGACAGTCTGGATAGATTCTAAAATGCAACCATTTGAGACCAATGCTAAGAAGAACCGCATAAGAATTTTTAAGGAAGATTTTGTATAAAAATCCAAGCTTATAGTATTGATTTAAGAAACAGAAATCTCATTAAATATATTACAACCTCCTAATGATCTGGCATCAAACATTCTACAATAAAACATGCTTTTCTGACAGTGTTTTCTCTTACAGTTGTCCAAGTTTGGGGCCAATTCCTTCTTTCAGACCGATTTTCTAATTCCTTTCCCTTTTTCCATTCATGGAATTGGAATTGTAGACCTGAAACTGACATCCGACCCCGCAGTTATCCAGGAACCTAAATATGTTTCCAAGAGGCCAAAATGCATACTACTTATGTCAGTGTTAAATTCATGCAAAGGAAAATATAGGATTCCCCAAAGGCCAATTCTCTTAGCAGGTGCTATACAGTATATACCATAAATGAAATACAAAGACAACCTTTTGATGCCAGCTCAAAGATGGGAGATAATAACTGACTTACTGCAAAAGAAAACAGTTATGAACAAGTGATAATGTAACGACTCCTTAAGGAACCCTTATTTGTACTAAGTCAGATTATGCAAATTGTGATTTTCAGTTCCATTCCAATTTGCTGTGCAAACCAGAGATGTGCTTTTAGGTCATCATTTTCCTTAGAGGCCATTCCCACAGTGTGGGGCTATTAATAAGAAAATGAGAAACGGACTCATCAGAATTTCTTTATCTCCCAGTTATGTCTTATTGAAAAGTCATGACATGCGGGAAAAAAAATACGAAAGAGAAACTTGGGATCAGATCTCCTGCCATGTGGTCTGTTTGTCTACGATTATATCTGTCCCAGCATCCCTTTCATCCAGTATGTGGTATTTGAAATGCTACGTGAAAAAAAGGTTTCAAGGGCATTATGCCAAGTTTAGTTTTCTTCCGAATTATTTTTTTTTTGTTGCTCTGAAACTCAGGCAATTTATAGGTTTAAGTAACTAAAAACAACACTTGACAGAAAAAAAGAAAAGGAATCAGTTTGGATATTTTAAAAAATGTGTAGACAATAAATTGATATCTGATGAACATGTCACATTAACCACTAGCACAACTGAGTTCTTGTCAGAGATCAGTGATAGTTGTACCCTTTCTGCTTGCCTGATTATACTGGTAAACTGTCCATCTTAAAACGCCCTGATTATTTTCCAGTTCACCTGCTGTTTACCTGTTGCTTCCTTCAGGTGTGGCGAAAGCACAATAAACCCCTGAGACTGTCTGGCACGCAGAGCTGCAAATGAAGGCACACAAGCTGAAGCCTGCTGGAAGCAGAAAGGTTTTTCCACCTCTGTAGATGTGGAGCTGCGTAGTTTTTGTTTACACACTCAATGAAGACATTTATATGGGAAATGTGTTGTAGTCAAACTAGGTTAAAGTGCTGCCAGATTGAGCTGTTACATAAAGACTTGATATATAATTTTGCAGTGGAAAATTGTATTTCTTTAGTTCTAAAACTAAAAAGGGAGTTCAGTTTTTCTTTTTCCCCAAGGCCCTTAAAGATACAGAAGTAATCCTATATTATATTACAAATTTCATGTGTTATCAAAGAGCAGGAGCACACACAAGTCTATAGCATCTATACCTACTGTATAGTTGCTATGCAGAGAAACTGACAGCTTTTTGTATGCTTGTATGAAAGAATGAGCATACTGAAAAAATATTCTTTGCATCCTTTTGAATCAACACCCATCTTCATCCATCCATCAGCTTGTTTGTTAAAATCAAACAGCAATCCAAGTTAAGCGTTGTTGCAGATTGCATACTTAAGGGTCAGCTGACAACCATTTAAACGAAGTGCTTTTAGGGAAAAATAAAAGCTTCTTGTTACCTAAGACACACAAAGGCACAGACAGTATATTTCAGAAATGTAGAGAGAACATTAACACAGAATTCCCAACCACTTATTACGAGGCTCCTTCATTGTAGTCAACTGAGCAACTGAGTTACTGCTCCTGTGGGAAATGGAATCCTTAACATCCATTTGAATAATGTTAGTGCTCTGTAATTGTCTTTGCCTGGATTGCACACACAATTGCACAATGGTCAAAGTAGTCAGCACATATCAGAGAGTAATCTGACTTTTCCACTGCAGCGTGTGCATTTTTACTTGTGTTCTGGACAGCTTTGATCACTGGAAGAAGCTAAGAAGGATATGAATTGTCAAGTTCAAGTTGGTGCGATGAGGTTTGAATCAAACTTTTGTCCTCTCCACTGCCAAACAAATTATAAAACTGAACTCAATGTCAGCTTTACACTGGAAAGTCACAAGAGGCCTTTATCACGACTGAGAGCTGCCATCGGTGTTGTGCTTGTCAGGTGAGGACAAAATTGATTCAAGACCCTGTGGCACTGTTTTATTTTTCTCCACTCTTGGGAGATCTATTCTCTGGGCCAATAAGTAGACGTGAATCCGTAATTTCCCCAATAGTTAACAACAATCAAATTAATTAGTCACTCTCTGAAACTAGTGTTTGAGAAAAAGCACTCTGTATGTAAACAGTTTTTTTCTTAATAATATTACATTTGAAAAAGCTATGCAAATATGTGACCTAGAATATATCAGTTAACTGACAATAAATACAGCCTACCACTTTATTACAACAATTATGAGTACTTAGAAGTACTTCATCATAATGTGCTATCTAAATTACGAGCATGGAATCCTGCTCTGTCTGTGGTGGAGCACAACAGCCATTCAGTGCCAGAAACGCACACCACACCTAAACCTGTAAGAGCCTGTACTACATTACTATTCAAGACATCAATGCAAATTACATTACCTTGAGCTTTCCTTGACCACAGAACTACCCATTACTGTACTTACTTTGGACAGACCAAAGCTCAATAAGAATAATTAATGATCCATACTTCAAAATCAGTGACAGATGCTGCCATAATTATTTTATATCCTGTGCTATTAATAATTACAGCCTCAGTGCTTGTCTGTGGTATCTAAGAACTCTGCCTACATTCACTGAATTTCAGTGAAAAAAGCTGATTTTTAACCATAATAAATAATTGGCCTTTAGAGCATATACAGTACCCTTGAGTAGTGGAATGTGTCGCTCTCTTGAAAACTATGGGAAGTTAAGGCTCGGGCATTATTCTTGTTACAAAGAGCTGTTTTGGTGGCTTGGGCTGTATTAGGTAAATGAAGTGAAGGTATTCCCAGGGGTCTTGCATCCTGCTAAATTACAATTTCAGATTTATTGGCATTCGAATGCAAGGATGGGGATCTTTGATAAAAGAAGATTTTTCATCGTATATCCTTTATCTGACAAGGGGCTTCATTTCAGGAAATATCTGGGAAGGGGAGTGGATTAATACCCTTCCCTTTCCCTCAGTGACTCCTTTCTTGCAGATTGGGTGTCCTTATGTACCTTCTGTCTTTATGTACCCACT
This sequence comes from Lepisosteus platostomus, assembly GCF_059453375.1. Lineage (NCBI taxonomy): Eukaryota > Metazoa > Chordata > Actinopteri > Semionotiformes > Lepisosteidae > Lepisosteus > Lepisosteus platostomus. Next base: position 12,955,557 of record NC_142633.1, on the reverse strand, counting down.
AAATTTTTTAGGCCCCTATGATTCTCATTGCATTTCAAAAGCTTCATGGGGGTAACCTTACTTGGGATTCCACTGTCATGAAACTCCACGTTACCATCTGACAGCTTCCATCTGCACCTCCACTGAAATGACACCAGTCCATTTATCCCCCTTAATGTCATGACACCAATAATCATAATAAAGTGGAATTCCAGCCTGCCCAGTGCCCACAATCCATCTTTCACTACTCATGGTTCCCCAGCCTTACGTGATATTGTGGCGCCTAGAGATACTTCAACTCACGCCTCCAGTAGAGGATATCTAATATTTATAGGTTTTGTAGCTTTATTTTAAAAGAGTATATCAGTTTAGGCTGAGCAAATCAAATTACCTGGTCTGAGAAAATGAGGGGGAATTGTTTCAACAGTCAGAAAGAATAATGTGGCTTTTCAGTTGTGATCCAGTAAATGCAGGCACCAACTCTCATACTGTGCTCATTGCTGGTTCTCTAAATCATCCTCATTCAGGTTGCCCTGTAGTTCAGAATATGGATGTAAGAAAGAGGCTGGGTGTAGTATAGTTTAAATTCTTTGTACTTATGTAGGGAGCTAGGAGTACGTCTCAGAATTTACTCCCTTTTCAATCGAAAATTAAATGTATGACTTTCAACCGTTGCAGTAATTGTTTTTGCTTTATCTTTTCTCTTATGAATTTCATTTAAAAAACACCTCTCCTCCAGTCTCCAGTCTTTTATTCTAATTAAATGATTTCCCTTAGTGCCCTGCGATAGACTAATGTCCCATGCAGGGTGTACCCTGCCTTGTGCCTGTTGTTGCAGAGATAGGCTCCAGTTCCCCTTGTGACCCTGAACTGGAAGAAGTGGTTGGAAAAGAAATTTCTGTCAATTCTGTTCTTATTTTTTTTACCTTGTTTTTTAGTTGCACCCAACTAAAACTATCTTCTAAATAAACCTTTGATGTGAATCGAGGGACCTGGTGCTGGTTATATTGTATGTTTTCAGACTTTGTTATAAAAAAAAAGTTGACGAGCCTTCTGGAGTTCCTCAGATGAATAATTCAGAGCTGTGCCTGTGTCTACAGGTTTTCGGAAAAGATCTGTCTGACAGAGTAAAGCCTCTCTTCTCTGCTGGATTCTCATGAAGAAACAGAAAGGAGTTAAAAAAACACTATCCTGTCATACAATGGGTATCAAACACGATCATCAAAAGTTTGAGACAAAAAGTCAGTTTTTGGAAAACAGAAAAGTCTTGATCCATCATTTGAACAGCCATGTCATTTTTCAGAATTAGGAATTGCAGTCCACACTTATGTGAAGCATAAAGGACAAGCAGCATTATTTTAAAAATCATGGAATGGAATAATGTGTTTTAACTCCCTCTTTAGTTTTTTGGGGCTACAATGTCAAGCAGCAAAAACACCCTGCTTCTATCTCAACCTTTGATAGGACACCTGAATGTTTTGCTTGCAGCATTTAAGCTTTTAGAGGTTGAAAGATAAATATTTTCCACTAAAAAATAACGAGCCAAACTATTACAGATATTGAGACCAACCTTTATGACATGAAGGACATTCCTGTACTTTAGTGTTTAGAGTTATTTAGTCCAGGAAGTTCTCAGAACCTTTTACTCCCACCATATAGAACATTTCTGACTGAATTATTCTTTTAACTTAGTTTAATGTATACAGTATGTTCTGTACCTGGTCCTTAAATCTTCATCTCCTAAGAAAAAAATATCTGTTTTAAAATTCAGGCTCTGGGTGGGGGAGGCTGAACTGTAGGCTGTATTGAACACAAAAACATCAGTGTTAAATCACAAATCTGGAGCAGAATTTCATACAACCTCCACACTTCAATGTGTTAGCAAGGCCCCCGCTTAAATGTCCCCATATCATGTCAGTCCAGATCTGAGAACTTCAAATCCCATTAAGCACCAGGAAAGTAGGAGGAAGCCCTGCAGCCAATGAAAGTGCAGCAAAGTAGATGGATACCACAGATACCAAATCTGATGTCAAGCTGGTATTAAGAGTGGGAGTGTGGTTAGTGCATGTCATTTATTGTCTGTGATTTTTAATGATGCAAGTAGGCCAACGTGTGAATGAATAACACATAAAAGAAAATGTTAAAAGGAAATTAATTGTTGCACAGCCCTGAGCCAAGACTTTATGTAGTTTCCTAATCTTCTTCTGTAGTCACAGCAACCAGGATTTAAATGATATGGCCTCTTCTTCATTATATTCCTGTTTTCTTCACCATTTTGAAAACTAATTTCTGTAAAACCTCAGACTAAAAGCGTGTTTGTGCAGACTCTGTTGGGACTAGATTCCTGCTTAGACGTGTATTTTATTCAGAACAGTTTAATAGTTTAGAGAACTGTCTGGCACTATAGGCTAAATAGTATTTTTTACATATTGCACAGTTTCTACATTAAGTGATCTCTGTTGGTTTGGCATATTAGTTTTGATGCGCAGACTCAAGAAAACTGGAACAGAGTGTAATTAATTGCATTCAGCTGAGTGGACAGGTATTCATGGTCAATTAGTGAGACACTATGACAGTTAAAGCTACAGAATGAAGGGCCCTTTACTGATATCAGCTGACAGTATTCTTTTGCATTTATAACTTACTCATGTACTGAATGGTGATCTATAAGAAGACAATCAGTGGATTTTTAAGGATGACATTTCCTCACTCATTGAATACAAAATCGTAAATACTTGAAAAGGTATGAGCATGTGGTTACTGAGGCAAACTAATCAAACATTTTCTTAACATAGAAAATAAATACCCCTGAATAAATACCCCTGATTAGATTTGTTTGGTATGGCCACTTCGCTTTGAAGCACAGGATATTAATGTAAAAGATAATATCTTCATTTCAGTATTTAATACTGTTTAGCTAAAGCAGAAAACAGCCTTTTCAAGTCATTTAAATGATAACATCAGGACATAGAAAAAGCTCATGAAATTCACACTATTTTAAAAAAACGATGGTTTTCTAATGTGCACAGAAAAAGGATATTTACACAAGATATTTATTTTAAGAGCACAAATGTAATTACAGTAAGATATGAATTCTTCCTAGTAGGAAAGTAGAAGTTAAAGAGTATAAATAAAAATCATGTTTTATCATTCATATTTCTACATACAGGGGAATATATCAAAAAGGTTCCTTTATCACCCTGAATTGGAAGAAATGGCCAGAAAATACAGTCTCTTGCCCAAAAAATGAAGCTTTCTGAAAACTACAGCCTTTTGTGGGAAGTTTCATTCTCTGTGCAGTTGTAAGTTACTAGCGATACCAACCAGTAAAAGTTTGCCACTAAGCCTTGGTGCTGTGTGTCTTGCAGTGTATTCTTTGGGTGACAATGCGATTTGAAATGGCATTTTTGTTCATTTGCAGCCTAAAGGATAAAATATCTAGCTTGGTGTTTGCTTCTACAGGTTGGGGATGATAAAGAAGGTGGTATGGTCCAGCACAGTTACAGGCTTTTATGGATCAGGGAAATATTGTGCTTGGCATTCTTGGAAGACAAATGGGTATAAAGAAAAAATAATGCTGCCTATACATTAGCCGTGGCAGGCAGCCAATAAAAGAAAGACGTGCACATTCACCCGACGGAGATAAAACGTGCCAATAAATCTAATTGCTTTGAAAATTTAAATAAAGGACTCAGCCCCACTAGGTGAAATTCATGCCAGCGCTTCCAGTTTCTTTTATGCTGATCACATTCTCTCACTCTCCTCCCTTCTTCCAGTCCAGGTCACCCCTGCATCAATCACGTCTTTCCTTGAAATTTTCAGGCCAGGCTGATCTGATAAAGAGTGTCAACCATCATGCAGATGTTCATTTCTTTTACACAAGATGGCACATATGACCACATTCTAGACCACATGGATCTTATGAACATACAGCCATTTGAATATGTACATATGGATGTGCCCTTTCTGCCAACGCACAGTCTATTTAGAGCTATCTGTCTTTCATCTGCACGTCTGTACTTCTATTTTTTCCCACAAACGAAGTCACTTTTCTAACCACTCTTGCAAGTATATTGGATTTTGGATGTGTTTGGAGCAATGAGGAATCACCTCTGATGTGACACACTTAAAATGTAGTAACTAAGGAATTTTTTTTTTCAGGAGGAATGACATTCAGAATATATATAATGTCTGTCTTAACAGGCAGGAAAAAATGTTTTCTTGGTAAGTAAATGTCTAAGCAAAACTAGAATATGCTCATCTGCTATTATATTCTTGCAAATATTATATATGCTATTTTAAAATATCCCATATGACTGAAGATCTTACGTAAATGCAGATTCTGTGGGTTCTAAGCATTGCGAATGTGAATACAACAGCAAATAAGGGTGTAGTGGAGTGAAACTTCAACATGGTGAAGGTACCCTTGACAATAAGGTTGAATATAATGTGGTTAATTTTTTTTGCTAATAAAGACACCATAAACTATTACCTAGATGGAAGGTTTCATTTCTCTCTAGTCATATTTTTCTTTACACATTCTCTTTCTCCCCGTTGAGACATTTCAATTTCACAGTTAAATTTATATGATAAAGAAAGATGACAGCACAGGCTGTGTTTCTCATGAAAATGACTGAGCTCCACGGTGAGATTAAATAAAGGCTTTTTCCTAGGGTTTTTTTTTTTAACTGAAATATGCATGTTTCATAAGGGACCTAATTTTAGACAGACGTCCTCCTACTCTGTGCATGAGTAATCTATTGATGAGTGATAGCGAATCCAGAAGGCTTGCAACAAAACTTGCAAAAAAACGGTTACTTTCTACAATGCTAAATATAAGATACGGCTTGCAAAAGACATCGAGGCCCTTATAGATGAGAATTTTATACGTGTCATGGTATTGGATAAACCTTCACTATAGTGAGATGCAGTTAAGTGCTGCAATGAATCTAAATTCTTTTCAGGTTTTATTTTTAGGCATCCATCTTTCCAATAAACTGCTGAAGTGTGATGTCATGATTATTTCCTCTGAGGTGGGTTTAAGAAGTTATAAATTACACTAATGTAGTTTATCCTTTAAAACAAATACTTCTGCCTATATGTAAAAGGTTGCTTTCACTAAAGTAATTCTCACAGATTGCAGAACAAAGATCTGTCCTTTCACTCTTTGTAAAGTTAGAGAATAGTATGAATTCATGTATAATACTCCAATTTATCTAAACCACCGGCCAGTAATACACTTGTACTTTTCTACTTGTACTTTCATAGTCAGGAGATTTGGTATTGAAGGATGAAAAATCACTATTAACTCCAAAACATTTTTACATGGCATTCTCTTTACCTCCTGTATTTAAAGCAGTTTGAGACCCTTTTGGATGAAACCAGTTGTATAAATGCAAGGAATTATTAATATTTGTAGATTTATAAGATTAAATCGTGAATAATAGGTGTGTGTCCAGAATATTGTACTGAACTGAGAGCCATGCTGACCGAAGCATTCGTCCAAACTGTCATAGTGACCTACATGTAAAGTTCCTTCAGAAGGAACACACTGAACTACATTACCTTCATGCTTTTCCACTGTTTGAGATGTACAGGGCTGGTGATAGTGTTGCTTCGTCAAATTATGTGTATTGTTTTTCAACCAGGAGCCTATAGAACTACTTCACCTTAAGGATGCAGAATATTAAAGTAACTTGCAGGTGAAAGGATTATTTGCATGATAATAGCGAACAAATGGCTTCTTTCCCCAAACCCACCTTGACAATTTATGTACACCTCTATAATCCCAAATGAGGGGATGTCTTTCACAGAAGATTAAACTGAGTGACTGGTAGGCGCCTCAGGTCATATATCCATGTGATCAATCCAAGCCACCGTAATTATGACATGGGCTGATTCACATAATACTGACATGAGAAGGACAGTGCATGGGGTCATGCTTCTTTCAAATCTTATCACGTAGGAGTGCTATTTATGAGCAGATTACAGGACAGGCTCCCAATTGCTAGGAAAGAGCTGCAGAAACACTTCTCATTGATGCAGATGGAGAAAAGAGAGGTACTGCTCTTCTAGTATATTGCAGTTTCAAATAAGTATTCTGACAGTGAGTTCAAGTTTGTTGGTGTTTAAAGACTAGACATGAAACACAATGAGATATATGTACTGTAACAGATATACTATTTCTCTATGATTGGAGTATCCAATGCTGCAAGCCTGTTCTTAAAGATTAGGATGTCTTCATAATGTCAGAGGAAAACTGTAACATTAAATATGATATGTTTTACAGAAAACAAAGCTGGGTGACAGCTGTAAGATAGGACTTGCATAGCAATTTAGCAAACTGATATTTGGTTGGACAGAATACAAAGGTCAGGGTGGGGAGGAATTAACATTGCAAATAAAACAAAAAGAAAACATGTAACTGAATGTATTTTTTTTAAGAAGAGTTTGCAATTATTCCTGTTGGAGACAGTGGCATTGGATGGTTTTCTATTAAACAGTTAAAAAATACACCCTCTAAATTATATGTAAAATTGTCTATAATGTCTGATTTTCCAATAAAAAAAACATTGGAATGGTGTGAATGGTGATTTTCTTCTTGGAATCTTCTTGACTAAATTCTAGTTATACTGAATTACTCATTCTTAAATACCCAAGTCCAATGCTACAATAACTACACTGAAATGCTAGTCTTCACTTAATGATATGAAATCATTTTTGTAATCTTTCAGACTCTTATTTTGGTCAGGCGGAAGTCCATAGATTTAGGTTTTCTTTAAACGCTTGGTGCTCTGCTAAGATCACTACAATTATCACTTGTGGAAAAGTATGTAGACTACTAATAATAAACCTCATTTTATACTGCATCTTTAGCAGCAAACATCTCAAAGTGTGCTTCTCTGCCACTCATTAACCAGCTTCTGAACACTCCAGTACTCCAAGTGATAGAATCCTTCAGGCATTTTAGTGGATTGAATAGGCAGCTGCAGTAGGAAAACATTCCAGTATGTAGAAAAATAAAATATTTTAAAAGATCTCTTAGCAGAAGTAAGCAGTAAAAGAGATTCCCTCACCATTTCAAGAAGTTCAATACTTGCGTAGTGCACAAGTAGTAGAAATTGATGTCAGCAAAAAACACCAGTAAAATGGTAAAAATAAAGAAAGAATGGGCTCTGTTCTGGTATTCACGTCAAGGAGAAACTACTTACTATTTTACTTTCTTGTGGCATTAACTGGTGATGCAAACTGCAGCAATTCAAAGAGGCTTTGTTCTGTACAATTTAGTCAAATTCTCCTGCATTCCTGGCTAAATTCAGAAGGGACGTACTTTAACCCTGCTTAGTTTTAATGAGTCATTGTCAGTGTTTTCATGAGTCAGTGTTTCTGTTGTGCCTTTTGTCTTGGATGTACTTCTCAATATGAAACAAGGGCATGTGATCTGAATCGGGTTATTTGGATTATGAGAACTAAATTGCACATGCCTGCAGAACCCTGCTAAATCCAAACAGAGCCATTCTGTGGTCTGCTTCTATACTTTTCATAATTTCAGTGCATCTACTAGCCCCAGGCCACTCTCCTTTCACATGACTGACAGCAAGCTCTTTTCTCTCCATCCATAAACGTAGCCTGTAACAACATTGCAAACTGCCATGGATGACTCATTGTGTCGTACTTATTATATGTTGAAGTACTTCTTAATTTTTTTTTTAAAGAAAACCAAAAAGCCCTTGAATGAAAAGAGAGCAATCCTTGTTTCATCTTTGTTCATGGGCTGAGGCTGAATACCTTTGTTGTTATTTTTGCTTTCTGATCAGGACTCCTTTGTGTTGGAGGACAAAGCTTTCTTCAGTGATGCAGTTTCAAAGACTAAGGTAAGAAATCGGATCAGTGTGGTTAATGAAATGTTTCTGGCAGAAGCAGCTATGTTATGTTTTATAGATAGTCATTGATACTTGAATAGTCCTTCAGTTACATGAACCAGTAAAGTATCCAGCAAGTATTTCCAATGCCCATTACCTTCAGAATATATCTCACACGTTCCAGCCTTGGGATTTGAACACCATCTCTCTGAAGCAGCTTCCAGTTCTCAAAGAACAAAGAACAGAACAAGGACACAGAGATTGATCATGCCAAAAGACCAGCTCCCCTCTTGGCCAAGGAGATTTCAACTGGTGGGACCCCGAGCAGTGTCATCACCTTACTTACTAGCTACTATCAGACCTGTTCTACCTTGATCGCATGAAGAAAATGCATTGCTCCATTATAGCTTGTAAAAAGTAGATCGCCTAGAGGTGGTCTGTAATTGCTAGTCACTCAAACAAAATATGTCTATTTGTATGTCCTATTAATTCCAGTTTAATGTACAGGTTTCAGCATTTGTTCAGGCTAGTGACAAATGAATATTTTGGAGTGAACATATTGCAACCTATTACAAAACAGCATGTGAAGAATTGGTAAAAGTTGAAAAAAACACTTAGGTAACCTAAGCCTTTTTTTCATGATTGTACAAACAAGAATAATTAGCTTAGGGTTTTCTTTTGATCCTACCTGCAAGCCTTTTCAATTTTGTAAAAGAAAACAAATGTTTGAAATCTCTTTCTCTTGAAAGCACTTTCAAACTTGTACTTCTAAGATCCTTTTATTGACAGAGCTAAAGACCTCAGTTTTTTCATAACTGAGTAGGTTAAACAACTGAGCAATAGGAAAAAAGGACATTTGCAAATTCTTATCCATGCTTGAATCAGTTCATGCTACAGCTGTTAGGCAAATTAACTGGATATTCCTACATTAGAATATTGACAACTTTCCTGTGAAAATCCGCACTGGTGAACATAATAATTAAAATGTTCATTACAGAAGACCTGTGCTGTAGCTGTTTTACATCTTGTCAGCACTGTTAAACCACAAGTGCTGATTAAAGTTATTGAGATTAAACCTTCAGCGGTAGGACCTACAATAAATGATGTACTGTATGAAAGAGTACTCACCTTTGCAAAATAAGAATAACCCAGTGCACACCTAATGGGAACACTCAGAGTGTGGCAATTTAAGTAGTCTGTCCTTGTCTTTGGGGCACTGTCTAGGATCCAAATTCTCCACACTGTTTCCCTCGTAAGAAAGAGCACATATTCCTCTTCCTTCTTGGTATCTCTTTACTTTGTTCACTTGGTTCTACTCACACAAGTTACTAGATTCTTTGTCCTCATTAATCACCATGCACTGCATATGCTCTTCACACTTACTATATCTTCACACTTCATCTTCAATATAACCAGGCGCTTGAGTATTCAACCTGATTAACTCCATATTGCCTAATCACAGTGTTCAGCAAAATTAAATAAACTCTTCACCCAAGCACCAGATCTTCACTAATTACTCTGATCATAATGTTCTTGGCTGATCCTGTTTGGCCAGGGACACTTCTGCACAACTGACGCCTTCACCCCTGACATCCCTTTTCATCCCTGACAGAAGCAGCTGGTTTGTTTCTCTCTCATTTCTCTGAACCTACCAGTGTGTCTGCTAATGATAAGGCACAAGCAGTACTCAGGAGACTCCACTCTTTCTCTGTTGTGAAATACCCCAATCCTTTAGGCAATGATGCTTCCAGTTAACCCTGGCTCAGCTGGGCAACATTGTTTCTAAGCAGTACACTTCAGCCCGATTAAGCCTGGCAAACATACTACTACACAGCCCACATGTCCAGCAACTACGATGCCCTTCAGTACAGCCTAATGTGTTTCTTTCCTAGTTTGCTTGAGACCTACCCACAATCCCACTGTCCATTACTAACGAGATCTCCGACCCCCCCACCTCTCACCTTCCACCTCCCAAGCTGGACCCTGAAACACTTTTCCTCTTGGTTTTACAAGCCTCTTGATTAGCCCAAAAGAGTGACTAATTCCACGGAGAGCCTATCCCAACTTCTTCTTTCCCTCATGTTCAATGTCACTCCATCTGAGTACCACGTACTCATTCAGACCAGGTGTGCCTTATTTTGCATGTTTTTACCAGACAGCCATCTTGACTCAAGGCCACGCTATGGAGCCTGAGTCTTGAGCCAAGAGTGTGGTTTTCATACAAAGGCAACTCTCTCTACCTCACACTCAGATAAAATTACATTGGAGAAAAGCATCAAAACTGGGGAGGGGTTACTTATGCCTCTTTACCTGTGCTTCAGTTTGCATGATAAACAAGGCTAAATTATGCAAGGCTCATCTGTGTTTTTTAACAAGGGTAACTTTATAAGAAGAGTACCCAGGGAACTAGGAAGCAAGAAATCTAGACTGAAATAAAAACACTCTTAGCAGTTATGCCCCCTGCCTCACCCTAAAAATTAAATCCCTTTAAAGATGGGATGCACAGATTACCGTGTACATGAACACTCACAACCTCACCACAAGGGCATAACACTATTTATTAGGGTGTGACCTTAATAACACACATCGTAATTATAAAATATTCTTATTATGTGTAGAGCACCTACAAGTATTCTCCAACATATGTACAGTATGTAGCTGTCAATGAGTCACTGTCCCGATTTTAGATTTCAGTTAAGCGCTGGCGTGGTTTTTGGATGTGTGGTGACTAGCTTGAGACACTATGCCCTGTATTATATATACACATATTAGCAGATCTGTGAAGAACAGTTTCCTTAACATGTTGACTGCTTCCCTGTTCCAGGTTGTCCAATCTGTTGTGCCCCTATTCCACCCTATTTTCTGGGACACCAGATGGGAAGCTGTTACATCACCAGGCTATTGTGTTTACATAGTGTTCCAACTCAGCTCTTAATGAAATAGATTAGATGATTTCTGACTTAAGTGAACCAATGATTGGTAATTTTCCCTAGCTCTTCAGGTACCATTGCTTTATACAGATAGAAAAAACCTGAACAAATAACAAGACCGGACCACCCGGTGTTAAATAAAGGATTAAATCCTCTGGCAATACCAACACTTTCAATTTCTGAGAATCACTTTGATCACTGCAGGCCACCAAATGGGGTTTGTGTGTGCCTTCTGCTTCTAGACTCTCACCAGTTGGAGACCACTTATTATTCCGGGACATCAGCAAAGAGGAAATTGTTTCGGAGGATGCATTTGCTAAACCAGGGTTCTGATATAAAACGGTGACAGTGACAGCTGTGATTGACATAGATAAAAGTTACACTGCCAAAAGAAATAAATAAATCATCTTTCAGAGAACATTCAGATGAATGGACAGAGGCCTCACCAAAGCAATCTCTCTTAGGTTTGCCAAAGAACACTCCTGCATCTTTACCTTAATAACTCTGTTTTTTAACTTTATTCCTGCCTGAAGAGGCCAAGAAACATTATGCATGCAGTGCACATTACCAGTACAGTAACTCTAAGGAGGTTTCATTGGAAAATCACAATCCATTAAGCCTTACTCTGAGTCTCTACAGAGACCTTTTCACCAGGAAGAGAAAAGAGGATCATTAAACCCACTTTGTGATAAAGAATATACAGAAGACTGCAAGACACTTGGACGGCCATGAGCAGTGAATTTTGCCCAGCAAGCAAAGATGATATCTACTGAAGCTGAAAGCAACAACCAGCAATAAATTAAACAAATATGTCAAAGGGATCTGGAAACTCTTACTTGGGTGCTGATGTGTTGTGCAGAAAAAAAATTGTTGTGTCTTTAATAGAGAGCAGAAGATTACCCCTGTAGTGTTAATAACACTAATTAGGTGCCTCATCCTCTGTGCTAAAATGAGAACTGCTTGCGTGAGCTGTACATTATTCCACTATGGTGGATTGCTGGACTTGCTCAGTACTCTGTGCTAACACAGTTGGCCGCTTCAGGGAGTCGGCTCTCTCAGCTTATTCATAGTGACTGTGGATAATAACAATGCCATGCCCAGCCCAGTAAAAACAGAGGGTGGTTAGTACAAAACAGTATTATTAACAGTACAGATCAAGACTGGTCCTTTTCATTTTGGAACTATAAAACAGTAACATATGTTTTGTTAAAATGTGCTGCTTTCCCTAAAAATTACAAAGACAAATGTGGTTGCCAGGTAAAAATGAGAATCTCAGTGCTAAGACTTTCTGGCTTTATTTATCCTAACCCACCCTTCTTTGTATAACCAATAATAGTCTTAATCAGGGTTTGTTTACTCATAAATGCTGAGAATGCCTTGTAAAATGTGTACAATAAAAACTAAGGGCCTTGTGTTTAAACTACTTAGGAGCTTAAATTTCCACAGTTTCAGTTACGAAATTAATCAAGACATTATGATTAAGTTTTTGAACAATATGTACTGTAACTTAATATTTAACGTAATCACTTGCAAATACGCATATACAATGAAAATTGTGGTATACATCAACGGCTGTTGAAGTTTTTTAAGACTTGAGTAGAGAAAGACACTTCAAACTGATCAAGTTTCTTTTCCACATGCTTCAGTTATCTGTTCTCTCTGCCTCTATTTATGATCCTAGGATCAACAGATACTAAAATCCTTTCAATTGTACTGGTATTTCTGTTTATTCCACATGTAGTTCCTTTACCCTATTATTAACATTACTAAATATAAAAGAAAATATGGTGCTTGTGGCGTAGGAATGTAAATCTCTGCTAGTAAAGGGAATTTAACCTGACACTACTGATGTCACTCAAACAGATGCTAATGGAATTAATTGCTTCTGAAAATAACTTCTCAAATCCTTAAAAAAAAAATCAATCCCTCCAGTTCTGTAGGTTGCAGTATTGAAACAAAGTACCTTTACTTGTTGGCAAACTTACTTTTAAAGAATAAGGAATAGACATCACGCATGTTTAAATGAGAGAGCTGCGCTGTTCTCTTGTGTTTGTAAAGGTGTAATTCTGTGAACTAGGCTGTAGGAGGTGGCTTTTATTTTTTTTAAAGAAACAGTTTATTGTTTCCCACCTGACTACCCAGCAAAGGTAAAGGTTCTGTGTTTTCATCTGTGGCTTGTATATGTCAGTCAAATTTTTAAAAAGCCTGTCACAACACAAGACTGACCAGTGGGCACCAGTTTAATCCCCAGGATAATGGATTTATGGATCTCACCCCAGTTAAAACATTTTATTTATCCTGTCACTTTTTTTTCCACAATGGAACAGCATGGAATGTGCACAAGATATATTCAAATACACATGCTAAATGCAAGAACGTACATTTAGTAAAACATATTGATTCATTTCAACCTGCTCTGGTTTATTTATGGATTATATTGCTTTAGCAGAAAAGCAACTATAATAATGTGTGCAATTGCAACTGCACATCTGTCTTTGCAAAACAATATTTAAATGTACAGCACCTGGCTCTGGCTTCCATATAGATGACTGTAGTTTGTGAAAACCGAAATGGCTCACACTGCTATCAAATGGGATTATTTGTTGATGTAAAATTAGTCTGTCTTCTAGAATGACATCATCTTTTCCATTGTCTTTCTTTTTGTCTTGTACAATTTATCAGAAACACATCCTGTTGGTTTTGAATATTGCTTTCTTCCTCCCTTAGTGTTTAAACATGTGAAAGCTCAGCTTACACTGCTCCCCATTAACTCTGCAAGCCAAATGTGTGTGCAGCTGTTGTGACATTCTGTTGTAGCACAGGAACGTAAATGCCAATTTTAATCTCTTGATGCTTAACAGATGTAAATTGCATTAGCTCATATCCCAAGTGCAACATTAACAGTGGTACCACCTATCCACTGAAAACATGAATTTTCCATCTGCAATAGTTTATTTAAAACATGAGAAAAGATTTTGTTCAAACTAGGACAAGTATATTTTAACTGCTTTGCTTCTTATCGGTTTTAGAAATGACGCTGACAGCTACTTTGGAAGATTAAAACATTTTAAAATTCAGAATTGTCTTAAAAGATAAAGATGCGAAGAATCCATGCTCACACGCTTTTAAAGTACTCAAGTAAACATTATATTTTCATTTCATTATGTTATAAGTATAAATTGCAAAATGGTGCAAAATGTACACCAGGATGCTTTAATGGATGCAGAATTAATGAACGTCTTGCAATTGTAACTCAAAACGTCGTTTTATGTAACATTCGAAAAAACAAACAACGCAGCAATTAATAATAATAATAATGCATAATAAAGCCATGCTCACGCAATATTTGAGTATTTTGAATTAAAACTACTATTTATATGGTTAAGAAATAAGATGTGTTATATACATTTGTTTTGGAATGCATGGAAAAATGCAGCCCGTGCCAGGACGCGATTAACTTACCCCCACAATTAAAATAAAAAAGTGGATCGTTTAATTCTGTCACGTGAACGCTACTGATTGATGATTCTACTCAGCTGAACGACTGTGGTTTCACACACTTTTAGGGCTTTTTCCACATCTGCATTTACTGTGTGAGAGCCGTATTCAGAAACGCGTGGGCATTTGACAACAAGAGGCATTTCCCTCTAACAATAAACTGAAGTGACGTTTTCACGCGTGGATCCCTTTCCACGATGAAGAAAAAAATTGAGGAGCTCCTGCAAACATTTTCTTTTAACTCTGACCTAGTGCACGTAAGCGTTGAACTAACTGGCTAGGCTGTCAAGCTGAATGAATTCATGGGAGGTCATTCGCAATGTAGCAAGATTCGTTTACTGTATATTCATCCAGGGTGGGAGGGGGCACACTGTTTAATTTGAGAAAATAAATACAACACACTTTGGCAGTCCGCAACAAATTCTTCATTGAATGAAGTTTATATTTATTATATTAAATATATCAGGATAAGTCACGATACAATTCCTTCTGAAAACAGCCTTATGTATAAAAAGGTTTTCCGCAACTTAAAATCACTGCTGTAGAAATTAATTACAGCCATTGTTAAGATCGGGAACAATTCCCTCTGGTTTCAATTCTAAGGCACTTAATGCATTAAATCGTCGTGTGTCTCGGCTCCAGCGGTTGGCCATTCCGTAGTAACTATTGGTCTAGTACTCATCCCAGACGCTGATAGTGCAATACTGACCGAATACCACTCTCCATTACGACCTCCCTGTTCAGTTTCCCTCACAATTACTTCAGATTCTGGGCTATGTACATCTCTTACGTAATGCTGTTAGGTAAAGCACGAAACACTTTCTGTCCATTTATATTATTTTAACTAGACGTTCTGCTCAAAACATTTAAGTTTTTATCCTTTTCACATAATGTCTTAACACTGCACCAAAAACAATTCACACAAGATAAGATTCAATACCACAATGAAACCGTAATAATAAAAAAATAATAATAATGCATCGGTACCCTACAGTGATCTACAGTACCCTCCATGAATATAAAGGTTGAAAGTGTAAGACAAATAACCGTTCTTAAATCAACCCAGATTTCAAGTTGTTTCCTCCAACGGCGTGTGCTTTTACTTGAACAGCATGTTTTTGGTACACCACCTTACCTTCCAGTGGAAGTGAAATTTGAAGGTAGGTATGCCCCAACATTACCCATATTGAAATTCAGATCCCAGAATATATAGGCAACATTCCGCGCGGTAGACGTGACACAATAAGAATAGCATGCTACTGTACCTCTTCAGGAAAAAAGAGCGTCCCTTTCTTGTTGTGGGTATTCAAATCGCTTCAGAAGACAGTTCTTCTTTTCAGTGAAGAATCCCGTGATTTTACACAGCAGTCGCTCCTAGCCCTTACATTCCAAACCAGGAGACGGTGAGCACTGGGGAAAGGAGCAGTCTGATGAATATGTACTGTACGGAACAAGCAGGCAGTCTCGAAAGGGTGATCATCGCAGTTTGATCTTCCATTTAAATCATTTAAGTGCATCCTTTAATTGCATCTGGAAACACCCCCCTGCTCTTCTGCCGTATCTGGCTAAAATCTAAAAACATGCTCCTTGTTAGAATATGTATAAGAATGATGCTCTTTGGAGATAGAGTAGTTCAAATATGAATATACACACAATTCACTGCATCGTAACGGATATCATGTTGCAGTTGCAAAAGACAAGAATGAATGGAGATGTGTTTCAAATCACTGTGCATTCATGCTTGCGCTCCGCGCACTGGATATTCCGCGCACTGCTCCATCCCTCGGCAGCTACAGTGAGATACAACCTCCTGTTACAGTATTTAACTGTGTATGTATCCCTTCTCTTTTCTGTATGTCTATGTGTTGGGTGGGGGCGCTTGTGATTTTTAATCCCCATACGTACCACGATAGATCGTCAGTTTTCTCTTAGTTATACAGTATGCTGTTGTTTTTGAATAAACTACGGCCAAAAACCCGACAAACCACAGTTGTTAACCCAATGAGAGAATGATTTGTCATTCAAAAAAAAAAATACAATTCGATTTGATCATTTCTATGGTTTCCCCGCTCCGATGGAAATCACCTTCACAGGTCCATTACTGCTCGATTCTATCACGTCGAGGAAGGTTCTTAACCTGAATTAGTATTCCGAACCGAGCAAAACGCGATTCCCTCTTTTCTTTAGCTAAACGACCTGTTCCGACTGAGGGGACGTGTGTTATAAAGTCGTGTGCGATCCCTCCTTCACTTAATGATGGGCTAGGATTTGGGACGGAATGAAATAAACACGATGTCTCGCTGGTGTATGGATGTGTGCGTGTGATGGGTTAGTGGGGTGTGTGTTATTTAATTATGTGCTTCCATTTATCTCACAGACACGCACCACGACAAACACGCTGCCCTATTTCATTAACCTTGTCGCGCAATTCCCTGGCAGGAATACCTCTCTCTAAGGAAAGAAAAGACAAATATAGAATAAAAAAGTGCAACAACTGCCAGTTATTGGTCGATTGAGTAAGTTGGTTAATTAAAGGAGCTCTGGTGTTTGTCTGCTGAAAGGCATTTAGATTTCTGTTTTAAGTGATCTCTAGATGGGGTAGCACAGTGATGTGATGTTTAGCCTTTGTCTCCTTATAGCTCTTGGATCCTGACCTCAGTTCTGGCCTCAAACACCTTCAGTGTGGAGTTTCCATATTCTGTAGTGAATTATGCAATTTATACGATATTTTGAACTGAGCTGTCCCCATTATAGATACTTGAGATTTGCACCCCAGTTTACTGATGAAATTAAGAAATACAGATTGTTGTGGGAGAGTATATCATTTAAGCCTTTCCCGAGTCATTTAGAGGATAAACAAGAAAATCAGTGGGAAATATGTTCTTTTTTCCTTATAATACCAGAATGCATTATTGTGTTTTGCTCTGGCCTGTAAACAAACTCTAGAACAAGTGATCTGCTCTACAATGTGATGAAAAGAGGTTTTGCTGCATCTGTAAGAATAACTTGGAAAATGTGTTATAAAAGCACATCTGCCTTAAGGTCTGAATGTGATCCCAAAGCCACTTTGTTCAAATTTCTTTTGAATTTTCGCTCATGTAAAAAGAAAGTGCTAATAGTGCCTTTAAATAGGGTCTTTCTTCCTGCAAACCAAATTGCTTCTTTTAACTGCCTTCCTCTTTTGAAGTGAACTGCACGTCTGATAATTTGATTCAAACCAACATTTAAATTCAGCAGCACTTTCAAATGAGTGCAAGAAGCTGGATGCCAGAGAGGGCGTTTTGGTAGGGATTAATCTGCATGAATGTGCTTTTGAGAATGTATTTCTTAAACATAGCAAATCTCTGGGTTACATCTATTATTGTGCTTGTGAATATGAGAGAAACTGCCTGCACATTTTAATTTGTCTCTTTCAAGATTCCCAGAAAACCATGTTCAATGAGCAATATCAGGAGAGCAATTACACTCAGAGACTGGACCATCCATTTTCCTAACGTAGTTCTGTATTTCAATAACCAATACATTCTAAAAGATTCCAAAATCATATGTTGCTATTGTTATATACAACAATGTTTATAATACTACTCATAATCTTAATAACAGCAACAACAATAATAATACTAACACCTGCAAGAATCATAACAACACTTCTGTTTTTGAACTGGCTCCTTAATCCTGTTTATGATTTTCAGGACATTTCAGGGCACAATGGATTAATTTACTAACTATACCAAAATGTAAACTAAGAAGAGCAGAGGTCCCATTGCAGATCCCTATTATTAATTACAAAAACTTGTGTTAAGATGATTTTTTTCCTCTCTCAAACTAAAAGCAGCTTTATTAGTTTACCTGCAAGGTTTGTGATGTGTGCTTGTGTGTGTACGGTATGTTGCAATGTTTATAAAGCCTTTGGACTGCCAAAATAATCCCAGTTTATTTCATCAGAAGAATATGGGATATACTGGAATATTCTCCAATGGTGGCTCTGCTGTGGACAGCACATAGGGTGGATGGGTGCAAAATATATTTTGCTTTCACATAGTAATATGTGAAATAAAATGAATTTCTTCAAAACGTTTACACGAAAAGAAATGACTGCATCCACAGGTGCAATGTTTATTTATGCATATCAGCTAAAAGCTTTATTTTTTTTGTATGTAATAGTTCAATACAAATTAAAATGACTGAACAAACCTGATATTTCAGTAACTTACATTGTATCAGAGGCCAGCACCATGGACATTTACCATATACAGTATTTTTGAATACAAATAGAATTTTTTCAGTGATCTTTAGTTAGACACACCACAGCTTTTTTTCCTTATTTTTTGTGTATGTCTTGTATCCTCGGTGGTGTTTTCATGTTTGAGGTGATTTTTGTATGATTTCCCCAGTTTATTCCACACATTTCATCACAGACTGCTGGTTTTGAGTGAATCACACAGGTACTGTATGTAAGATGTAGGAAGATTAGACTGAAATGGAGACGCACTGCAGGGTTGGTAGTATGTGAGCTGATGAATTGCTATATGGATGGAGCCATGGGTGGATGAGCATATTTACCAAGTTGGGGCTGTACTAGTTGCCATACAGTTGAGTCTTAAACAGTTGGAGATTCCAAGTGTGGTGGGTATATAATTAACACAGAAAATATGAAAATGAAACAAAGAAAAAGAACAGAAGTAGCAACAGTAGAGTGGATAAAGTTACCAGTTTATGTTGCAGTTGTGCTGAAACTATGATACACTATTTAGACTGCTTCAGGAGTGTTCTGCTCTGGAGAGCTCTTGAAATACATTCAGGGCTTGATGCAGTGATAGAGTCACTCAAGGCACAGAGAAATGACAAGCACTGAAGTGCTGAACGGACTGTTCTTGTCATTATCTTGTCTTATGTTCTTCTGTAAAGCAAAATACAATAGCCTGCACGTAGAAAGAATTTTAACAGCCTCATCAGTTCCAAGACCAGGCTAAGAAAAAACAACAACAAAATATAGCGTTGTATAATGCCTTTTACCATTTATTGAGGTGGCCAGATGTGCTTCTTTGCTTAGGAATATCATGCCATGTTGTACTTTCAGGATATGATTAACATTAGAAAAATAGAAAGGTCTTATTCTTCATTTGTATTTTGTCTAATGTGCTCTTTAGGTAGAGTAAAGATTGATGTTTTTTTAAAGATGCTATATTGCTACACATTTTTACTTTATTTTATTTACTTTACGTGCTGCTTTGAACAGTTCAGTTTCCTCAGCTACTTAGGACAAGCCCTCCAGCTTGCATTGTAATCAACCGAGCACTGAAAAGCACAAACCACAATATAAGGAAAAATGCTGCCATTTGAAAGTAGTCTAGTTGGGATTAGTAAAGATTATATTGTAGTGTGTCTATAAATTATTGCTTTCCACTTAGATTTTGGGATAACACATTAGAACAGATTTTAATTTATTCTTTTCCTTTAATTATTTTAATGATAATGCAAAATAAATAAATAAATTCAAGTCCAATCCAAAACCTTATTTGTGCATGCATTTTTGCATTAAAGGGAAAAGCTGTTTTGCCCCTCAGGCTGTGTGCTGCAGTACAGTCTGGTGTTCCTAATGTGAAATGCTTTAGTAATACCACATGGGATGTAGGCATCATGTCTCTGGAGACTGAGAACCCCTTGTATAACATACAGATCAATGGGACAGCCGTGCTGGGTTACTGGAGATAAAGCAATTCCCCTTGGCCACACGAAGACATTTCCAGTCATTAGACATATTAAATAAGACATCGCCTTTTCATTCACAAAACTACATCCCTGGAAAGACCTGATCAATGAATTTTATGCAGGCAGTGATTCAAAAAGCAGTGAGAACGAGGTCTGAACATCACTGGTGGGTGTACAAATCCACTCACCAACTTTTCCATTTTCTAAGAACCGGCTTGGCATATTCATGTATTCTAAAAGATAAACAGTTGTATAAGCAAGCAAGTGCAAATTGCAAATTTAATTAAAATGTATTAAGAGCTTTTAGGGTGTTTCAATATCTGTAATTTTAATTAAAATGTGTTTGGTGGAAATGTCTGCAGACCCATGAAGAGGAAGAATATTTTAAGCATTGTTCTAATGTCTATTCATTTTATGCAATTAAAGACCATACATTAACATTTATTACCATCTATAAAAAAAAATACAAATAAAAGCTAGCTAACAGTGTGTCTCAAAATGACCTAATATGGATATAGGCATGCTGAACTTTGGCAAACAGAATAGCTTCAAGGTTTGTTAGCTCATTAAAACCAGGATGCACTGAATCCAAGAGCTTAAATGGACTTAATCATTGAATGAATGTGCTTTTCATAAGCTATTTGGTATTTTTCACAACTTGTATCTGTCAGCTTTGCTTTCTTATTTTCTTTGCATTATGGTACGTTCAGCATATACTCATGATTCTGAAAAGGTATTATATACCCTCTCTTCCACTCTGATATTAGGCGTTTTAAACACTTAAATAGCAGTGCATCCAATTTCCCCTTAAATATTGATCAGCGTGACAGAGGAGGATTTTAATATTATTCAGCTTTTTTGCAGGGGCTATTGCTAAGCAACTTGCCATCCTAATTACAGTATGTAATAATAAATGCATATACATTTCATAGAATCTACATCACATAAAGGAGGGTGGACCTTTGGAACAAGCTGCTCAGCCATTTTGTTGTAGAAAACAAGAAAGAAAGAGAAACTCTTATTCAGTGATTCCGTTAGATCCTATTAAATGCGAGACAGGGATGAATGGGTTAGAGGTTATTTGGTGTAAATCGCCTAGCTGAGGGAATGCCATTCTGTTCGTAGTGTCAAGGTTGACCGACAACCCCTTTCCCATCATTGTCTTGAGGAATGAGCCAGGGAGCTGCTCCTAGAGTTAAGATGGGGAGGTGGGAGGGGTGAGAAAGAGATGTGCAAAGTGAACTCCAGAAGGAGAGATCCATACATACTGTACATAGGAGAGGTGATGAAGGTAAGATTGGGATCTAACCTTCCTTCTGGATTTCTGTTCTAAATTCCATTTTCCAACATTTATTTAATGCATTTTCCATTGTTAAAAAAACAATGACAATTGCCAATGCAAGAGCCAAATTTCCTACTTAATTAGCCAAAGAAACATTTCTTTTTGCACAAGAGAGAGGTAAGAGATGAGTTTGAGTTGCAAAAGGTTTTAACCACCCTTCACGCCCCCAATCAATATAACTTCAACTCCCTCCATCCTACACCCCAGCACACAGCCTTAAAATGGTTAAATTCTTATCTGAAATTGTTGCCTTCAACAAGGATTATTTTAGAAACCCAGCTCCAGATAAAAGATATTGGAAAAAATAACACAATTTAAAATCTCTTGTCAACAGGGATCAGCATAGGCACTGCGTGGGGTTGAAGCTGATGTGACTTGACTTGAGGAAACTTCAATAACTGTAGAAAGCACCTTCCTGGAAGCTCTTGCTATATTCTGCACTTTAATCACATTCAGTTATTGGAATTTGGGCTCACCTACATAAGCACAACTTCAGAATTTGAAGGGAGACAGAAAGCTGCTGCTGTAAGTCTGTGCCACCTGAGAATCAGTTTTACCACAGGCTCTTGAATTGGGATATAGTGTCATAGTATTTGTTATGGGCAAATTAGTGATCAGTTTCATGGTCATTGATGTTCCTAAGTGTGATTGGCTGAGCAAGCTGACGCTTAGCTACTTTAAAAAGTCAGAAATCTTTTTGCATTATACTCTATGCCTTAATGTTAGCCTTAACAGTTGCATTATTGGTCCTATTTTTGTTCAGTACCATTTTATGAAAAATAACATAACTGTTAGACTGATAGGTCCCCAAGGGTAAAAAATATTTTGAAAAATGGCCAGGGAGCATTATAATTTGTTTGCAGTCTCCTTGATGTGATCTGTATATAATACCTAAATACATATAAAATATACATATATATGCTGTCCTGTAACTGCATAACAAATATCTTAATTTATTACTTAGGATATTAGGTTTGTTTCCATAGGAGATGTAAGATTCAAAGTACAAGCATAAATGAATAACAAGTAATTCATTTTATGTAGAAAAATAAAGTAAAAAGGCAAATCTCACCAAATGGTGTACAGCCCTGGAATGATTTATGTTTTCAGTGTGTTTTCAAGCTGCTCGGGGCTAATAAGCAATCTGCAGCATTCAAGGAACTGCACGTATAAAGCTGCACATGTACTATATCCTTCAGCAATTTACTACCACTGCCTCAGCACATACAATTTTGTTAGTGTGACTGATTTTCAAAATCCCATCCTGAAATTCCTGGGCCATAACTCCAGTGTCACAACCAACACATCTAGAGTTACTGTCTATTCCTTAGTGTCCTTTAAATGGATACCCTTTTCCCCACTTGTACAGATGTCTTTGGGGACTTCTTAGTTGTAGATGATTTAAATTAATCTAAGGCGTGTGGGTAAAATAATGGCATAGATCACCTTTTCTCATCAGTGATTATAATAA
Organism: Lepisosteus platostomus; assembly: GCF_059453375.1. NCBI lineage: Eukaryota > Metazoa > Chordata > Actinopteri > Semionotiformes > Lepisosteidae > Lepisosteus > Lepisosteus platostomus. The sequence continues at coordinate 12,932,763 of NC_142633.1, read as the reverse complement.
GAGATGAAATGCTGACTGCTTTTCACTTAGCTGGTAAGGTAAAGGGATGCGTCAGCAAAGGAACATTTTAATGCCATTTTCTTATGTATTTCTCATTATGGGCACATCTGATGAATCTGTTGTTTCTGTCTTGAAGTGGAGGAAGGTTATAACTTATTATGATGGAGCTCTGTCTGCCGCCTTTTCAGTATTAGAAAGCTTCAGTGGAGACTGATAAGGCTGGCATTTTTACTCTCTCCCCACCAGAGATCAAGGAGCAGTGTGTCTTACAAACTAATCATAGACAACACTTGGTAGCTGAAATATGAACCCAGGTTTTTTTTTAAAAAGAATGTAGCTGTTTATAAGGGGTAAGTGTATATAAAGCATTGATTAAAAGTCGCAGACTGCCCACTTTCCTGGCTTTCCATTAAATGTTTTGTTTTCTGAGCTACAACAACCTACACGAAAGGAGGAGGGAAGGAGGGAGAGATACAGATAAAAAGCAAACCCTTTCCTGTTTCGAGAATGGGATTCAGTGACCTGGAACTAAAAAGAGACAGAAGGAATCCCAGCCCACTCGCTTTGCCAGCCCCAGGCAGCCTGCCTCCCTCCCATCATGGGAAAATATCTTTTTGTTTTTAGGGTAGTCCCAAATGGGGCCTACATGTTGCCTTTCTGCCCAGTAATTCTTGCCATTTAGAAAATGTGAAATGTGTCAGCATTTAGCATTTACTGTATGTTGTAAGTAAGAAAAGCATACACTGCTTTTGCTTTTTAGCAGCTTCATTTGTTCTAAGGATCTAACAATATCTTCAAAAGTGCTCACCCTCTTCTAATTATGTTCCAAAGCATGTATACACTTTTTTTCCCAAAGTGGATATTTTTTATCATAAATCGCCTGCAGTTCTACTGATGTTCATATCCACAGTTTCTAACCTGGAAAGACATTTCAGTCAAACGATAGGCCAAGATCTGGGCAACCACTGGACCACCCTGATGAATGTCAGTAAACGTGACACAGACGTGCAAAATGGTGTGTTGTGTACAACAGACCAATGGATGAGGAGGTCTAAGTATGATGATCTGGGCAGCTGTGTCTAGCAACTACAGAATTCCACCTTCACCACTACACTTAACAAGTCATGGTACATGGTTTGCTGCCCTTCCTGTTGTATTAATGTTATTCCAACAAGACTATATATGTCCAAATGCTGCTTGTCTAACAATGGTTATACCACAAATGACCAACTCACCAGACGCGAAGCCTATGGAACACCTGTGGAACATACAGGAATTATATTTGGACAGAGATCATTGAACAGGGACAGACTGGATCAGGATTTATGGGAGGATTGGAACAGAATTCCACAAGATGGTATTTGCAACAATGTGCAATTTATTTGTCATATAACAGCTTGTAATGCTTACAGTGATGACCACTAATTCAGCTAGACCATGCCCCTTGTTGGTTCAATTTGGAGATAACAAATGTTAATCAATATAATGGCATTACCTATGTCTGTTGATTTAAATGTTAGTGCACATACTTAAAAAAAAATATATTTTTCCTTTAAATAACTTCTGAATGTGTTCCATTCATAGATGATATTGGCTTGGATTTTCTGTATAAATGTTTTCTGAAACTATTTGTGACCATGTGGTTGTGTGTGTTAGGAGGGGTCACAGGAGGATTAATCCACAGCAATGAATTTAACTGTGCAGTACTCAATTTCATATAACACTGCTGTACAATCTAGGCTATCAGTGCTAATTGATTTCTCCACTCCAACATGCCTGGCTGGGACACAGAGGAATTTCTTCCCTGTTGGTTTTTCAAGCTTCCAGTATATATTTCAGTGCACTGTACAGTGTGTGGCTATAATTGTTTATGTGTTTATTGAAAATATAAAGGTGTTAACATCTAGGTGTTATTCAATGCAAGAACAAGCTGTTTCTTGTTGAAATGTCTCTCCCTCTTATGGGACTCTAATAGGTTTCTTTCTGCCTCAGAGGATCATCTGTCTTCCAAATTGCTGTGGCCCAGACATCACAGGACACACAGAATCAGTAATTCCCCTTCTGGTAGTGATAAGCACAAAACGAGAGGAATGCAAGAAAGAGACAGAAAAGACCATACACTTAATTAAACTGAGAGAAAAATTGATTCTTATGTTTGATATTATAACCATGAATCTCAGGTCTTGACAAAATGTCATAAATCAGGAACTAAACAATGCAACAATGCACTTTTAGAAGTGAAAAGAAAAGGCACACTTTGCATAGATAAGTGTGATTTCCAAAGGTTTTTCAGGTCGAAGGTATTGTACAAACTAAGAGCTAGGGAGCCAGGGAGATTACAGAGATTTTAGAGATATGTTTTGTATAGAATTAGGATGCAGCATTCCAAAATTGCATTGAAACACTTAAGAAATATGACTCATTTTTCAGCTTTAGTTATTAATCAAGCCATACTAACAGGTTAACTAGATTAAGAACAATATGAGTTTTTGTGACATAACTAGAAAATGTTAATGATCATGTCTGTTTCCACAGTATGTTATCTGTTAAGTGTAAATTTTCAGAATATGGAGCAACCCCTGAATGACAATGTGTGCCTGTGTAAAGGTGTTCTTGTTTGCTGAAACAAGTGATGCATGCTGTACATTAGCCAATTTTAATTATACAGCAACTACAACAAAGTTTGGCAACAGTGTCACAAGGTGAAGTTGCTAGGGATCCTCTGGGATCATCAATTAACCTTTAACTAACCTGCTCAGTAGCACTTCTGCAAAGTGACAAGAATTACCCACCAGTGACCCAGTGAAAAACTACACATTATGCAATGATCCAACAGGGCCCACCTAATCTTCTATACATTAACAGCTACTGTACAGCTGTTAGAATCCATAGATTCATAAAGGTCAAATGTTTGGGTCTCATATAGGTGCCCCTATAGCCTTTATGCTTTTATCATTATACTGACTATCACTGGGCAGGATTACAGTTTGCATATTAGGGTGGATAACAACCTCCTTGATATTGGCAAGGAGTGATATTTTCTGATGAATCCCAGATCTGTGTCATGAGTATGCAAGGAAAGTCTCAAAAGCTTTGCTATGGTCTGTAAAGGGAATGACATCACATTGGTGGCAGGAGAATAATGGTTTGGTGGGCGACTAATGCCTGCTTTAGGAGTCGATTTGTACTTTCAATAGCAGTCTCACAACACAGCTTTATATTGACAAACTTCTCTTGCCTGTGGTCTGCCTATCGTTACAGGACCGGCAATGTCAGTGTTATCCCCTATTTTTTTAACTAAGGTAATGCTTGTCCTTATTTAGCAAGGGTCACTCAAGACTTTCTTTTTTAATCTGTTATCAACGACATCATCAGCTTTGGTCCTGTTTTGCTACTAGATCTTAAAGCAGTCGAAAGCTTGTTGGATGATCTGGGTTGACGCACATGTCAATATCAACCTAATGACATCACTGATGTGGCAGGCAATTTATTGACTGAGTAGAGGACCATTTTTTGCATTCCATGTGGAAGGTCTATACCGTGCGGTTAGCTTGTATACTTCCTTGTATTTCAGCTAATAGCACACAAGCTAATGAAACAATCGGATCTGAATACCACAATGGATTGTAAAGTTTCAAATCCAAAATTTGTTTTCAAATGATGAACTGATGTCACGGCACAGCTCTTCAAACAAACCTAGCTGTAAATCTGTTTGTGTTTAAAATTGTTTATACTGAATCTTAGTGTTTCAGTATAATTGCCTTGGCCCTATCTCAGAGTGTGACCTTTATTCTGGATGACCAACCAACCTGTTGCTGAATTTGAAACAGGGCTTATGCAGGGCTTCAAAGCCAGTATTAAATTTTATTTTAGGAATTAATGCATTCTTGAGCTGTGCTCAGTGGTGCCTAAATGCCTGCAATACAACAGTGGAACTAAAGAAAGCAGGCCAGAATTTACTGATGACGTATTGAATAATGCCTCTACAGCAGCAAATGTTGATGAATGGTTTCGACTAGTGCAATTTAAATTTCAATTGCTTTTCTCCTATGGACAATAATGCAATATGCTGTGTTTTTGCTTCATTTAAGCTTTGAGAAGTTTAATGAAAAAAAATGCAAATACAAGAAAAAAAGGAAACTAAAAACAATCCTCCAAAAGTACTCAGGTTAGTCACAGTTGTTTGTGAACATTTCTTTGCCTAGCTTCCTTTTGAGGCATGCAGCATTTGCAATAGATTGTACATTAGCTATTTTTGTTTAGGATTTTTAATGAAACGTATGTCCTATTGTGAAAACACTGAATGACAAACTCTTTGACAATGCAATTCTTAATCATGTTGCTGATATTTAATGCAGATATGACTGTCTCCCTTCATGAAGATCTGAGTTTGCATTCACAGGCCATGGTGATGGTAGATGGAATGCTGTTGAAATTTGGGGATTTGAGGTTTTATCACAGAAGACAATAGTCAATCAGAGTGGCACCTGACAGAGTTTCTTGTGTCATACATGACAACCCAGACTAAATGCTTCTATCCTGCAGCTTTCTGTTAGGGAATAATTTCCACTTTCTTGAAAACTTTTTCCCATCTGAAACGTTCATGAAATGGGACTCCAGACTAACACTCCTACTCTCTGGTCCCCCATGAGACAGACTGGAGCTTAGTGGAGCTTAAAATAGCAAAGGAGCATTTGTTTTTCATTTTTATGCAGCATGAACCTATGTTTATTTTGCTAATTTTGACATTTTTAGTCAATGCCAATATAGTAAAAAGAAAAAAGCTTGCCACACTAAGTTTGGTATACTGCCAGCTCCTTTCTGTTCATTTAATTTACTTTTCAGTGGTAGTACTACAATGCTTCTCTTTGAAGACTTTTACCACCCACATAGGCAAATTGGGAGCAATTAGCAAGGTGGATTCAATGAGAAATAATATAGTTAATTGCACTGTTTTTTCTGAAAAGTCATTTTTAAAATGGTCTAGACTGTTAGCAACTATTTTTTGGCTCAGAGACAGACTACAGTCAATAGAGGCCTCTTTAATGTTCCTTTAGGCTTGGGGGTTGGCTGGTTTTGCCTTTTACTTTACAGCTTCTAAAAAGAAAGTTTATGTGAGTTTTCTCATACCTTTTGTAACCTGTAGGTTTGAGCAAACATGACTTAAAATAAGCTTTCAAATGCATTATCTAAAATAATGGAAAATGAAGTGCTGGAGGCATTTTCTTCCATGCACTTAAGAAGTTTATATTTCACTCTGCCACACCAAATATCTCACAATTAGCAAGCTGCACTCTAAGCTTGACACTGTGATATACTGTAATCCTTTAATGAAAGTCCAGGAAATGGATGATCTACGACTGAATGTCCTGCCCTTGTTACCAAAATTTTCTTTTGCAAATTGCACTGAATTGGATGTACAGTATGTCACTCTTGCAGATTATAATGAGCAAAAAAGGCTGATGAAAGACAATGTGTTGCAATATGTTGAGTGCAATCAGTGCACTGAGCCTAGGTGAATAATGGGATAAGTGGAATGCTGGGACTGTGCTCCAACATTCTTGCAGTACAACAGAATTTGTCAATTACTTGATCTGCCTGTTTATTTTGATAATCCTACATTCTTCAAAGACATTGATTTGGTAGTTTGCTGGAAAAAAAACTGCAATGTATACAATGGTCTACAAAACAAAACAGCTCTTGGGGGAAAAGTGCCTAGCTTTTGAGAAAGAGCCGGAAGGTTTTCTTCTATCATGGTTTTTCTTTCTGCATTATGGAGTTTATAACAGATGTTCGGGAGGAAAGCCACATTGTGATCTCCCACACTCCCTCTCACCTATATACACAGTACAGTATAAGTCTCGCACATAGATCTCCCCCAAGTGTATCTCCCTCAAAGTCATTTTTCCTGAATTCAGCCTCATGCTTTTCTTCAGGTACAGTAGGTAATTCTTGTTTTATTTAAATGATTGAACTAAATCTAGTGTGACCAAAAATAGCATGATACCTCAGTACTTGTTCAGTGCGCTGTTCAGGTGTATATTTTCTGTCTTCCACTGATTTTTTTTAATCAGCTAGAATAAGTAAAACTGGAGCATTTGGAAGTCAAATAAGAGCAATATATATTTACCTACAAGAAGGATGAGGGCTGACTGAGTGTAATGGAAATAGATTGTAGTGTGGGTAAGAAAGTTATCTGCATAACCTGCTAATAAATCAAACCTCTAGACTGAGCAACAAAAGGGATTAGTTAATGAAATTCACAGTAAATACCAAGTGTCATGATGCATAAACCTGTCAGTGAGGAGATCACTCACCAAAATACGTTGAGGCAGAGACTGTGATGTAGCAGCAGATGGACTTGGTAGAAGAATGGGTCAGGGTCAGATAGCTGTTCTGATGAAGGACAGGAGCATCTTATCACCCCTGCTGCAATCACTCATAACCTATATCAGAGCAAGTGAAATATTCAAAACATTTGCAGCATGGAGCATGAAGTTTTAGCATTAAATGGTAATCTACACATACTGTATTTAGATTTTGGGAGTTGGAGTTCATGAATTCAGATTACTGAATTTCTAACTGCACACTACAATTGTTAGCTTCTAGTTTTATATCACATATAAACCTGTAAATGCATATCTATAGACATGTATTTGAGACAGATCACATAAGTATTCTATCAGTGAATACTGAGTTCTGGGTTTCTGCTCGGATAGCTCTTTATGAAGTGGCCATGATAGCCAATATGTGGAAATGACAAGAGTAAAGTATCAGCTGGGTCCTTAGTTCCTGATTTCAAAGCCCCAGTGATGATTGTGCAGGTAGGTTTTCAATGCTTATGGTCATTTTCTATTTGCACTTTCTGCTGTAGTTGCTTGAAACATCTGGAATTTCATTCCTGACACTTCGACAAAGTGCATCAGCCTATACTGCACTTGAGAGCAAATTATTTGGACTCACACTCAGCAAGCATTTTTATTTTATGGTCTGAATCTTTACTGTTACAAATCTCAGGTATAGAATCTGCCACCCTGACTTTCTTTAAATACATATCTCTGATTTATCATCATTTATCAATATGTTCTTTCATTTACAAGCATGTGTCTAGCAAAATGCAACATAGTGTTAGGGGGTCCCCTTTTATTTATGAATTCCATCAATGCAGCTTGGACTAGTTGTTGGGCCCCTGTGATGTACAGTAGATAGCAAGCTATCTCCACCTTCATTTGACATGAAGCTTCCAGTCATCTTAATGCATAGTGCTCTGTATTGAAAATTAAGCACCTGGAAGTAACCCCGTGCATCTGCAGCAGTATAATATGGGTCATCCCCATCCCTCTCTGGCCCAGGATCCCTCTTCTGAGTTATTACCTGCTTAGCTGCACATACGAGGAAACTGGTGTCACAAAGTGGGAGATGTGCAGCTCTCAAGCAATCAGAGAGTGACAGCCACAAAGACAGGTCAATTATTGAACTCATAACTCACTTTAATACGTCTGTCAGACAGAGCTGTGAATCACCCAGTTTTAACTTCGCCAGAGAGGATGTGGAATGAAAAACAGGAAAGAGGCTTCTTGGCATTAGCTGTAACCACTTTCTTTGCCCTGTAACTACATGTGTTAATTGCATTTTTGTGACTCAAAGTACTGAAAGCAGAGGTTTAGTGCACCTGGTGTCACATTAGATGTCTAAAGACTATTTTCTGTCTGGAGGCAGAACTTGGGGAATTTGTTTTTGCCAAATATCTGATCATTTAGTATTCAGTTTCTGACAGACATGGTTCAGAATACCAGAATGTGTACCCATTTCTAAGCATTCTTAGTTAATTCTTTAATTTCTTGTCATGTTTTATAACAAGAAATGCTGTAATATCAGTTAATCATAGTTGGACATCCACACGCTGTACTAACACTCCTCAGCAGCGCTACTTACTACATAGTACACACCCCAACCTGACTATCCAGGAGATGGCGAGATTCCCTTCTTCATGCATCGTTACCACTAATTCACTTTGTGTGTCTAATAAAATGGCCATACTCAGCAAAGAAGCAGAGAATCCGCTTCATCTTCCAATGCTTAAGCACCTTTAGAGAGATCAATACCAGTTGTTAGAGGGTTAAACTAGCAAACAAAATGCCTTTTTCTCCATCTGCTATTTTAGTGCCTGTTCCTTAGTGGATACATATCCATATGATGCATTTCACCAAGACCACCCACTAATCACAGACAGGAAGAATGAATAGCAGTACAAGCAGATGTAAAAATACTCAAGTGTTGAATCAATTGCTGATCTGCCTCTTTTTATTGTTATTTGCCTCTCATGAGCTACATAGACTTTGGAAGACAGCAGCCATTACTTATTGGAATTGATGGCATGAGCTCTCGAGTGCAGATACTCAATTTATTGCAGATTTTCCCCCTTTCTTGACACTTAGTTCACTGGAAAAATCAGCTAGATGCAATCAGTGGAGAGTACATTTTAAACATTTAAGTCTCACCATGAAGCTCAGTCTTAACAGTTAGGTTTTAAGTAATTAGTTTCCCATAGGTTTGTACAGTTACTTTGCAACACTAAACAATGCTCCATAAATTATCCTTTTTTTTTTTAAGGTACCACAGTGACAAATGCCTGGTACTACACTTATTCCAACACCGCCAGCAAGTCTGTTTTTTTCCCCCTACACTTTAAGCATCTTGCTTTATGACCTTCTAAGATCCTAGCTCTTCCATGATGCATCCCTCTTGGGAAAGACTGCATGGCCTTCCCCCTAATTTGCTCTTCACTTGGTTTTACTCATACAAGTCACTAGCTAATTAGGACTGGAGTTGTCAACATGATTAACTCCCTATCACTCAGTTCTTAATCTTCACTTATTACTCATTAACAGCCAGGGAATGGAGTCACAAAAACTACTTCAACTCAAGTCTCCACTCTTACTCTTCACTAACATACAGTAACTCTCCTCATCACTAGCTATCCCAGCTGATCCTGGTTGGCTAGGGACTCCTCCTTGTAGCTAACACTTGCTGTCCTGACAGAAGCATCTACCAGTTTGTTTCTATAACCCCTGAAACTACAAGACCACTTTTCCCACAGACAAGTCCCAGGGAATTATCAGGACTCAACTTGTGTTATCTAGACTGCTAGACCATATAGCAAGACCCTTCTTCCTTCTAGCTGTTCTTATAAGCCTCTTAATTAGCTCAGAGGCGTGGCCAGTCCCACACAGAGCCTATCACACCAGCTCTTTTCACTCATGTGGAATTTCACCACCTTTGACTGCCAGTTACTCAATCAAGCCAGCTGTGCCTCATTGTGCAGGTTTTTTCCAATTAGCAGGCAGCTTTCCATAAAACCACCTCTCACTGCTTCATCACCATTTTTAACTTCACTTGGTCAAAAGCTCATTATTTAGAGAGATTGCCCCCAAAAGACAATTCAAAATATCCCTAACATGGATCGAGCTTTGTTGATATTTAATTATTTTTATGGAAATAATTATACAACCTAAATTATATTAAATTACATGATATGTGTAAGTCTTAAATATTAACCACACCTGAAGTTTATATAATGGACCTAGACACAGTATTAGTATTGTGCTGGTTTAACTTTCAAGGCTGCAATATGGCTGTAATTGATTTGAAATAGAAGTTTAAGTAGATTATTTTAGCAGTGAAAGCTTAGTCATCAGTTATGATTTGGATTACAGGGTTTTTAAAACAATTTTCATAATATTGGCTTACTTTAGATGACCAAGGCGAAAGCCAAAATCATTCTACTTAAAGTTACCCATTAATGCCAATTCTATTTTCTGCGTCAGCATCAGCAAACTGCAATACACTTATTGTTGCACCTTTTCATACCAAGAAACTTATATTTGATGTCAATGTTTTTATTACGGTACCAATTTAAAATCCAGTCCACTTTATCTAAGATAATCAAGTCTTCAGGTTATTGTGTTCATGTCTCTTACATGCTAGCTCGTCAGGACAAGGAAATCCATACAGACACCTCTAACCATATCATATCAATTCTGATTTTCAGATTTATGTATAATAGTATGACAATGAAAGTACAGAAACAGACAGTAATGAGTTCAGAAGCCTGGAGCAGGCTGTATCTGTTTATTATATGGTGCATTACACACATTTTATAATTCTTGCACATACTGGTAGTGATTCAAGCCTCTAAAAATAAAAATACTCTCAAGATTAAATAAGATAGTGCTTTTACCTTTAATCTTAAATACACATTCAGGTGCTTTGGTATGCAGCACTGAAACATAAATAATATTCAAAAAGACAAAGCCATTCAAGTAAAACTGAAACAGTTCTTCCCTGTTCACAGGACTAATTTAATTTAGCTAATTATGATATATGGGTTCCAAGGTTTTCCTCTAATGTTTCTACTGTATCTCTTGAGCTCATTCCTTCATGTGAGAGCCGAGACATGTGAAAGGTCATTGCTGACATTTCTTCTCCACCTGCCTCTTGGCCTTGTTCTGCAGGTAGCGCACTTTCCCTTCTTCGAAGCGTTTCTTCTCCTCCTCAGTTTCAAGCTGTGAAGATATGCAATTAAAAGGAAATTAACACAAAATATACTCTTCTGGCTTCACACAACTCTATATCTGTTTATGCCCTACCCAATACCAGGTGAAGTGCACAGAGGCACCAGGTCTACTCTAAGTTTTCAGAATGGGTATGGAAGTTTTCATGATGAGAAACCCTCACTACCATTTCCTACAGCACCCCTCTAGCCAAGGTTTCTATTCTTTGTGATTTCTGTTCATGTGAATTTCAAGTCTTGCACAGCTTCTCAACTCCATAGACTAACTAGTGACTTTGACTATGTTTGTCAAAGCAGCAACACAAGCAGGAGTTGTTGTTTTTTTTGTGTTTTTGAGCAGTAGGGTGTTCCTGTCATTCAGTCAAAGGGAAATGAAATGTTCTTAAAGTTATTTGTTTTGTTCTGGCATTGCTATAATTATATTTAATGAACGTTAAGATTAGGATATAAAAGACTGAATGGAAAAGAACACAAATCTCCAGAGAGTCACAGAAGGAATTTAAAATTGTAAAAGAAACCAGAGCTGTCCTCTCTGTTTCTGAATTTAAACCAGATGATGTGGGTTTAGCACTGTTAACAGAAAGCGAGCATGTAAGTTTAAATATGCATGGATGAGTAATATACTGGTTGTTATTGCTTTATTACTGATGTCCTCAGTGTCCAACCAAATCTTCCTAGGTATAATCTGTCATCTAGCTGCTTCAGTTTTTATTATTTGCCTTACAACTTGCTTTAGCTAAAACGACTCCAGAGTGATGTGAGAAAATAAACAGGACTTCAGAGAACTGTCAGCTGCATAACACTTTCCCGTTGGTCAGCCTTGACAGTTCCTTTCACAAGCCACCTTGTTTTGCACAACTGTGTCATAGAATGCCGACAAGTATTTCCAGCAAAACAAAACAGAAACTCAGTGAAAGAACTCAAAAGAAGATGCTGCAATATGTAGGCACGAAATGAGAGAAAATGCATTGCAGAAGAGTTTCAGATGATAGAAAGTGTGCTGGATTAAGGGGGGGGCTGTCACCCACACTAAGACGTCCCAGCCATCACCACCCCTCACCTCCTCCGCTGTGCCACCCTCTCATTATCTCCTAGCTGCTGTAAATCGGATTGCTTATGCCATGCAACCGGGAAGCCCTAAATGAGGGAGCCAAATAAACAATCCCTTTGTGCCTCTGATGTCCCCAGGCTGTGTGATGTGCACACTGGCTTTGTACCTGCGCTCCTGTTGTCTTTGTTGTGCCACACTGAGACTCCTCCTTCTCTACCGGCCCACTCGCTGGTGCGTAAGGCTCCTGAGTCATCTCCCACATCAGCTCCGTTTCACACCATTAAGAGGTCCTCTGTGTGTGGGCTTTTCCAGCTAATGAACTGACTTCACTCAAGCTTCTTCTCTCCGCAGAGATTAAGGAACAGTTCCCTGTCTCCAGCACGGTGGGAGCTGAGATAATGCTGTGTTTCAGCTTGTATAGCAAACCCATCTCTGCCAGGATATGTTGGATGTACACTAAGGCAACTTTTATAAAAGAGCATGAATAAGATGAACAAATCCTTACTGGTTTTGTGTTATCATTATAGTTCTTATTGTTCAGTTAGTGTTAAATACAAAAAAAATTGTATAATCATAATACATGTTCATCTTAGATGACAGAGGAAGTTTTCCTATTCAGCAGAATAAAATAATCCACCTTAGCATTTGTTTGCAGGCTAGATACTGTATGGGTAGTTTTTTTTGTAGTTTTTGAACATTGTAAGTGATCTAATTAGAATATTAGAACATTAATTACTGTGGATTGAATCAAACCTGTGCTTTTTAGGAAAGCTTTTGAGCAGACAGCGAAAAGCTTTGTGGTAGAGCAAATGGTTGTCTCTTTTTGGTGTTTCAATAAAGTTTTTGGAGCCTGATAATGAACACAGTGAGTCTACATTTACTTTTCAGAGTTTGGTTTTGACCTGGCACCTTAAAGAATTGACATGCAGGAGTTTATTATTTTTTCAATAAGCTGTGCTAAAACTAACTCAAAGAGATGAATGCAAGTCAAAACAGAGCTTGATGAAAATGCACTGTGCAGCATAGGGGGCTGTACAGTCTCTCGCTGGACTTCATGCTTAATTGAAAACAGCACTAAATAAACCCAGCTCAATCAGCATGTGCTATCCAAGATCGGAGTTGAAAATGACTGATGGAGATTGGCAGATTGGAGATGAGTGAATTCATGTAGAAAACAAGGCACAATGATGAAGGCAGTGAATGGTGTTGATAGAAAGGAGTATTCACAGAAATATTATAGTGTAGGTCTCATGAAATAATGTTTCAGTTGAGGCCTGTTCTTGGTCAACTGAAGGTGGGTTCAAATACTGCATTATAGGCATAGAACTTTGGAACTAGGAACTTTATACTAGGTCACAACATGTGCCCTGCTTCTCTATCTCTTACTGTGTACTTACATGAAAAATAACACAGGGAAAAAACATAATCCCAGTCATCAATAACTTTAATTCAGTTTAAAGAGAGTGAAAAAAGACTTTGAGAGCCTAACAAAACAAGATCTATTAGGAATTACAAGAAATAACTGATGTTGCAAGACTTTGAGGAGTGCAAAAATTAATAAAAACTAAGGTAACCCGACGCAATATGATTATTGAAATAAAAGGTAGACAAGATGCATATATTCAAAACAAGAGAACCTACCCAGACAGCAACCATTAATCCTACAGTACAACAGTCTGTGCTGAGGTTTTATTTATATCTGAAAGTCAAAGTTGTGAAACGGGAAAGCCGAGTAGCTTCCAAAATCATCACGAGTTCTATATTATAACAACTTGACTGACAGAATAATACTTGTGCTATGAAAGTAAAAATAAAACTTCTGTATTGAAAGACAAAGCAAAAGAAGCTTTTTTGAAAATCGTTTTTTGCCTTACCCTCACCACTATCCCCTGATCTCTCAAATATACATTTACAAATGGCTTCTTAGAAAAACTGCATGACAGATATTGCACCATATTATACAGTTAATTTTTGTAACTCTCACATTACCATAACCTTTCACATCGAACTTGATGGAAAAGGAAAGCATTCAAACATTTTGTCACAAAATCTTTGAAATGCATGTGCAAAGTGTAGAGTCAATTTATTCATTGGATCAGTTGGTAACCACACTGCGTTTATGAACACATTCAACACAAGCTACCATTCAAAACAAGAAAGTCTTTGCACTAAATACAGTACTGCTACAATCATCCCAAGATGAGCTCAATCAAGCAGTAGGTATGCTTCAAACGGACATGTCCCAACAAGCTGTTGTAGACTACTTCAGATGTCACAGAAACCCCATCAGTGTACTTCTGAGACATTACAATTGGAGCTGTAATGTCAATGATAGGGCACATTCAAGACGTCCATGTGTAATGACACTGGCATAAGACAGATGGATCAGGGTCATGGTCCTCTGTAATCGCCTTCACACAGCTGCTTCAAGAGCAAGAACACTACCTAGCAAGTGACTGATGGATTTTGTGAGTTGCAATTTTAATTGATGTTATAGGGCCCACGACTCAAGACTCGCATTACTGAGGTGTGTGCACTGTTTCAGGCATGTGTCAACCATTTTAGATTTAGTTATTTTTGGTATGTCTTAAACCTAAACAATAAAACATGTATTTTTCAGGCTGTGTGTACAATATATTATATATGGATGGCCTGGTGGCAAAGTAATTAGTAAAACTACTTCTTAGCCCTATTGTGCCATGGTCAGTTCTAGCCTCTGGTGTATGTTAGGGTGGAATTTGCACACTTAAGAGCAGTTGTGTGCTCACAGCTCTTGCCCTAAGCTTCTATGACAGAATCTGGCCAGTCTTTACTCTCACTGGAACCAATGGGTTTCCAATGATGGATGGAATGTACAGTACACACTGTATAAAGTATAAAAGTAAGTATTTTATAACAGCCAAGTCACAATATTTTACATTTCTGTTTCTTTTTCTGTAAATTGACTTTTGCAAAACCAAGAAACAAAGCCTCATGCAGGTATCGGGAAAATTGCTAACATATTAAAAGTGCTTCCTAATTTTAAAATTCAACACGGTGTTTGGACCTGAAATCTGTATCCCTTTTCACTGTGTAATCAGACTCTATGTGGCCAGAGAGGTTGAGTGCAACAAAATAGCAAACGTATTAAACATAGTCTTCTAAAGTGCAAGGTTATCCAACTAGAATCATTACAGCATTCACACTGTACATAGAGAGATATCAGAGACTGTTGCCCAGTAATTGGCACCATTCACATGCTTATTAACAACCACCTTGTTAAAAACAACTTAAATTTGCTTTTTGATCTGGTATGGCATTGCTTTTTTTCTCTACACCTGTATATTGCATCACTGGTAATTAAAGAGAGACTGAAGAAATTAGGAACCAGAAGGTTCCAGCTTTCTGGCCAGACATTCACTAAATCCAATGGTTTTTAAATATGAGGTGGGCGTTTTTCATGGCACTCATGACCTCCTGCTCCTGTTGGGAAACAAGTGTGTGAAGAAATGAAGGTGACTTTGTGCCTGAGATGAATACCTCTATACTAAGCACCAGGGTTTTGCAAAATTGTGTCTGAAGTGCATCTCTGTTTCTTTAGTACCAGGTTAGACCTGACAGTGTGCTCAACATATCTACTCTTTTTTAGTTTTAATCACACTGACACACATACTGGCATGAAAACTTAACCAGCGTCCTCCCCTTCCAATTCCTGCTGTAAGCTAACAATCCACCTTGTGGATTTGTGCCATATGGCTTACAGTATCTAAACCCTTAATTTTTTCACCTTGACTCTGGTGTTTTTTTGGCAAGCAGCGTGTTTTTGATCAGTCCAGCATGAAGTCGAAACTCTCAGGCTTCTCTGCATCATTGTACCCCAATCCTTTTGTACCTGCGTTGCTCCATGCAAAGCCTGACATTTCTCACCTGTCTCTTTACATGCAAAAAAATAGAGAAAGAAATCCAGGGAGAACTTCCCACTTAATTAATGAAGATCAGTGACTCTGACAGCATCCTGTAGAGGACATAATAATCTCTTACTGAAAGCCCAAGGGTTTATGAATTTCTTAATTACAGAGATCTAACATGGAACTTTGCTCCTCTTCATAATAGAAATCAAGTGGGATCTTTGGACAGTAATGAGGGCAATTAAAACACATGTCTCTGTTGTTAATTAAAAAAGAGCACAATCACTGCATTTCAGTGGGGTAGTTGCGTGAATCTGTCACAAGAAATCTGACGGAAAAGTCTTATGTGCCTAAAACATAATGTTGTGCCAAATAATGTATCCCACCCCATGAAAATCCAAATGATACAAATGATGCAAAGGTCTGATCAGGAGAATCAGAAATCAAAAGAAACATTGTGTCATGCCTTGCCTGCACACAACACTTCATGAGGGGTGCAAATTGGGGACAATTTATTGATTCCTGAACACTGATCCCACGACTTATCACTCAGAAACCCAAAGCACTAACCATTACTTCACAATGCTGCTATAGAACACTTCCTCACATGTCTAAAAATATAAGGTTAGGAATTGGTTTACCATAGGAATAAAATACTTTTTCATAACATTCTGCTTTCCAGAAAATACCTGATGTCGATTTCATGTCCAGAATTTAAGGCTGAATTAAGGAAGATTTCAGCCCTGAATGTAAATAGATGGCATTCATCTACAATACTTAACAGCAAAATAACATTGTGGAAGAGGAAATTCTTCTATTAAATTAACATTCTAAACCCTGCTGGTATTGTAGATATCCACAAATAGTGTTCAATTCAGAAATGTTCTTTCTCAAGTATTCTTGCCTAATTACTTTTCAAATTATAGAGCTCCTGTTCTCCTGCAATTTCAATTATGAGTAAAAGCTCTTTCTTCTGTTAACCTTCAATAAAAAATGAGCACTTTTTACCACCTCAGAAAATTCAAATAGCTGATTACTAAATACACAGCGTGAAGGTTGGAGAACACCGAGGAGATTTAAAGTACCATATAAAAACAAAAATTCAGAAATTTCTGAGACGGAAGTCAGATTCTATTTTAGGGCAGGCGGAGGTATCGTGGGTGAAAAATGAGGCTTGATCAGATATAGATAGGGAAAATATATTCTAAAAATACCCTTTTTCTAATTGACTGAAACTGAATCTTGCTTGCCATCTCAGCAGGTTACTACAGAAACAGTAAAACAATGCCGTATTATCAGTTGTTCCACTGCATATGCATGCCTAGTTTTGCAAGCCAGGTTGGCACATGGTCTTTAAAACTGAGAGACGGGAACAAATATTATAAATACAAAGTTTAAACATAAACATTCTGATATCAGAAGATAAGCTTTTATTGCTGTGATTTATTATTGTACAAACTGTTCTTATGTGCAGTAATTCTTTACTGAACTAACAAAATTCAATCTTTGTTGGAAGCAGGCCATCATATAGCACTTTATTACATTTTTAAGTTGGACAATAATGTCAAGGCACATTTATAATGGGGTCTTCAGGAAGTGTATATGGAATGTGACAGGGAAATTTAGGGTAATGATGCTGTGTCGCCTTCTTTTGCACAGACTTGGGTGGTAAGCATTCACACAAAAAGAACAGCAAAATGGCTTGTTACTTCAATGACATCTCAATTAGCCTCAGGCTCAATGCTCTTTGAGACTGGCCTGCAGTCTGCGTATATTCAGATAATAGAAAATTGTTACAAGGTCATTTGAGGAAAGCCGTTTATATAAAAAAAAGGAAACAGTATCTTGGCACTAATGCTATCAATTTTGTGTGCGTGCCTAATGCAGTCCTTCATGGACTGAGGAGAGTGAGTCATGTGACAAGCTGAGCAAATGTTAAGTAACCTAATGGCACTAATCAAGGGATCTTCACACATCTGTGAGGAGCAAAAAATAAAAATGCAAAGGAGCAAGTAATAGGTTTACTCCATGCTGAAAAGAGAAGAAAGAAAACACGTTTCGGCTGTGGAAGAAGGCTCCACAGCCGAAATGTTATGTTTTCTTTCGTCTCTTTTCAGCATGGAATAAACCTATTACTTGCTCCTTTGCAGCCTATGCATGCTGACACAGCTACCCACCTGAAAAAATGAAAATGCCTTCTGTCTAGAGGATGTATTTTCAAATGAAGTGCTTATTATTAGCTAGTGCATTTTTCTTTTCTTTTCGCAAAGCCTTTCACTAAGCCACGTCTATCTTTATAATTATTGATATTAATATTAATTAGTTCAATTGTCAGATCACACCGCTAGAGAAGACAGAACTGTCGTGTTCCCACAATTCATTGCAACTGCTGTTCTTAACTCCCACCCTAACATGAAAATGGTGACTTCTAATGTGTCTACAGTAGCTTTACAAATGTGTGAACAATATACTGTATTTTCTAACATGAACTGCTTTAGGACAGTGCTGCTGAGTGCGAATAAAATAGCACTCAAAACTGCCATCATGATGAGGCACTTTTCCCACTTTGCAACACAAGAAGTGGATTGAAGTAAAACAGGTTCATTAAACCAGCGAAGGTGCAAAAACAACATTAATTACCTGCACCTGTTGCTGTGGCTGTAAACAGAAGAGGACTACGCTGCTAGGATCACTTGTGGGAAATGATTATTACAGCACACATGTTCTTTCTGGCCTTTGTGTGTCCACTCAGCCCGCGTGCCCTACAGTGAGCAGAGCTGTGGCTGAGCACCAGGAATCCTTAGGGTCAGACCGTGTTTCATCAACAGATTGAAATAAAGTCTGGAAAACACTGCTTTTAACAAATGAGGGTTTTCTTTCTTCCTGAGAGCTATATAGTCTTCTGACTGAGACAATTCCTAAATAACTTCTCATTAAAATGCAAAATCATTTCATTCACTAATAATTTAGAAGGTTATTTTAGTGTTACAGCCCCTGTACAGAACGTACACTTGTTGACTAATACACCGAAAATTAAAGAGAGACTGAAAAAATTAAAGTGTACGAATAAGTGCCCCAATCCATATTGTGATATTGGTTGTATAACATATTTCTCAGTCTATGGACATGTGATGTATTGTACAAATCATCGTGGTCTAACTCCAGTCCTAGGAACATCCTCACCTGGAGGTTTTGTTCAAAAAAAAGGTCGATAAGATTTGGCTGTTATTGACCTCAGTCAGCTCATTAGTGGCTTAATTGGATCATTGACCTACCTGTATGTCTCCAAGCTCTTCAGGTGCTGCCGCAAAGCCTACTATAAGTGAACCAGGTGCTTGTTCAACAGTAGGTGCCACCGTAAAGCAAACAGAGGGAGTCAATGGGTTCTGCTTGCAATTTTGTGTCCCAGCTCACATTTTATTTATAAAAAATGATGCAGTAAATCAAGTCATGGAAGGAGCGAAAAAGGCCACTTCAATATTTCCCTAGAAATAAAGAATTGTTATGATGTTTAGGAGCTCACCATTGACAATCCTAAAGAAACCAGACTCCTTAAAAGTTGCTGGATTGGCTCACACCTCTAGCGAGACACCTTGCCTGCAGACCGAAGAGTCAGAGTAACAGATGTCTGAACAGAAGGACAAAGACATGCTTTCAGGGAACAAGAGGAGCACCACTGTTTCTTAAAAAAGGCACGCAGAAAAACACATCCTTAAGGGTGTTGAAAATTCCAGACATCACATGTTGGGGGTGTTGGGGGTGGGGGAGGGTCTGTAAAAAACAAAATCTGTTTTATATCCTTTTTCTGACCGTTCCCCCCAGGCAAATTATAATTTCACAATGAAAAATGATATCGTTCTCCCTCTCCCATTCCCTTTTTACTGTTTTTTTTTCCCTATGAATTTTAAACAGAAAAGGGAATACAATAGGACAATTGTGTGGAGGTTGCCTGAATAATTTATGGAGAGACAGCTAAGAACACTTTGCCAAAGACCATGTATCATGCTGGCTCAAATTTCCTTTTGAGAGGCAGACTCAATACAGGGGTCAGAAACAGCGACGGCGTGGCTTAAAACCAGTAGTTTAATTACTACCCATTCTCACTGACCACAAAATCCTCTTTACACACCTCGGAAAGTAAATATTGGGCTTACATTTGTTTTGAAAATAAAGAAAGCTCCTGCTGCAGCTCCCAGCTGGCAGCATGAAGTTGGGGCAGCTTGAATGTGTAATACTCTCTATAACCCCCCAGTGACTGCTGCCCTTTGATTTCCTCTATGGAAAAAGTGATTTATCAGTACGGATCCGCATTAAGCATGCATGATACTCTGTGATCTGCATTAGATACTGATTAGACTGTATATCCAGTTTCAGCATACTCCCTCTGAAAAGGGGGCATTTGAGGTGTAAAGCACTGACTGTAAACCCCCTGACACAGACATTCAAATACAAGATGTGGTCTATGTTTATTTCCCCCATGAAATTAATAGATAAAAAGCACATTCCATTCCCAAGGTATAATATTGAAACCGGAAAGCTGAATGGGATTCATGATCAAACTTAATTTTGAAAAGCAAATTTCATTTTCTTGGAGGTTCTCCTGTTGGTATTTTCCCATTGCTGAAACTAATAGCTTTAGTGCCTCTCAGAGAGATGCATGGTCAAAGTGCCATAAAGTAATAGTACAGATCCAGTTGAGGAACACAAATAGCCTGTGCACACTAACCCTACAGTGCTGCCAACAGTTTGATTGTTAAATTGTTTCATTCCCAGAGTGAAGCTCAGTGTCTTTACATCCTTGATCGTATGTTAAAGGAGGCTTGCACACACAATCAGATCAGACTTTCCCAGGTGTTGATTAAGCAAGATGATATCATGTTTAACCAATTGGTAGCCTGTTGGCACAGTGGGCAAAATAATGAAAAACAGGCTTTAAATGCAGAGCCGTGAATCGGGAAAAAGGAATGGATGATATACCCTAGATGGACGAATTCTTTAAAATGGATATTTTGAAAATAAAAACACTGAAAAAATCCTGAGTGCAAAAGACATAAACCAGGTGACTACTGCAATCTTCTGTCACATAAAAAACAGGTTATCAGGAAAGAAAGATGAAAGGAAAACAATTTAAGAAACTAACCAATATGTATGATTAGAGGACTTGATAGTTTGAGATTCCTTTATTCTACCTCGACTCTTTCTAATTACTGAGGGAAAGTTCTAATGAGCCACAGTAACCAAAGGAAAAGTTTATAAGAAGTGGAGTTTTTGGAGCTGAACTATCTGCAGGAGCACCAGGGCAGACAGTTTGAATAGCAGTGTAGCACAAATTATTTTCATTACAGCTGAAGCATTCAGAAGAGTTTTCTTTCATCTTTTTTTTCTTTCCTTTCCAGAAAAGCACCAATTGCCTCTGCAGGGTCCTCTGATGTACTGCAGTTTGTACAATTGAGCTTTGCCTTACACAGCTAAGCTAGCCAGTTATTGAAACAATGGATAAATAATTCTACATAAATAAGTTCAGTCATGAACATGGTTTTACTCTACTCATGTACTTACTATTATTAAGAACTCAGTTTTATATCAAGCATCATTCTTTTCTTAATATTAAGTTCCTATTTCTAGAAAAAAAACAGTCCAAATAATCTTATAGGCATCAATTTTTTATTCTTTATACATACATCCAAGATAAGTCAAATCAACTACCTGCACATCAACTGCAAATTACAAAGTCGGAATCTGATGGTGGCATTTTGTCAGACTGCAGGTTCTTGCTTCTACTCAATGGAAACCTGCCATCAAGTATTGGGTTTGGCATTTGTGACTAGCTGAAGCTGAAGCTTTGATTTAAAATCTGGCTATAGTCTTACTGTGATTTTGAAGTAATGAACAGAAGAAGCCTGCAACATATTGCTTCCAACTTGCTTTGGCTTTTAAAATAGAAGCCGAACATCGTTACACAGCTTACAGGATTACTAATACTGGGCTTCGAGCAGGTTTGCCTTAATAAAACCGATGCTCCACAGCTGAAAACCAGCAGACACCCAGTGGTGAAAAGAATTGCAGTTCCACTATGCAGTGGCTTTCGTAGCGTGATTAATTACTAACCACTCCTGACTCAGCCATTAAACACCTCTCTTTATTTCAATTATAGTCTGAGTGGCGAGTGTCAAGACTTTTGCTTTCTATTTTTTTGTTCTCACTAATCATTTGCTTTTTGGTAAAAAATCTGTATACAGTAATATCCTTTTTCTACCTAACTGTAAAAACTAACCAAATACAATAAAGGGCAATAAAGGTCTGGTTCTAGATTGTATAAATTAGACATGCTCTCTTTCATACTTCTAATGGTTATACATATCCTCAGTTCTGCAGAAATGGACTACTAGACAAACCTAGTTTGGGGTTTGTGTAAAAATAAACTTATCTGTTTAGCTCCGTTTTTGCAGCTGACTTTCCATGTGTTGGATGCCTTTTCAGAATCTGTCCTTAATTAAAACTTGCAGTCTTTGCACGCAGAGCTCTTTAATAATACTTTCTGCATAGTTATCCACTTTAAGTTTACTAAAAGGAAGTTTGATAATGAAGGTAAGGCATGTATTCTTTCTGCCTACATAAAAATAATTTTGAAGGGCTCTTCAAAATGAACACATTGCAGCTGAAAATTCTAAAATATGAACAAACTAATGCGAATGAGTTTACTGCTTGTGTTGCCCTCAGAAAAGAAGTATCTTGTTTCTTGCTTTGGTGATACTCTTGGATATTCATTAGGGGCTGGAAGGCCAAATTTTGCCTCATTTTAAGTCCCAGCATGACATGAAAATGGTAATTAAATTTGTGGCATCTAATTTAATATTCCAATGAACTCCTTATTCCTCAAGACTTTACTGATAAAGTTTTGTGTACACACAATTTACCAAATTCTGAAAGATTCATGCTACAAGAATAAAAATGTTGTTTTTTTATGTAACGAACCAGAAAGTGCTGTCTGATTGTGATGCACAGCTTCATAATTGGAATAAAAAGAAGGGACTCTCATAATGTGCAAGAAAGTTCTGCAACATCATATTTAATGTGAAGCAATGGAATATAACTGATTAGGAGCAGGCACATCTTGGTGTTTTTTTTTAAAAAAACTGATTGATGTCCAGAAAATTCTGGGCAGCCTGATACATGATTATGAATGTCAATCATGTCTCTGCAGTACAATCCTCACATTGGATACAGACATTCCTGCAGGGAGCACAAGACTTCTAAAAAAGCTGAATGAAGTCCATCAAGGCATCAGCTACTAGGGCTACAAGCTATAGGAGGACGTGGAAGTAATATGGAAGGCTGTGTAAGAGTGCCAGAGGGCTTAGGGCACAATTCCGAGCACCTGTAGCTCTTGTCATTGATACATTTCTTTTGCAAAATGAAAAGGCATGTTATAATAATACTTAGGCAATTTAATACTAGGCATTTTCAAGGCATTTCTAAGGTGTTTAATCCAAGTTTTCCTACATTGATATAATAATGCCCTCACCCCCCACCCCAATCAAACTTCATACCTCACTAGAGTAAGCAGCCTGGCTAACACCCCAACTCTGTCCCCAATACCCTCACATCCAGTTCCCCCTGACAGGGCCTTCAGCTGATCTCACGGGGAGTCATGTGGAGACTGAGAAGAGAGTGAGCAGCTGAAGGCAAGAGCGGAGTGGCTCAGAATGAGGTAGCCAGCACAAACAACTACGCCAATGAAATTCCCGAGGGGGGGCGCTATTCTGGCACCTCATTTTGAAACAGTAGGCAAACAGCTTTGCCAAAGCCCAGTTTTGGACCTGAATGTATACAGACATAACTAAATAAGTGAGAGATAATTTAAACCTGGCGGGAATCATTTGATTGGCATAGCCCTCTTTGTTGCTCATTTAACATATTTCCATTTGATATGCGAGCACAGAGCTGAAGGAATTCAGTGTCCTCCTGCAGGGCTGAATTGACTGTATTGACTGACATTGACTTTTCAATTAAATTTGTACTGTTTGCATATGCATGGCCTCGTAAATTCTTCTGTGATGTTCTAAAACAAATCAAGACTCGGAAAATGTCACTGATGTTGGAAAAGCAATGTATCCCACACAAGGATGATCTACTAGTTTTCTCAGTAGCTCAGTAGTACATAACCAGCTGTCAGAGTGTACTTTCATAGTACAACAATGATGGATTATAATAATAATACAGTGTTGCAAAGGTTTGGTGTTACATGCTCTTTCATTATTTAAAATTTAACAACAAACCCCAGCTCCGAACCTTATTCACAGGCTATTTTCTGGTTTTCTTTTCATTTTCTTGATTAAATTTGTACATTTCTTCACAGCATAACTGTTTTGAACCCTATGACCCCAATGCAGCAGTCAATGCAGCAAGCAATGCATATGTCAATGCAGTAGTCCTGAGATGGTAAGAAAAAGCAAATTTGAACTGTTCTTGCTGACATTTCATGCCCGAGTCCCAGACTTCTGTCCCAGCCACTCTTACTCCGATTGGACAAAAGGTCTAACACCTCATCCTTATCTTGGAAAACCGCAGTCAATGATGTTTTATTTTCTGAAGGGACAAAAGAGCTTGTAAGGTAATCCCATGGCGCACAACTCTAGAAAGGTCAAATGTGTTGTTGAGGGGATGTGAGTGTCTGATTATTCACTGCCAGAGTAATGAACTATATGTGGGCAGGGAATGGCACGCTATCCAAAGAATAAAAGAAGGAGCTAGTGGTACAGCATTCTCATTAGCACCCCTTTAGACTACATTAAGAAAAAGATAAGATAAGATCACTTTACTGGCCATATACAATTTCTTGTATTAGGAATTTGTCTTTTCGCATACCCCAGCTTGCTCTCCATGAGACACACAGACAGGAAGAGAAGCTGGGGGTCAGAGCGCAGGGTCAGCCATGTATACAGCGCCCCCTGGAGCAGTTGGGGTTAAGGGCCTTGCTCAGGGGCCTCAATGGAGTAGGATTCCTCTGCCGGCTATGGGATACAAACCGGCAACCTTCCAGCCACAGGCACAGATCCTGAGCCACAGAGCCACCGCTCTGCCCAGCCACCACACTAGATGTGTTGCTGCATATCTGAGGTGCATGCTTGCTTTAATGTCTAACACTTGCTTGCTTTATTGTACATTAAAAGGGCTGGTTTGTGCAATGGAAGCTGCCTTTGTTATATTCTTCTTCACTTTTGTTTATTGCACCAGGAGCAATTTAATGGAACCCTTTATAAAACTATGACATCCAAGCACTGCATTAGGATGTCTTACTTCACTCTTCTGTTTTAGTGCTAACATTCTTCATCGTACAGTGTTACAGTATAAATGTGAAACTGCCATTAAAACTGTCTAACCTCATTCTTGGAACTGGCTTTCCAGTTGGGTAGACAAAAAAAGTAAGAAAGGTTGCAATTGAGAGGTGGTCATCTGGCACACCTACAGTATATCAATAATAGGTTATGAGCAATCAAATTGATTTGCTGATCTTATCTGATCTGATGGAACCAGCATCGCATGGAAGCTTCATGACTTAACTGCCCTTAAGGTATTGATTTCCTAATTAATACACTGCTGAAAAAACCTTCTCAAACAACCCATGTGCCCTGATGCTGTGCTTAACCAGCATATGTGATTTTAACCCTTAGCTACCTAGAACAAGAAATCACTGCCTAAAAATAAACTCTCATGTGCTTGTTCTCGTTGTTGCTATAACAACGGAACTTGTTTTCTGGTAATGGGGGGTGGTTGTGCCTTCTTTGTACTAAGATGGTTTTGAAGTCTCGCTTGGAAAGGGTAAATCCCCCCGCTCTCATTTTCTTTTCTGTTTAACTAATTTATTTTTTGGACTCCACCTCTTAGCACAGTGGAGGTATTCAATAGCAATTAGGTGGCCTTTTCCCTGGACATAAAACATCTCTCTATCTATCCATTTTCTTCTTTTGTATTTGTCCATCGCATTGTTTTACATCTTGTTCAAGGGTAAGCGAGATGCAGCATAACCCCCCCACCCCCACCCCACTCACTGCCCCCCTCAGCACAATGCAGATAGCAGCAGCCAATCCAGAACCCCCTCCGCCACTGAGCTAAAACTGGAGCTCTAAAAATAGACATGAGAAAGACATTTTTCACATGAGTGAAAATCACCTGAAGTCAAAAAATAGAAGTTGCTGGCCTGTCAGGACACTATTTATAGACTTCAACCCCTCTATTTCTGGATACGATATGACAAGAAGTATTTTTTAAAAAAAGATTGTACTGGGCATTCTATTTTGCGCTTTATTTATTTTTAGAACAAGAGACCTGAAGGGAAAGCTAACCCAAACACACTCTGGGAAGTTGTATTTTAGTTTCAGTCAGGCTACTTTATATTTAGATTTGAATCCATGGTACTGAGGTAGTATTGTGAACACAGCACAGTGTAAGCTGCGCCCAAAAGCCTGATTTCATTCACATGTCCCTGGACAAGTTGTTTTGATTGTAACGTAAAAACTGGAAATTGCTGCCACTGACTGAATCTTTGTCAGCTGGGTACAGGGATTGTAATTGTAGCTCTACAAGGGGCACAGATGTTTTCAAATATAGAGCATTCTATTAAAATTAATTCAGATAAACATTATAAAGAACCACGGACACCCACCTGAAAGGTACCTTTTAGGCAGTGCCACATTAACCTGCATACACGTTAGCCAGGGTTTCTGCTCTGATTGTGGCCACAAATCAACCTACTGTATATACACAGTTATAAAGAATGTTTGTTCATGGCCATTTCTCTTTACACACACATTTCCATGTAACCATAAAGGAAAAGACAACAGTGTACCCCTCTAAAAAGGCACTAAACTCACTGATCGTTTTACAAGACGCTGCACAATATAATTCTGATATATTAGCTAGTCTGTGCGGCTAGGGTCTCAAACTGAATCTTGCAGTAGTCTGTCATGCTGTGTGGGCTAAGCAATCACTCCATTTCTTAATCAATCCAGTGATTTGTTTAACCGGAAAATCAGACATGAATGAATGAGTCGAACATGGACTGTACTTCTACTCAACCTATTTGAAAGTGTACCAGGGTGAAGTTATTATAGTAGTTGTGTGAAAACACAAATGTTGTTTTGCTTTACTTGGGCTATGTTTTGCTATGATTTAAGCACGTCTTTAATAATAATAATAATTGCTTACACTTATATAGCGCTTTTCTGGACACTCCACTCAAAGCGCTTTACAGGTAATGGGGACTCCCCTCCACCACCACCAATGTGCAGCATCCAGCTGGATGATGCGACGGCAGCCATATTGCGCCAGAACGCTCCCCACACATCAGCTATCAGTGGGGAGGAGAGCAGAGCAATGTAGCCAATTCATAGATGGGGATTATTAGGAGGCCATGATTGGTGTGGGCCAATGGGAAATTTGGCCAGGATGCCGGGGTTACACCCCTACTCTTTTCGAAAAACACCCTGGGATTTTTAACGACCACAGAGAGTCAGGACCTAGGTTTTACGTCTCATCCAAAAGACAGCGCCTGTTTACAGTATAGTGTCCCCGTCACTATACTGGGGCATTAGGTCCCACATGGACCGCAGGGTGAGCACCCCCTGCTGGCCCTACTAATACCTCTTCCAGCAGCAACCTTAGTTTTTCACAGGAAGTCTCCCATCCAGGTACTGACCAGGCTCACACCTGCTTAGCTTCAGTGGGTTGCCAGTTGTGAGTTGCAGGGTGATATAGCTGCTTTACTGTGTTTGCACTGGAAAGTGCCACTTGGTAATGATCCGATCAGCTCTCAGTACAGTTTGAGTGCCTCTCGGTGCAGCTGGTTGACCCTAGGTCACTAGCTGGCTGTAACAGGGATTCCCCAAGCAGGGGAACACAGTTGGCAGAGTGCCGCTGGATCTTCTCGGCTCTCTCCAAAGCAGCAACTCCTGAAACATTCCCAGACACCTGCAGCCTTGCAGTGCCACCAGTGAGGGAAGCGCTGGTCCTCCAGCTGGCACTGGGGGGCTCTCGGCCCGGCACATGCCACATGCCAATGGGCACGAAGGAGGTGACGGGTCACAGCTTGTGAACCAAGTCGTAATGCACCTGGCAGCTCCAAAATAGGTATCTATTGCAATTAGAAAGTCTGGCAAAAAAGCGAGCAATAATTACAAATTAAGTGACTGAGACCTTTAGATGGACTATAAACCAGAAAGGACTGTACCTTGCAGTCTGAGCCCCTTCTGCGGCTTTAGGTTTGGCCTACCTCAAATATTCAGGAATAATAATGAGTTGCTTCATTGAGATTCATACCGCTGTTCCCTGCTTTGTTTGTTAGAAATGCAACATCAGAGCCCTGGCAGCTACTCCGCTTTGATTTCTTTTTATAGCGCATTATGAATGATTAAAGGAGATGGGTCTATTTTTACATGACTTTAGAAATCATGCACACGGTAATTACGGTAATGTTCGCCATAGCAATTCGTGCCCACCCCCCCCACCCCACCTCAAACTGAATACTTCTTAATCAAATTATACGACAAACAAAATCAAAACATATTCCCAGGCATGCATAATGTATACTGCTGGATCTCATGAAACACACAAAATCTTTCATCACAAATATCTGCTGGAATATTTTTTAACCAGTTCGATCACTGCTGCAGCCTATTCCAGTTGTATCTCTTCATTTACAACAGGTCCCTAAGGGGCAGTACAATAGTTACAGTTCTGCACATTAACTGTCTCATGTTCGGCTGCACAGCTCTGGTTGTGGAGCGATATTTAGCAGTCTGGCAGGATTCATTTTGACTTCCAGCATTAGGCTTTGTCATGAAGTAACAGGAAATTGGCCATGTACAACAACAATTTAATTCGCCTTTTTGACTTTTATTTTTCAACTCTCCTCTGTTGTGACTCAAAATGATGGGACGGCACGGCCTTAAAATGAGAATATCCGGTGTGTTTTATTTGCCAGGGACAGGGGAGCCCGACAGGACTAATGTTTGAAAGACTGTGTTTTTTCATAACAAAATCAGTGTTTAAATTGCTGAAGCTATTGTTCTTGGTGCTGAAGAAGAAAGCAATGCTGAACAAAATTCTGAATTATTCATAAATATAGCAAAGGACTAAATGGTTGTATTCAAACATTTGTTTTTCTGCAATTGGCTGTTCCTGTGACTCAAAAAAATATATTTATCATGCATTTATCCTCATGAGCCTAAGGAAAACTTTATGTGGTTTGTCTTATCTGTTTTTCCTTTTGATCTGATGCACGTTCTGCTGACATTTTATCAGCGCACATTACGACGGGACCACTTTAGCATAAGTATGCTTTGAAATCATAGATCTTTATCGCTGTAGAACAGTTCAATAGCCCTACAGTGTGGTACAGTATCTGTCAGCGCCCCCTTGTTTGCTGAAAACTTACAAACTGATATAAGTTAAACAATTTTGCATTATTTTTAGTAAATTACAACTGCAAAATTGGCAAAAAAAACAATATAACACAGTTTTATATAAATAAGATTTCATTTAAAGTTTTAAGATGATTTGGCAATCTGATACCTTGTGATGCACCTCTTCTTTAGGATTGATGTGTGAAAATTGATTAAATTAAATTAACAGCCCAGTGTTATTTTCTATACACTGGCAGACTTTGCAAAAGGTAAAAATTTAAATTAACTTGCAATTAACACTGCCCAGTTCAGTATGTTGTCAGATGGGTGTATGGAGAGACATAATTACTATATATACAGTACTAAAATTACTTCATATTAAATCTTGTATTATTTTAAATATCTGATAAACTAATTATTTATAACATATTTAGGACTAAAAAAACCTGTGTAGTTTCATGTACTGTATAATGTTATGCCATACAAGCATATCTACCTTCATAGTGTACTACTTCAAGTAATGCTGTACAATTTTCAATAATACTATAAAGTTTGTCTGACAGCTCTGAAGGTATTATGCTTCTAAACACAGGAAAAGAAAACCAAACCATTCATACAATATTTATACTGCCTGCAGTGAATTAATATTAATCTGAAACACAAAGGGAAAAAATCAGGCATAAGTATAGTATATTGACTACATTTGGGGTTAGAAATGGATTGAAAGATTGAAACACATTTTAGTGTAATAGAAATAAGATACTGCACCAATAGAAACCAAGCTGTTTCTATAATAAAAAACAGCCACCAATGAAAGAATAGTCAAGCTATTTTTTTCCTTTTCATCTTTGAATATTGATTAGATGAATACATTTTAACATCTGCCTTGAATTTGTCAGGCTTGTAACACATCAGCACCTGCTTGCAGAGTGCAAGATTTAATAGAGAAGAGAGCAGACTTTTCCTTTGACTAAATCGTTCAAAAAACATCTAGTGAGGACCTCCATCTTTTTCATTAGATAATGCCTGATGGCTGAACTGTTGTCTGCTTAAGCAGAGGTTTTATGTCGGTTGGTGTCTCTTAGGTCTCCAGAACTGCCCAGAATGAAATCAATAGAATCCCCTTTCATTCCAACACTTTGTGTTTAGTCTGCAAGCTGATGGGCTGACATACTGTATTGATCTTCTGGTGTTCTTTGTTACATTAGTCAGAGCTCCCTGTTAATTTTGACTGTTAGTTCTTGACAAATTTCTAGTTCTAGGAGTAAAAGCCCTGTTGATCAATGTGCTGGAATGAAGGTTCTCAGTGCTGTGTTAGCAGGACAGAATCTGGTAAGTGGGTGGACCTGACTGGCTCCCAGAAAATCAACAACAAGAGGGTAATGACAAGGTTGTTGAAGTGTGTCTGGCTTCCTTCAAGAAATGGCTCCATAAGATCTTCTGATCAATTGGCTACTAACTGCCGAACAGGATAGATGGGCTGACTAGCCTCTCTCATTTCTAACCTTTCTTATGTTCTTATGTTCTCGAGGGAAAGAGAGCAATATGAAAGAGCACTGAGTGTGAGCTGGCTTAATGATTGGCCTGTAAAAGGCACTGAACAGGACCAAACCAGCACAGCACACTGCTCCAACGGACATACAACATTAATGAGAAAACAGGCTGAAACAGCAAAGATGAACGAGTCTTTATTCTAAATTTAGCATCGGGCTGGCCTGGAGAGAAACATAGTCCCAGTTCGATTTTCTTTTGAAAAAAAGAAAACCACATGTTCAGGATTCTTTAGCTTATGAAATGCTTCAGAAGGATAGATTTGCGGCAAAGGCGACTACATATACTAATCTAACACAGCATTTTAAGAGATACAGATCACACGCTCAGTGGCACTTCTTCACAAGCTAGATTGGGTTTCATCACAGAGTTCAAAACCTCTACAGCACCCTACTTCCAGATCCTTTTTCCACTATCTGTGCAGACAAGGCCAACTACAGTATGAATTGTAAGCAGCTGGCATTCAAATCAGTCCACAGGTAACTCAGTAGGATACAAATATGCAATTACTTCAGTTGTAGATTTTTGAAGAAATTTCAGTGTGTTAAAAACAAACTTCTGCTTTGTGGTCCTCTTCCAAATTGCAAATCAATTACAAAACTCCCAATTGCCTACAGAGAGAGCTCCTTCCTGCACTGCAAGCATCAAAGTTAGTTGTGTGCATGATCAGAAATGAGGGATTCTCACCATGAAGCCCTATCAATTCCTTTCAGCACTATATTCTGTAACAAAACATTGCTCAGCTCAGTGGAGCATTAGAGAGCCAGGCAGAACTTACTGTAAAACCTGCAATGGAAAGGCCACATATTGAATAGCACAAACAGGCTGGTCGAATTCCATTATTCACACATATTTGTCCGCTCCAATCCCAGAGCATCCCACTCCAGTGCAGGTTTTCAATCTAAATGCCTGTCACTCTTTACTGTTGCATGTGCTGAGTACTTTTTGCTTACACTGCACAGTTTGGAATTTAAAAGAATTAACTAAGTGCTGGCTGGATCAGACTCCTGGTTGCAAGGCAAAGCTGACAAAGCCAGGTGTGGGGCATCCAGCAGGACAGTGTTAATTCCATGGCTTACCTTCAGAGGGGGAACAGGCAGGGGCTTTCCCTCCTTATCCAGGGAGATGAACGTAAAGAAGGCACTGACAGCGCGGTACTTCCCCTTTGCGTCTTCCACTATGGGGTCTGCGTCCACAAACACCTCAATCTCCATGGATTTGTTACTGGCAAAGGTCATTCGGCCAGAGACCGTGACCACACAGCCTGGAAAAAGACACACACGTTCAGCACTGGAATTTACTTGTCTTGTTCTGTTCAATAGCACTAACACCTATGCCTTTCAATATGATTTTAGAGCACATCCATTTATTAGATACGTTTAGTTATACAGTATGTATTTACTCGCAGTGTACCCTTTAAAGGGGCTTTTACAAAAGCTTCCAGAAAGAAAAAGAACAACAGGTTAACCTCTTGCACAAAAACACGGTCTGTGTCTGCTCTCAGCCCTTCCAGATGGGAGCCGAAAAGCAAGTTCCACTCAAGTACTTGGGTTGTGACACACATTGCACAAGCTACCTCTTTATCTGACATGAACCATGATCCTTCAAAAACCTCAGCAAGGGAGAAAAGCACCTTGCAGCAGAGAGAGGCTGCTGCATTCAGATTTTCCGATTTATGCCAAGCAGTCTGGTAGCAGAGACTGATAATAAGCTGGCTTCCACTCCATATTGTCACATAGACTTTGCGTCAGAAGTGTCCTTAGCTATCACTTGGCTGCAGGCAGTAATAAGGCTGTTTTATA
The DNA here is from genome assembly GCF_059453375.1 of Lepisosteus platostomus. Taxonomy (NCBI): domain Eukaryota; kingdom Metazoa; phylum Chordata; class Actinopteri; order Semionotiformes; family Lepisosteidae; genus Lepisosteus; species Lepisosteus platostomus. The sequence continues at coordinate 12,900,496 of NC_142633.1, read as the reverse complement.
TCAAGGGGAAGACACAAGAAGCAAATCTGTCAGTGCTGCTGCCGATCTATCTTAGTCAAACACCAAGCAAAGTAGGGGGCCTGTGTGTGTGCAGGTGTGCTTAAAAGAAGTCTCCCTTGGAGATGAACAGGGCGCTGGATGCATCTGTAAGTTTCCAGAGATGCAGTCACCAATGACATGAATCTTTTGTTGGAGTCTGAGCTCATTATTAAGTGTCAAAACGTAGGATCTTTATCGTACACAGCTGGCAACAGAGAGAACTGTGGCGAAGCACAGGCAAACTAGTTTATTAAAAACATAGCGGGCTTCGGAAAAGGCCAGCAAAGGATCTGGACTACAAGGTATATTAAAGTTAACATCTGAAGTCTAAACCCACTGACCTTGTAGAGGATAAATGAAATACATTAGTACTGAATTTCTCACACTTTTCTTCTACATTGTTGAAAGCAGTTTCAGTAACATTACCACTTCATTGTATTCTACTAACAGCTGGGGATGTGCACATACAGAAGTCACAGAAAGTATGTTTAGGGTTTACTGTGAGAAAGACATGTTAGGGGTAGAGGTCACTGTGCACTTTATACATATATCCATGGTTCATACTTCCTTAACATGAAATCTGTGGACATAGAAGGATATTCTTTAAAATTTCTAAAACAAAACTCACAAAAATATCTACTGTATGTCTATTATTGGTGATTATGTTGCCAAATGTTCAAATACCAGGGCGTGCCTAGAATCTAGTCTGTTCATCTTATACTTATTCAAAACATAAATGTGTTTAAATCTGTAAATCCATGCTGCTTTAGATGTAAAGTCTAGGATCTGGCAGTGATTTTAGCTTTCACAGGTGGATTAAAGATCTAGATTAGAGTTTAATCATCTGCTGTAATTTAGCCACACTTAGCCAGAGCACTGACACATCAGAATAAATAGATGGCTTTTCGAAAATGATTCTGATATACAATCTCAATTAACTGCAGATTCAAAGCACACAAATGGCTTATTCATCAATGGCACATCATTTATCATGAGTGTAGCATCTTCTAGGAATTATGCAAACCCCTCTTTCTTTCTAGGTAATTTAGAAAGTGATTTCTGAATGTGAGTCTAGCGTGCTCATGACGTTTCATCTGTGATCTGTCAAAGCAAATGTACTTCTGTCTGCATCAAAACACAGAACAAAGGAGTGCTTTGCCTAATTTATTTATTCTTAATTGAAACTTCAAAACAAGGGTTATTTCTGTTGTCTTTCATGTTCAGGCAAGGAGGCCATTCAAATTTGCTATTTTTTAAGAGGATGCATTCATGTTAACCTCATGTTTACTGCAGCATATCCAGAACAGTATGGGAAATAGTACAGTAAATATACTTTAAGCAGAGCTTATAACTATTAGAGTATTTGGTAGCTTGGTAAAAATAGTACATTTACACATTTACAGCATGTAGAGGCAGTAATGATAGTGTCATGTTCTTGACTTTACTTGTCCATATACTGCACATATCTATATAGTGTTAAATAACATAGATCATAAATATAGGTACAGGTAGTGGAAATTAAATGATTGGCACTGTGGTTTATAAAAGGCTGGCATTGTTTCTGTCTTTTGATTGTCAAGCCTGAACCAGAAACTATAAAGATATGCAAGAGCCTGATAAATTTTTGATTCCAATGTACTCCTGTAATGATTTGCTGCCGGAACAACTTGTAATTCTGTTCTGTACTGGATTTCCGGACTGTGAAACACTGTTCAATTCAGCCTATATTTCCAGCAGACTTTCATGTACAAACATATACCTAAAAACAAGATGTTCACATTTCGTGCTGCTTGAAGCAAAAAAGCAAGTTTATGCGACATTTAAGTTTACCAAACTGTGAACTTAATATTATTATTATATATAATAATATAGAATACAGTACATATACTTATTTATTACTGATATTAGATTTAGATTCTTGTGAATTAGCCATAGTTTTGCTTGTGACTGATCTTGTGTCACATCTCTAATCTTTATATGCATTCAGCAGAAAGCACTGTGATACATATGAGATACACGAGGAGCAAAACTTGCACAAAGGCTAACGACCCTCAAAGCATCAGTCATAGTGTACCAGTTCCAGGGTGCAGCTGTCAGACTTTCTTGCCAGAAACAGTCACTTGGATGCAATTACTTCACACTGTTAAACGTTTGTTTGTGCACTTTGATCTTATCACCTTGGATTTTTCCACAATGTGGGTCTTTAATTTTTCCATCACATTTTGGTGAATTTGTTCCCATTTACAGATTTACTTCAAGGCATTAACAAGACTCTTTTTAAAAAATTCAGCATTTACCAGTACAACATATCTTGCCATATCTGTCTTGCTAACTTGCCCACTGTTAAAGTTTGTCTTCTATTGCAGTGCAAAAGAGTTGTAGAAAGATGGAATATCTTGTTTCTGTCTGTTGCTTTCACTTTAGTCCATGTTACACTGATCTTTTCAATATTGCTTCATCTCTTTCTTACCCCCTGTCTTGATGGGACGTCCAAGGTTATTGCAGTGAGCGTCGTGCGGAGCTGGAGGTGTGTGATTTTACGAAAACTTTCGGTAGGGAGAGAGATCATCCCGAATGACCCTGCAGACTCAGACTTAAAAAGCCGCCTGATGCTGTGCTTCTGAACAGCTTCTGAGAAAAGCAGAGAGCTGTGCAATTAGTCTTAGACGTACACTCTGAGGAATGACAGAAAAGCACGATTATCCTTGGAGGTCCATTTTCTTTTTCGTTTGATGTCTGTCTCATCACATTTCCATGGAAACGGAGGCTTAAGTTCGAGTTGCATGATGTTTTTTTGCAGCTCCAGAAAATTCCACCTTCCTGCCGTGTGCGTGACTGTTATTTGACTCTCCAAAGGCTGACCTTGCTCTGCGCAGCCTGGCAACTCGTAATCTTTAATTACAGCTCTCATAAGTAAGGAACTCTAGGGCAAGGGACGGTACCTACGGCCTTTAAAGCCTTGCTTCTGGGTGACCGTGGGCTCTTGAAGAGCTGAGGAGCTTGTTTCACCTGTTACAGTGCCCATGTGTGGGACTGTTGTCCACAGCACTCCTTAGTGAGAGTGACATCTCCTGATTGCAATGTATGTTCTCTTTAAATTCTTCATTTTTAAAACAACTACCTTTGTCCATCTACATTGACAAAAAGAAAATGGAGATCGTAACAGAATGATTCTGGCTTTTGTCATGTCTGTTGCTTTCCTCATTTCCAGTTTATGTTCTTTGATGTCCTCTTACACGTTGTCAGTCCATTTCTCTGCTGCTTATTACTGTCGTGCGACTGTGGAGAGCTCTGGTGTTGTTAATACTTGAATATTTAATCTTTTAAAATATACCTTTCGTCATTAACTTTCTTCAAGTCCCTTTTTCCTGTCTCATTAAAATTTAGTAATTGACATGCTTGCCTTCTATTGTCTCCACTAATTTCCTTGGTTTTTCTTTCCTTTGCTACTTATCCAACTCCTTTTTTTTCTTTGTATTTATCAACAAAATACGTAACACAGCCAGAAGATGACAGACAAGCCTCCTAAACTGGGATCTCTGATTACAGCAGAGTGGACAGGAGAACTTCAAAAGCTATCAGCCTACACTGAGAGACCTATAAACTGGCATCAATAAAATTGTCAGCCTGTAATGAAAATAGATAAACAACACAACTGTGGTCCCATAAAGGCACAGGGCTCCTTAAGCAGTTTCTTCTGACCTAAAATGCTCTGCATAAAACCTGTCTACACAGTCATTAACCTGTGCAGTCTACCCTGATTTTTTCCCCTCACTGCACTATTCACAATGGCAGATCTGTGCTCCTTGTGCCATTACCTGTCAGTCTGGTTCTTTTAAAATTAGTTTCCTTGTAACCTACATCAGCTAACGCAGGACTCTGCATCTTGCCATTTCAAACGGAAAAGACAAGCACTTCTGTGGCTCAAATATTGATCTGCTGAGCTGGAATAGCTGAGAAAAAAATGTCAGGATGTGTTCTTTCAGCACAAGCGTTAAATTCGTATGATGTGGTGAGGGTTTGTTCTAGTCTTTTCTTATTCTTTTATTCGGTTACATTAATTTTAATAACCTGTGATCCCAGCAACTCCACACAGACAAATCTACAGTGGCTTATTTTTTGCGTAGCAGCCAGCAGGTATTGTGGTAAAATGCTGTGTTTTCATTTGCAGTATTTCCAGGCAACAGCAAAAAAAAGTGTTTCTGGGAAGCATCCATCATAAGAAGACAAAACACACTGCTCTCCTGGGGTGGACAAAAGGAACGAAACTGTGGCCTACTGACATAAAAATCATTGCAGTAACACTTTATTTCTTTAATGTTTGTTTTGTAAAACAACTGTGGATGTAACTGTAGTTTCAGTAGTAGTAGTAGTAGTAGTAGTAGTAGTAGTAGTAGTAGTAGTAGTAGTAGTAGTAGTAGTAGAGGGATTAATTTATCAGAAGTTATTAGGAATACCTATCTGGAGAATGGCGGGCTGACTGTGAGCATAAGGATGTCAGAACTCCTCTTACTTTCACATTGGATGAGCCTAGGAGCTTCAAATGTGGAGATCAGGTGGCGGAATGAGAAAGATGAACAAACAGACTCTCAGTAGGTGAGATTTAAAAATTCTGTAAAAAATCTATTTCTGTGGGTTTTAGTAAGATTGTAACAAATGAGATACATAGACAAAATGCAACTCCAATTCTGAATTATACAGTATACATAGGGAAACACAGATGAGGCATCTAAATAAATTTGTCATCAAGCACAATACTGTCTGATACAATGCACTGGCCAGGGCTGTAGTGCATAATATACGATGAGACAGGACGACTCTGAAAAACACACAAAAATGTGAGCTCTCTTTGAATGTATTGACATGTATATTAATGATGTTTTCTGAAACTATATTCATTCACAATATAAACATCTGAAGTACGTGTCACATTTATACAATTAATATATTGTAGCGATCAGCACCCCCAGCACCCCCTTACACTGGGCTGTCCTCCCCACAACTTCTCCCCTGTTACCCCAGATTTACCCTTTCCTGCTGTTTTCCTCTATAAAACCCTGCTCTCTCTTTCCCCTCCTGCGAGTACGGAGGATGCATGCTTTCTATCTGACTTCCCAGCTGTACCTGCTCTGTGACAAGAGACAATTGTCAATATTCCCTTTCGATACATGATTGTTCCATTACATAACCCGTTTCATTACATTTCAGTACCATTTCAGGTTTAGCATGTCACACAGTTTGGTTTTCTGACATAATACATAAAATATGAACAGGATAGGTTTGGGGGTAAATATATGCACTGGTCTGGCTTAGAAATGCAGCACCATGCGATCAGCTCCCTGTTGAAGGGGTCAGGGATGGAAATGTAACTGTCACCAACTGGCTAGAGCCTTCATGCCTGGTTAATTTTGACAGCAGATGGCTCCTAATTAGAAGCCATTGTCTGAGGCCCTTCCTGTCCACAGCTGAAGACACTGGTATTGCCAGTACACCAGACCTTAGACAGCTGCACATTTCCCCCCAGCCTGTCATAGTATTGCAGAACATATGCTGTTTTCTGCCTTGAAGGGAATCTAACCCGTCATCTAACAACCTTCAACCACCATGGGGACCTGGTTTGAACAAATCTTCTATCCATCTTCCCAAGCTTAACCACGTTTAATTAGCTAATTTCTAAGATTCCTTCAAAGCTTCAAACTGCTTCTACAACCTGAGAGCTTCTTGTAGGCTGCTGTAGGTAGTAATATTGCTTTTATGACTACATTTAAGATGTAGCTAGTGTGAATGTTATGAGGAAAGATGACAATAAAATATCACTGGGTGGTTTCTTTTTATTTTCTGTAGGTCTGACTATCAAGGAAATTCAGGTTGTAAACACTTTTTTTTCTTTTTTGAACACAATTGTCTTACTTTTGTAAAGGTGACATCTGTGACAGTTGTGTTTGGGAGATAATTTTCGTACAGGTGGCAAGCTATGGATATTCTGCTGATGTATGGGGCATTTCATCTGGAAGTTTCCTGGTTTTTAGCAGATAGATCAGATAGATGTGACAGTCCTGGGTGACATTCTGCCCTCCAGCTTGTGGCCTGTCTGCTGATTACTGAAGCAGAACATCTTAATCTCCTGGCAACAACTCTAACATACAGGCCTCCTTCAATCATGTTAATAGAAGCTAGAAGATCTTCATTAGTCAAGTGGGGTATGAGTCATATATTTACCTGTTCTCGTGTTAATTAACATCTTATCTGAAATGTCTTTTTAAATATTTATAGCTATACAAACAGATTCTTAGTAAATTAAATTCTTGCCTCAGATAGCAAACATGGAGGACTTGGCATTTTTAGGAAGTTATGCTTTGAGCTTAATATTTTGTTATCCCAAGGAACACCGCTCCCCAGTGGCTTGAGCAGTAAAGTTGTTGACTCTGAGGTACATGACTACTGGCAGCAATGTGGGGAAAGTGGCTATGCTCTATGACCCAGATTTTGAACCTGAGCCTTGTCACTAGCTGACTGTGACCAGGTTTTCCAAATTGTCGGCACACAACTGGCTGAGCACTTCTAGAGGTGGGGTTGGGGTTTGTCTGCTAGGGCTCTCTAATTATTTTAGCAAAACAGCATATTCTGCTTGTCCTTATTCGGTACCTACAGACTTGCAGTGACATCACAAAGAGATGTGCTTCTCTTCCAGTAGGCCCTAACTCTCCTGTCAGGCATTGTGGAGCTCAAAGCATGTCAAAAAGCTGCATGATGCATCAAAGCAAGATGGGTTGCCATGTCAGAGGAGCATGTCTGGCTTTCTCATTTGACCCATGTTGGAGAGCAATAAAGAATTTGTAACACCAAACTGGATGGTATAGTGAAAAAAAACACTTTCCTTTATTTATAACCTTCCACGAGGTGTAACATTTTTAAGCCCTATGCTGCCTTACCTCACCAAAATTCATATAAAGGCACAAAAAAGCTTGTTCCATTGCTCATAAATGTCTAGCTATTCCGAGGTGATTCCAACATATCCTGACATGCTGGAGAAGGTTTTATCTCCTCAGAAAATAATACTTTTTTATGTGTCAAATCAGTGTGTACATTGGAGGACTCTTCAGTAGGTTTTATCTGAGAAACATGGTGTATAGAATGATCACTTCTCTGATCTGCTCAACTGTTTTCTCAAAGAATGCACCCCATACACATCTGTCAAACGTTCTTGACATAAGCTGATTTTAGATACTGTGCAAAACAGCATTGCTGCATGCCCGAAAATAATGCAGAGCATTCTTTTGCTCATGTCAAACTAAAAGAGAACATTGAGAGTTACAGTATCTTCATGAGGAGTCATAAAATAAACATGGCCTGATCCAGGGTGATTTGCTATTTCTTCTTAAAGCCAGCTCTTTTGTTTCTTAAAAGAACTGTCTGCGATTTAAAAAATGTGTAAGTCTTAAACTTAAACCATGCTAAGGTCTGAGTGTCTCAAGCATTTAACATTATGTCATCTGAAAGAAAGAGGATTTATTCCTTGGTGCACCACTGTGCCACCAGGAGCGGGAAACAAATTCAGATTAAGCAGTCTAATCCTGGAAGTAACTTTCTGATTTTCACTGTTGAGAAAATATGTCTAAACAGGCAATATTACTGCCCCTGTAGGTATGCCTTGAACGTTGACATTGCTTCTTAATTAAAAGCAAATCAAATTATAGGATTGTTTCACCTTTCTAAACATACTGAACATAGTAAATGGCCTGGCTGCTTTATTATGGTATCAAGGTGCTGCTGAGAAAGACCATTGTTAGCCAGTGGCCCCTGGATATCCTCTCTGTAAAGGGAAGTCAACAGTAATTAAAACATTACTCACATTTCAATAAACATGATCAGATATACTGCAGGAGCTGTGGTGGAGCTACGTGGAGCTAGGGGCATCTGTGGAAATCTATTTGAAGAAGCAATCAAGACTCTTCCCTGGGGGATTCATTTTAAAAGCAATTTAAAACAAACAAAGATCTGAAAAAATAAGGTACCTATATACACCCACAGATTCCGTGGGTTTTGTCAAATAACCTAGAATCTGCTGCTTTTTTATTTGTCTTGCATAGCTTCACCTCCCTTGTCTAACAGGCCAATCTTCTAATCTAGAATCTATTTTGTTTACTCTATTGAATATAAATAAACTCGTTGGTAACATTGTATATATTGATATCAATTATAATATGCATGACCAATAAAGCAATATGTATCGTACTTGTAAGGAAAATAATTTCTAGTGATCACTGCAACAGACATTAAAACAAAAATCTATGTCAAAGCAGTACTGAGCGAAGAGAAGACTTCCAAATGTCAAGAGGATGCTGTCCAGAGAAATAAAACCAATATCTACAACAGGATCAATTGCACACTATATAGTCCAGAATATATTTATTATTTTATAAGCTGTCAACATTTCAGCACAAAAGCCTTCATCGGAACAAACATGTCCAACTGATCCTGTTTTTGATAAAGCAGTAGACGGAAAAACAGAGTTTCAGATATCTTTTCTGAAAAAAAATGAGGTGCTGAAAAACAGTGAGATATCTCACTGGCAATACAATATCAAGAAAAACCCACTGATCATGAAATGGACAGACTACCTACATGGCAAATGGTCAGGTAAAAATGTATTACTTTCATCTGGCTGAGAGACATTCTTCTTCTCTGAAAACACTATCTACAGCCTGGAGGGTCCAAAATTCACTCTGTGTCTGTGCAGAATTTTTAAACCAAGCAGACCGCAAGTACTTTAAATAGACAATTAAAGTTCTGCCATCAATCAGCTCAGAGTAGTAGTTCCATGGCATTAAGCATCAGGGGTCTGCCTTAATGACACCAGTCTTTCTAGGTTCTCAGTCAACCATAAACTGGCACCATATGCACAATTACCACTGACCCTGAAAACTGCTTAATGCAGGGTGCTGTACAATCAGCAGATAGAGACTCAAATATTGCAGTTTTGCCCCTGCTGGGATTTGAACTTGGCCATGTATGAGAAACTACAGCTTCAGAGCCACTCAGAGCCACGCATCAGATTGTAGAGAATTTTGAGAGACTAAAAGTTTGAGCCTTCCACCTCTGAAAAAAATTCATCACCTCCACTTGAGTACATTGTTTTTGACCTAGTGATGTTGTTTTAGAAAAGGTCTTGCCACATTTTGCATAGTTAGTGGTGAACATATTCAGTAATGCATTATACTGGATTTGGATAGCTACATACTTTAAATTAATGTATGGTCTCCAACCCTACTCTATTCCAGCCTACTGTGAAATTGTGGAACTTAAAATTGGTAACATTTAAAGTCTTTATTTGGTGATTCTAAGGAAGTGTGGGATTCATCTCAAAAGAATGTTCAATACATTTGTTCAGCAGGTACAATTCAGACCCTTTCCCCTTTACAGCTAATTCAGTCAATGGTGTATTTATCCACTGTAGTCTGTGCTTGTTTGGCATTTGAATGTAAGAAATGTAAAGTGGAAAAAGTGCAGGAACGTGATCAGAGCTTTGACATTTTCTGAAGATGAGCAGGCTCAACAAAAACTGTTAGTGTTTACTAGTTCAGTCACAAGGGATTGTTGGGGTAGCTAGGACTCTGAGCCCTTGCTGAACTCCACTCTTGTGAGTCATTTTCTAAGAAATGCTGGTAAGATGATCATGTGATAAGCAGGATGTGTTGGGGTTCTGGTACAAAGCAAAACATCATAGACTGAGTGAATTTTGATTCACCCAATGATGAACTGTCCATGTCAACATCTCTGTGTCTACAAAGAGGGAGACACATCTGAACCGAGGACCCTGGATGGGCATCACTGTCACTGATATGGTTAGAAAGAGGGCTAGGAGCCAATAGGATAGGGCTAGTGGGAATGAGTACTGCACCTGAAAATGTCACAGTTAATTAGATGTCTTGACTTAAAAAAATCCTGCACAGAATTTTGGAATTGATTTCTTTCTACTTTCTTGCCCTCCTGGACATCTGGCACATGGAGCAACTAACTTTGTTGACACTGCTGAATATCACTGAATATTCAGCACAGCAGCTAAGACTAGCAAACAGATCTTCTGAGTTGCTCCAGAGCCTAGACCCACTTGCATTCAGACCCAAGTCCAGAGTCCTCTTGTGCACAGTTTCTAATGAAGCTGAGCACAATGCAATGCTCGGAATCCTTCCCTTTTCCCTGCACCATGAGTCATACTTGGCACAGAGCCAGCAGAAGAAGAGGACAGTTGCAACTTGGAATCCAGCATCCCATCACTTTGAGGGATTGGCGAAGGTATAAGTCCAATGAGTACATATTCAATATTTATATTTACACTGGAAAATAACTAATTTTCTTCTAAATGAAAATAGGTTTGAGAAGTATTAATCCAGTTATCTTGTGTATGAATGTGAGTTTATATACGAGACTGATTGTTTATTGAAACAAGAATGGCAGTGAAACAATGACTAAGAAAGTCAAAGGAATTCAATCTAGAGCTTGCTTTGAAATTACAGACAACTAATTATACAAGGTATGTCATCAGTTTACTTTGAAGAGAGATTCTGAGATTTGTCATTTGAACTGAGGGATTGTATTTCACATTGAAATGAATATGAACATATGAATTCTTCTACAGATTATCAAAATAAACATCAACAAAGGAAGCAATATATAGATTTTTTGCTTACATTTAAATAGGTTTATATTTTCATAGCTATACAGCAGGAGCCAAGGTACTCATGGAGCAAGGGAGAGCAGTCAGATAAATCAGATTTTAAGCCCTCAGCATTAGTCTCCAGTCATTCAACAGTAAAGCATCCAGTGACTCATGACAATGCCAGAATTCAAGAGGGCTGTTGAAGGCAAGGATGGTTTTTAATAAGCCACTGCAAACTTCAAACTTGAGGTTGCTATGCTTTTGACTGTCACTAGCCTCCTTTCTCTGTTCAACAAGCCACTAATCAAAGACTGATTTGATTGTCGAAGACAATGGAGCTTCATTCTCCCATGATAGCCACAGTTACAAGACAGGAGAGAGTCTTGAAATTACTTTTTTTCTTTTAAAAGATACATGTGCCTGCATGGAGTTTTTGCCAATTAATCATAATTTAATAAATGTTTTTTATACAGAGGTTTGGGAGGAACTCAAATTATAATGTTGCACTCTATGTACTGTACAAATCCTTGCCTGCTGTCCATACCTCTGTGCAAATCTTTCCTAGTACTCATTGGAGTTAGGCATCTCACACTGTGTTGCTAGACATTGCCTTTCTTTTATTCACCTGTCTCTTACTTGCCTCTTTTCAAACAAGCAGCTCTGTCAAGAAAGCAACTGTCTCCCCATACCTACAATAATACTTGATCTTCTGGTTCTCATGATGCCATAAACCCTCCCTGGAACTTTGACTCAACCACAACCACTTCATCTCCCTTTCCCTGCCCTCTCTCCTCTGCAATCACCTCTTAATCTCCCTCCCTCCCTTTTTCTCCCTTTCTGGTTGAGCATCCAAAACATTCTCTTCTGGTCCCAGCCTTTTTTGTTTCTTCTCTCCCCTATCCCCAATCCTTCTTTTCACCCTTCCTTTAGGAACCCCCCTGACCACTGAGGTCCACTCCACACTGAGGAGGCATCAGTGTGCACTGGGTCAGGTCTGCCTGCTTGCAGCCCTTCAGTTTAGTTCTAGCAAACTTCAGAAAGTGATAACTTGCTACTGGTTCCTGTCCTAATTCTGCATCAGTACAGTTCACCTCATGCTAGTCTTTCTGGTTAGAAAGAATTCTAGTCATACTGTAGGTGAGCTCAGGTTTCTTGGCTGATCTTCTATTTTTTGCTGCCATGTGTCCCATTGCCTGCATAATACATGCCTCAAATTCACTTCATTCTGCATCTGATTTCCTCTGAAATACTGCACACCTGAGCCAGCTCAATCACACAAAGCTTATAGTGGACCATACAAGCATCTTATTCACTTCAAACTGCAGTGGAATACACTACACTACGTGTTCCTCAATCGGTTCCTGTAAAAACTTTATATCCCAACTGAGTTGTTCAAACAAAACTCACACTCTAATACCTGAAGAAAGTGTTTTGGGGACATTGGCAGCAGTGTTTTTGGGGATCCTTTTGGGAGTTGTGACAGGTCTGAATTTGAGCCAGGTTGTCCTTTCCTTAGCCAGGTAAGGTAACGCCAAATACTAAAGCATTAATTACAGTATCCGTTTAGAATTGTAGACTTACTTTGTTTTGATTACCAAACTGTAATTGACAAAACTACTAAACTGTACAACAGACAAATAAAAAGTCATTTGTCACCTTTAAATATCTTCTAAAGACTCTGAGTAAGGAGCTTCAGAGTATCTGCTGTCTTTTGCTAGTTTCTCTCTTTTCTCAAAGACATAAAAGGTAAAACAGCTGGAACCAGAGTGAAAAAAAACGGACAATTGTCTATTGGCAAGTAAAAGGTACAGTAAGATCGATCAATTTTATTAAGAGAAAGTCCAATTTGAGCTTTGGTTGTGACTACAGTATTTAGATTTCTATACCTACCTGTCTTAGTGGGAAAATCTACAAACTTGAACTCATAAGAATTTTCTGCGCATTACCATGTTGTATCTGTTCAAGGGGGTTGATATCATAAGCAGACTGGAGAAAGCTACTGTATATTCGATTAGCCCCTAGCAGAGCAAGGCTGCCAGGAATTGGCTGTTAAATGCTGTAATTCACCAGTGAGAATAAAGGCAAACCATAGGTGCTGGAAAGCAACAGGGCTTGTTATTTAGGAGGTAGTAGGCCGTTGAACCACATCGTTCAGAATTTGTCCTCAAGTTTGTAATCTTACCTTTCTTAATCTTGCGGTGGAAGTTGATGGCGTCCACTGAGGCGGTGACAATATTGGTCTTGCAGTGTCGCGCTGCCACAATTCCAGCCACCTCATCCATCAGCTTCATTGTAACGCCTGAAAACACCAGTGGATCCTGGTTAATGACTGGCACCAAGGAGACAGAAGGGATAAAAGTGTAAAGACAGCCTAGTGTGGCAAGAGAAAGGAAGTCGGTCTGTTTGTCAGGGTGAGAGCAGGGTATATCAGATGTTTATGCACTGGTTCTCTTCAAGGTTATAAAACTCTAAAAAGAGGATTTGGAACATATTTGTTAGTTTACAATATCCCTATTTGTGGGTTTGAAAGCTTGAATTTCTTGGACCATCTGTTTGTTGAATATAATCCCTTTCAGGAGTTTGAAAAAGCTGACCAAATTGTATTTCTGCTAGCTCTGGATCATGTCCTGACCTGTTAGTATTTTGCCTTGGTATGGAGTGAACATACTGAATGCTAGATATATCATAAATATTAAAAATAATATGAAAATAACATATACAATATGGTGTGTATGGCTAAGATTTGTCTATAACTGGCCAATATTAATCATCTGTTGCTTTTTGCTAGCACAATTAAGCTATGCTGTACTGTCTTAAACAGTACGTGGCTGTAAATACTTGTGCTGACGTTGAAACATTACAACAAAACGCAACAAATAACTGAAAGATAGGAAAAAAAAATGTCTAATGCTGAAGCCTTAAGCAATTGTGCCTGTTATGATGAGACATCAATTCAGGTGCCTGCTTTTCTAAGAAAATCCAATTTGTGTTTAAGCAGAATGGGATAAAAATGGGAAAAAAATGAGGGAAGAATTGTAAAAAAAAAATAAAAGAACAAATGAAGGAGCCCAAGCAATGATTGAATGCCATTGTGCAAGCAAAACAGTGAAGGCTAAGTCTTCAAAGCCCAGATAGGACAAATTTCAAAGCTTCTCTGGTTCATTTGTACACACAGGGTGCACTCTACAAACAGCAGTGCTCACAGGAACTGTTTGAAATGAAGAAATGCAAGTTCATCAGGGGCCTACAGTACATTGCTTGTCATTTTTCATGTTGCAGAGGGTGACTAGTTTTGTTCTCATCTAACAGTCAGGGAAGAGCATCTTAAAGCACACAGAGGGTCAAGGCCAGGATGTGGTTCTATATTCTTGACCAGCGGTACTGTTGTCACCTAGCTGGTTACAGGATTACAGCCTCTGATCAGTATATCTGCCCTCATGACCATGCCACTTGGCTGTTCTTATGCATAGCTCGACAGCTTAAAACACATTCCATGAAAAAAATGCACTGACTTTCCCTCTTCCACCTAGGGAGCATTTAGCCGTGGTGGTTGTCTGAGAAGATTGGAAGCACTGAAAGATCCACTGATGTTTGTTGGGCAAGCTCTCCAGTAACGTGTGCTGCTGATATATAGGTGGAAAAATATTTTAGAGAAATGAAGAAGTGGTTAATATATCACCAGATAAGATTTCAAGTGGATATACCACAACCCTACGTTAGTGCTGAGTCTGACTTGTGTGGGTCATGACATTTGGACATTACATATTTGTATGTTAAAAATAAAAAAATCTCTAATGTTGTGTTGATGAGCTGAGTTCTCATGAGCACAGCACTATTGCCCTTTGGAATGCTTTTCTAACATCAGTCACTTTCTTACAACAGAAAAAAGAATGCTGCATGGCTTAGCAATAAAAAGCATATCAGATTTGCTAAAAAGCAAAGTCCTAATTAACACGGTTTTGGTTTAAGACTTTTGAAAATACTATTCCCGGACCTTTTGTCATTGAGAGAGGTAATGATCTGCTTTTAGACTGGGGTGTGAATGTATTGTGAGAAACAAGGTGTTGCACCTTACAGTAAAATGTCTGGGAGCTCTCAAATAAATTAGAGTATACTGACTAGCTTTTGCTAACTGCTTGCAAATTCTCCCATAGGATTTGTCGACTTCTGCCTGAGCATTGTAAGGGCGATGTTTAATCCCTCATACCACATAAATATGATGAGCCATCCTATATTCAAGTTTCGTTATTAGTTACCAAGCCAATTTACATATGAACACTGTATAAGCATGAATAAGGCTTCAAAGGCCACTAAGAAAGGTATTGCTAACGGTGCAATTTTCAAGTGCAGCCCATGACTGTTAGTGCCTGAAACAGAATTTAGATATATGGTGAGTATTGATTTCTTGTGTGCTGGTAGTGCCAGATGATTCATTATCTTCTCCCAACTTCATTTTTAACTAACAATGGGCAAAGTGTCCCACTGCATGCCTACATCTATCTGTACACACTTTCTATATAGAAAGGACAAAGTACCGGGATGAGGTGCTGTCTGGAACAGAAGCATACTGCTTCACACCTTCGCTGGTACTCTGTGTGAGGAAGAAGAGCAGCCCTCTTCATCACTTTGCATCACAGCCACCTTCCAACTTACCCCTCCTAGTTCATCATAGATGGGACTGTTTTGCTGAGTTGATGTAAACATGGAAGTCAGAATAATGTTTTCTCTTCATGTTACATGGTTCTGACAAAATTATTTATATCCCATGGAAAATGACAGAGGCTGGGCAGCCCAGCGTCTATTAGATGTCTCCTGATTCAAGACCCAGCTGTGTCACTGTTTCACTGTTTCTTTAAGCATGTTACCAGACCTTCTTATGCATCTCCCTATATACAGTAAAGTACTCAAAACTAAGATAATCATGCGTGACTATACAGATGCTGCACTCTGGGTCTGTGTAATTCACTTCTAATGAAAATGTCTGCTAAACGACTGTCAGCTCATAATACTTCTATTATGTATTATTATGTACAGCATTCAGCTGTATGTCAGGTCGCAGCTGGCAGGAGTAGTGGCAGTAGTGGCAGTCTCCAGTGAATTCAGGTCAGGAGATGGATAGGGAATCGAGGAATATAAAAAAGAAGGAGCTACCCTATGGCATGATCAATACATAATGAATCCATATAAGTCTCCATTAATTAAACTCCAGATAAACATAGTTCATTCTGATTTACATTATGTAGCTTGCCATCTTCCAGATCTGACGTGGCAAAAGTTCCTCGTAGCCGTGTTTTTCCAGAGATGAAGGTTAGGTCAGGCACAGTGGGGGATACGGGTTTCTCTGGTGTTACTGTACAAACAGGCAGAGACATATGGGCCCCAGTGACAAAATCAGGCCAAAGCAGTCCTCATATAAAAACCAGCCAAGTTAAAATCAGGGATCAGCCAAATAAAGATGTGACATCAGTCAAAAGGGCCAAGTTAGCAACAAGAGATCTTTCCTTTAAAGATGTGATGGAACATGGCTAAATTAAACATGAATCTGGCAGCTCAACTTCAGAAATAAAGAGTGGGGCCAAGATACTGTTTGATATCATGTGGTGAAATGTAACAAAAGAGAAACACAGTATGAAAGGATTTTACCATATGCAGTCTAGTTGCACTTAACTCAAAATCTCATTTCTTGAATCTGCTTTGAAACAGTAGCATAAGCACTGTTTCACTCCTGAATATATTCTAAATCCATAAATACCCCGGGGGTTGTAGTTCTTTAATAAATGAAAATGCACCATCGGCAAGCATTAAGATCATTGCTGCTTATATTAAAAACACAAAGTGTTTCTGTTACATCCTGTGTTGTTCTCCATTTTCTCCAGTCCTAATAATATGCTGCTTGCAGTGAGGATGAACAGCAGAACTTGAGAATCACTAATGAACTGGAAGAAAATATCTGACTTAAAACCCCACCATGTTCACGTCTTCTTCTGTGGGCTGCAGTTAAGTTAATGAAGAACTAATCACCAAAGAAATGTATATGCTGGTAATGAAGATCATTACTGGAATGATATTATGTTACTAATATGTACTAATTATGTCTTGTTTGCACAGTGTGAGTTGTGAGTGTTGAAAAGTTTCTTTCTAATAAAGGCCATGCCATTAGTATCAAATGCAGTGAATGCTGTGAAGATGGAAAATTAATCGGATTTCAGATGAATACTCTGCACCTTAACACTGAGGTGAACTACCACTGATGATATACAGTAGTTGAGAATGTTTCGTGCTTAACCAATATCAGATTCAAACCAACGCCATGTCATTTTAGTCCATTCTGGCTGCGTTCATTGCACTGGAAGGGAACGGTTAAGCAAAATAAAGAACAAGAAAAGAGGATTTGACTCATCTCCCTGGTGCTGTAGGAGTTACTGGGTTGAAGATGTAGCACAAACAAGAGAAGAGTTACAAATGCACAGCAATACTAAATAGCATTAACCAGAAATCCTTAGGCAGTTAAGAACAAATGATTAGTTTTACAAATGCTTCTCCCCACACAATGCTTCTTATGGGTGGGTTCAGAGGTGTGTATTCAGTATATTGAATGAATTGGTTGCTTTTGCTAACCATAATAAAAGTCTTACAGATGTTATTTTCAGGGCATGATAACAATCTTTTTGTAATGTTCCAGACTGCATTGCTTCTCCTGAATTTGAGCCTTTTTTACTCTTGCTGGTGATGGAAGGTAAGGCAGATTCTTTGTCATAACAAAATAAACATAAGAAACAAAAATGCCAGAATGCACCAGGCAGTTTTAGACAAGAATCAGTGATGTTTTCTGATGTGTATTGCAAGCTGTTTAGAGATTTTTGTTCTTTATACAGTACAGTAAATCATTAAAGTGGTGTTTCTGTGGTAGCTCACAGGTAAATGTGCCAGTTAGATCTTTAATAGATTTCTGCAAATATTAGAGAAAATCGTAGATGGAAAAATCTAAAACTGACATGGATTACTGACTCCATACGAAGGTCAGACACCAGATTTCATTTACCAAAATAAACATGGACAAGATGTCACAAATAAAGAAGCTGTAGTGCATCAAGTGGCACTGATTTCTAGACAATCCCTTACCGATATAAAATTTGCTAAAAATTCTGCTGAGTCTTGCCAGACGTGTTCCTTTTTCTGCTGTCGAAAATCATTCTTGCTGCAGCTGACAATTACAATGCAATTTTGCGCGGTGTAAAAGGCAAAGTTATTTCTCAGACCCAACAAGGACAGGTTAAATGTAATGACTGATACAGTACCAAGTATTTTGAGCATACAGACAGATTGAGCTGAATGCGTTGAAAATAAAGAAAAACATATTGCTTAAAAACACAGTGGTCTAATCCAGCACATTAAATCATCCCCTACTTCTGTAGGATAGGATGTTTTTGAAAAGATGGATTGTTGTTTTTTTCTGATCAGGTTAGTGAAGTGAGACAACTGCATTCAAGCACTCAAGGAAGTTTATACACTGTATATACAGTAGATTGTGCGCCGAGAGCTAAACATGTCAGGAACACTTTAAAACCTAAATGGTGAGGGAGGCATGATGTAAACCTTCACAGTTTTTGAAGTGAGTATATTTTCATGTTTTATGAGCATTACTGGGGTGCAGTTACTGAGTCAAAAATTGGATACACATCTGATTTTAAAGAGCAATCAAGCACAGTTCAGAGAATGCATTCTGTTCATGGGAGAAATTATATCTCATTTCCAAGACTTGGGAATCAGCTATTGAGAACTTGTTCTGTACATGACAGAAGGATCATCAGCCCTACCTAAAAATATATTTTTCAATATAAAGACAATAAAGCACTTGTTCACTCAGGCCTTTGAAGTCACTTGAATTTGCTACATGTCTCTGTAAAGAAAATGCCATTTTAATAAAATCATAAAATATTGGTGCTTTGTAGGGTAATTACATAGAGTAGGACCCTTGCAAATTTCTGAAATTGGGAAACATTTCAAATATGTAAAAGGTACAGTTTTTAAGTGAAACACCTCTTGTCTTCTACGGAAATTATTCTCATAATTATCTTAAAACTGATGGATTTGGAGTTCTTAAATGTGTCTTCTAAGTTTCAAGATTTGATAACAATATGAGCACTGTATTTCAACAAATTCACACAGAGCCAAACGACCAGAATAAACAATAAAAAAAAATAAGGATACTTCAAAGCTACAGAGCCTGATGTTGTAAATGACTGGAAGGGACACGGATTCTAAATAACACGAAAATACTTTCAGAGAAGCTCACTAATAATAATAATAATTGCTTACACTTATATAGCGCTTTTCTGGACACTCCACTCAAAGCACTTTACAGGTAATGGGGACTCCCCTCCACCACCACCAATGTGCAGCATCCACTAAGTATCAGTTCCTAAAGTGTAAGTATCAGTGCATGTTAATACACAGCAATATTAGTTGCTATTTTCTTAACAGCGATTCATCCGCTGATTGGTGGATTAAATCTCCCAGCCAGGTGGCTGAAGATGTTTCTCTGGCCTCCTTCAAGAAGTGACGGCATAGAATACTGGGATTCACTGGGCACTAGCCTTCAGGTGAAATGGGACAAAGTCTTTCCTCTTGTTTGTATCCTTTGCTGCATTCCCATGTTTTAATATTTTCAAAAGCTCAAGAGGTTTTTTCTTGACAAAACCTTTGATATCTCACCTCGTGATCAAAACCCTGACAAGTCTTCCAGCACCAGACCCCTTTCTTGTTTTCTTTGCTATTTTTTTTTAATCATTTCACCTCTGGGTGTCACAGAGAAGTGAAGCTCTCTGTTTTTGTGTGGGGTTAGGAAGTAATCATCTTGAACACATGTTTTTCTTTCCAAGTGTTATGACTGATTCGGGTTTTTTCAGTAATACATTCACACATTTTCCTTTTTCTTCTCCACTAGGAGTTGTGGATCTTGGTTTTAGAAGAAGATCCATCTTAAAAGAAATGCAGGCCTGCTTGTGTGCACAGATGTGTGTGTGCACATTTCTAGATCCTGAAACCCACTGAATACTGTTAGCATCAGTTTCAGATTTTTAGCCCTTATGGCATTTGTTACTTACAAGTATTTGTTCCTTGAATGGTTGGGAAGCTTGATAAGACTAAGGAGCATGAAATAAACTAAATAATATTTCATATCAACATAGGCCCTCATGCATCATAATGCAAAGCCAGAAGAGTGTCCCAGGAAATTCAGGAACTGCAAAATAAATCTTGGAGATTCAGTTCACCAGTCCTGAACAGGCACCAACTGCCTACAGCTGAGTAATAGCTCTTTCTGTTGAAAATAATTCAGTATTCCTCTATAATCAATAGGGAATGCTAGAGAGAAAAGCCTTGTGTGTTACAATTTCAAGAGGAACAATAAATCTAATGTCATCCATTAAGAAGGGTACTGGTACTTCTCTAGGTATGCATCCATGCCTTGTATACAATTTCTTGAATTGTTGAACACTAATAAGGAGAACAGAGCTGTTGTGGGGTATTTTGTTACCACCTGAACACACTGTGTATTTAATTTTAATATCATGGGAGCTTCGTGAAAGCAGACTGAAGGGATGTGGTATTGAGGCTTGTATTGAAAAGATCTTCCTGATCAGACAATGCATGAACAAGCCTTTCTGGGATTAATATTGTTCGAGTGATCAGATTACACTTGATAAATCTAATAATTGTCATTCCATAGGGGCTGATATGGGAATCAGGACTTCACAGGACTTAAATTAGAATGATACAATCAAATGTGTATTACACTTTCTCTTTCCATTTCCAACAAAGCAATGACCCTTTTTAGAAGTAAATAATGAGCCCTGGTCATTGAGATGCTTTCCTCGCTCCGCGATAAACTTTTTTTAAAGCATTTGAAGAATCTTGCAGTTCCTCTGGGGAGCATAGCAGTTAGCCTTTAAAAATGGGCTTCGTTATTATTCCCAGCCCTGACTGTTCTCAGCTCCCTGACATGTTACAATTCTGCACAGCTCTCCAGTATAATGTCACTGTCATTGCCCAGAGCACGCACCAGGAACATGAAAATGACGCTCAGGAGTCAAGGTACGAGACTCATTAATGCTGATCCTGCCCCCGCCATTTCCATGTCTATTAACTGCTGAGGGAGTGCCCTGAACATCTGGTTGTCATCTCATAAAACTGTGAAGGGGATTTCTAATAATGATATTGATTCTTCTAATTATATTTATTCCTCTTATACAAGATGACAGCTGCTGCAAATGCACATACTGTATCTACAGGGATGAAATGTATTTATTTTACTTGTTTCTTTACACTTTCTTCTTGTTTTTACTGCTTTCACAGTTGGAGACGGGCTATCTTACGTTTATTTGGTCATTTCAGGTGATTTTTTGGTTTAATCTGATTAACATGCTTTAACCCTGTTAAGAAAGGTAAATAGTTTTTACCCTAAGTTGGTAGCATAAACTTTAAAAAAGTCAAGCATGTTGTCCCGTTTGACTCCTTACAGGCTTTGTATTTTGGCAGCATTGTAAAAGCTCTTTTTGACACAATATAAATATTTAAACACATTGTTCTACCTCAGCCATACGTAAAAAAAAATATACATACTGTAAGTCACAGAAGCAAACTGTTTAATTGTGTCTCAGTCGCAACAGAAAGGACACAATTTGTTGCTCCCTAACACCTATTTCTACTACTACTTCTTAGAAAGAAAGATAATCTTTCTTGGCCCTTCATGGTTATACACAAGCTAAACATTGCCACTATCAGCTGCATGCCAATCCATTAAAAACTCAGAAAAACAATCACGCATGGCTTCATAGTTCTAAAGAGAAGAATAGACCAGTATGGGTTTGAAAAGGATAGGGTAACTGATGATTATGACTATAAAGCCCTTTATTTTACCTCTGGTCTTATCTTTTTGTTTTTGGAGGGGTTAACTGAGACAATAAGAGTGATTCATATGTTGATCTACCCAGAATTCCACTGACCGCAGGAAGTTGTTTGCCAAAGGTCAGTTGTGAAGCTTTGGAAGACGCTGCTTGTTCTGTGTCCAATTAATGTTCTATTTTTAGCTCCAGCATGGTTCTCAGTCACTCGTGCAGCAGAGGGGGCTGGGCTAGAGGTGACAGCACAGTAAGAAGAGGTTAGAGCATGAAGGCAAGTCCCTGGAGAGCTGCAGACTGCCAGCAGTGCTCTGACATCAAGTGGCCTCCTTTCCCTGTTCCTAGCAGGCAATTCATGTGCTTAAATTGAAATACAAATGCTATTTAGAAATTGAGTAGGAACATAAATGGCCTAATGACTGACCTGTAGGCTATATATGCTCAGTAAAAAATACTGTATTTAAACCAAAATATGGAAAGTGAAATCATAAAACAAAGTCATGCTGCTCAGTGGAGTTTTACTGGCCAAATGACGCTGACATCCTTTTTTTTAAATAGGCATAATCTTCTATTTTCTAACTGCTTCATCCACTTCAGGGTCATAGGGGAGCCAAAGCCTATCCCAGCTAGCAAAGGGAGCAAGTCAGGGTGCACCCTAGACGGGATGCCACGACACACAGACACAAACACACTCATGCTCACACCAGGGCCAAATTTCCCAGAAGCCCAGTTAAGCTACTAGTACGATATGTCTTTGGTCTGTGGGAGGAAACCCATGTGAACATGGGGAGAACATACAAACACCACACAGTAAGTACACATATTTTACATCAGAGACAATAGCAGATAGACTTTATTTCAACTTGACCTCTGTTAATAAAATTCAGTTAAACTCGGTTAAAACGTGGTATATACATAAAGTGATAACCGGATTGTAGGGAAAAATTAATTTAGTGTTAAGAAAAAAAGCCTGATTGTTAAGTACTTGAAGAGGATATAAAATGTATGTAGATAGTTGATAGTAGGTAAAACAAAAACTTTAATGCAAGCCTAAATAAGAAATGGAAAGAAACCAAACAAATATAAACTGATTGGTTCACATGAAAGTGTCCACTGTATGAAACTGCATTTCCCAAACGTCACACCTGTAATTTCACTGCTCAGTGCTGTTGCGATGTAGCGAACAAGTGGAGTCCCTGCAGAAGCAGTAAATTAAAACTCTACAGAGAGTTGCAGATTTCAGAAGGACTGTGACAGTGGGTATGAATCATTGTAGATGGGATCAACACAAGGACACTATGAGACATCTCCCATTTATTGCAATCTTAAAGTTGGACTTGCTGAAACATTCTGCCCTAGTGAGTCTACCTGAGAAAGAACAGAGGTTTTACTTTTGTCCCAGAGGATTTGATAAATGGCTATAAATGTCTTTCTGCCTATATTAACCTTGCAAAAAATAAACCTGTGGTACAGAAATAAAAGATGTTTCCTTAGGACACTATAGTTAGGCTTTCCTTCCATCTTTTTTTCACACATTAGTGTTATACATTTGAATGTTTGCAGTACTTGGGCTCCTTTAGCATTAGTGATTTATTAAAGGGCACAGTGTCAGGTCATCTAGTCACTCCCAATTCATGACATGCTTAGGATCAATGCTCTGATTTACATCACATTTAATCTATATACTTTGACGTACTGAAATACCGACTTGCAGTGATCAATACAAAGTGTGCTTGCTGAAATGCCTATCACCCGTACAACTGATGTCTGCGATTGTCAGCTAAGATATTCAATACTGAGCATTCTGTTGGAATCCTGTCTCCTGGAAACTCATGTAGAAAACCAGAACCGACACACTGTTTGCTAACCATCATGTGAAAAAAGTACATAATTTAAAACATTAGAATAACAGAAAATTATCTAATATCTAATAGAAAATTCCAATCTTTCATCCATGTTGAAAGACTGTAGCTAGTTTCATGGGCTGGACACTCCCCTCTGTGTCCATCATTTCTTCCAGTGAGGTGGTGTAAGTGATGTTACCAGATGCCATTAACCCTGATTTATTTCCATGTCTGGAGCTGCACACCCTAGCCCTCTTCAAATTAATCTGCCCACTCTCAGGACCAACCTGTCAGCACCAGCCATAAATCACAGCAGTTTACTGCCTCAACAGGCTTCCACGGTGTGCCTTACACAGGCCAGCACTGAGTGGGGGAGTCTAGACCTGTACTGATATACGAGGTTTTCATTTCTCTGTGATGAACCAGTGTTTCCTGGCCAAAAACTCATTCTATCTGTGACGGACTGGATATAGAAGGAAAATTGGACTCTTGTATCTTGACAGCTGGACAAGGGCAGGTTTTATTGACCCATGCTGGATTTGTTCATAAGGCCCCCTCACTTTGCAAGGGTGGTGCTTAAGATTTATATCCCGACTGGTCGCAATGGAGTCAAAAGTGGAGCAGAGACTCTGGACGGGATGGTTGGACGTTGGTTTACTCTTCCAAAGGAAGGAGTAAAAAAACTTGCCAGACATTGCCTGGAAACAGAGTCCAGGTCAGGTATATGATGTGCATTAGAGTGGAAGGGGGCTGCACACACTTGTTTAGCTTGGGGGAAATAAAGGCTTCATCCGCAGCTCCAATTGTCAACGAAGGGCTGGTGTGGTAGTGACCATGATTACTATGATTATCATGATGACACCCCCCACAGCTCTCCCCTGACACTGTGAGGAGCTACAGTAGGTCCGTGCGGAATTGAGAGGGAATTCTGCTGTGTACTTATTTCGGAGCAGTAAATAAAAAAAAGAGGACAAGGCAGGCTGAGAAAGCAAGTAGCTCTCCACTGTGTGGCCACAGGAAGGTATGGGGCTCTACAGCTTGTATACTGAGGCAGGGGGTGTTGGGAGCTCACTGATCAATGGGAAAAGAAAATAAATACCAGAAGAACCAAGTCTGCCAAAGGGCAAACGTTGCAGTGATTAGATTCTTTGTGACGATTACCCCAAATTTTCCTGTGCAGTGCTCTCAGGCAAGCTCTGGCACCAAACACAACAGTAACAGGCTCTCCTTAGCAGCTGCAGTCACAGTCGCCTTTCAGATTTCTACTCCAGAGGCCTTAATTACCAACCTCAGAAACTGAGCTAAATTTAGACCTGTAAATGTGATCTTTTCTTATTTCTTTTTCTCTCCAGAAAGTGTTTTTTATCTCAACTCTGATAATTAAAAAGCTTGAACTGCTTCGTAATGAACAGTTACTATAGCAACAGGTCTTGCTCATGTTGTCAGAAAGGGCTAGCAGTCTTATTTACAGTGCAGTTTTAGTATAAACAACTACTCAAATGTGTTCTCATCCTCCTTTTAAGCTGACATCCCAAATAGGAATTGTCAATTAGTGGGCTGAGAGACCCTCTTTCCTCCAAACCATGTGAAGCAAGCTGAGTTGACCCCAGATAACCCTTCATGTGCACAAATAACTGCAAGAAATGCAACCAAATATGCCTTGAAATAACTAAAAGACAATTAACTGTCCATTAACTGTTTTGTGGAATAGATATGAAGCAGCATTCAAATTAATACTATATTTCCATTTGTCCGCCATATAAATAGTGATAACCACACTGCTGTAAATGTCTCCATCTGTGGAGCGAGTCAGTGTTATGGAACAAATGCTTCCCACAGACAAAAGGAGATGGAACTGAAACTAATGATTTAGGATCCTCTTGGAATGAGAAATTCTATTCTGATAACACAGCGTCAGGCTCACACACTTTGAACAGTAACACATTTACTTGTAGCACTCTTTTCAATGTGCGCTTATTTCTTTCTAAACCGATGTGGAAGACCGTTTCTGCGTTCCCCATAAAATCCCCCATCTTTTATATATCTTCTCAATCAAAAAATTAGAATACCCCTGCATATGCTAAACAAAAAGACCAGGGCACTACTGGAAGTCACAGGAAAGTGTATTTAGGGCTGGGAAGAGGAGGCTCTTTTTAACAGAAGGGGTGAGCTGGAATAAACTTCCAAGCCATGCTGTTAAAACTATTTTCTTGGGACCATAAAAACAACATCTACATCAAATCTTTAGTCCAGAAAGATGTTTGCAACAAAGCAAGCATGATGGACTAGAATGTCTTCCTCTTATTTATAATATTTTATATTTTGAAAATATTTTTATATCTGTATGCTTCTGTCCTTCCCTCGGCATCTCTTTTCTTTCCACGGCTACAGGTCGACTGGGGGCCCTCATGTGCGCATATGAGGTTATTTGTGATGTTATTTTAATTGTTTACAAAATCCACTTCCACAAATCGTAAGTGCTGTCATGGTTACCACAGATCCCACTGCTAGGTCAGGCCTGATTCTTACAGGAATGGAGGCTGAATTTAAGACATAATTTCAAAGCATGGAAAAGGTTTTTTTTAAGTGAGTATGCTACGCAGTAGTCCCATAGTTTTCTTGCTCTTAGTTTTTGTTAATGAGATGAAATTCAATGTTAATCGAGGTCAGTATGCATCATTTCTTTCCCTAATATTATAAAAACACAGAAAGGCATCCAAAAAAAAACAAAAGTTGAAGCAAAAGGGCTTACATGAGAAACGGGGGTGGGGGGGTGGGGGGGAATTGTCAATATTTCACACTCAACGGTTCTGTGAGCTGAAGAATTTTTAAATATATTTTTTAAAAACTCCACAGTGCACAGTGCATGTACCCGACTGCAAACAGCATTCCAGTGCCCTAGAGTGAAGACTACGAGGAGACCCTATTCAAGAATTCACAATCTTCAATCTTCAATACAAGGAATTCTTACATTCTTATAATGCAAAGCCTTTACGTAAGAACATAAAAAAGGTGGCAAAATGGTAAGAGACCATATGCTGATTTAGTTGCTGGTAGATACCTTACAGTATATAAATTAACTACATAACACTATTAAAGAAAGCTAAATTCCTCAAGGCTCCTTATGCATGAATGAGGTGGGGAAACTATAGCTGTGCCATAGAGGAATCAATACAACAATAGGCTTCTTTTTAAGGCAACATCCATTAGCTGTCGTGTTACATATGTTTTTATTTCTGAACCATTTAACAGAAGCTGGGAGATCAGAACTGCAATCAAGGCAAAATGTAGAAATGGAATCGTCTGCTTTAAGAGCTTAGATCCCTATCCTGTGGGTGGCAGGACTGCCCCAGCAGGCAGAGACATGGTTTATGTTTGTCAGGAGATCCAATAAGTGCTGGGCAAATGGCAGAGACCGTTCTGAAGTCCCAAAAGCAAATCTGGCAAAAAGAAAAAGAATTAATAATTTGGCAAGTGGACAAAAACGAGTCTTGGTATGGATCATTGACTGCCACCCGCTTCCCGAAAGAGCCTTTATTTGCAAACAGACTCATTTACAAAGAAACTCAAGACAAAATATGACTCTCACTGTTTCTGAATTGTGACTGATGAAACCTGGCTCACCACTGTAATTATTTTTATGAGGTCTACTGGAAATCCGCCAGCTGCATTTTCACAGCGATCTGTTAGTTTAATGGATGTTTATCCAGTTCCTGGCTGCACCTGCTTGACTGTTAAGGAACATTTTAAGCTTAAAAACACTAACAGTACTAGAAATACTAGTATTGGTCCTAGTATCTTATACTGTATATACTGTACAGTATACATACACATAGAGATATACAGTATAATGTTTATAAGGATACAGAAAACATTAGTGGAATCCCCTTTTGCTATATCTGTGTTGTTTTATTTTACATGTTTCTTCACTCATTTTGCCATTTTTCCCTATTTAATTATAAATGAAAATGTAACTGCCATAAAATTTAAAACTTTACTTTTTAAACACTACTGGTGCACGATTAAATGTACTTTCTCAGTTTTTTCACCTGAAGACAAGTGGTAGACAGCAATCTGTAAGATGTTGCTGAATTTAAATATTATGTTTACATTATGCTTAATTGTAAACTGTCAATTTTTTACCTTTTCTAATTTTCCAATAAGGCTTTATTGGAAAGACAAATAAAATAAACATCTGTTTTGGTGTTCTGTTGTTATGTTTCATGCAAAAATGTATTATTAAAGACAAAATACCTCCAGGAGATTTTCCATTATGTTGTGGTGGTGTATATTATGGTGACCCACTTCATCCAAAAACATTTGGTCTTTTTTTTAAGGTTCACTTCTTGACATTCTGTTGCAAAAGTAATGAAAGGTTCCCTTAGCTGCTAAAGCACGGGTGGCCTTTTGTGCTGTGAAGAGCATCTGTTGTAATCTCCCATTAGTAAGGGATTTACTGGTCATCTGATTTAATCAACTACTTTCAGCCACTTCCTTCTAAAGCAGTTACTAACCAAATTCCAAAAGTCAGGAGGCTAATTCCACTGGGCACTGAATTAATCTACTGCCTTGTCAAACAGAGAGGCCTTAAACGCAGAGAGTAACACACTCAAAAAGAAATAAAGCCAACTGAGCACTAAAAATAGCTCTTAGGGGCTGACACAAACAGACACAAATGCTAACACAAACCTCTCACATACAGTATACATACATTTCTATAGAGATAAGAAATGTTTGAGAGTGTTTTCTGTGACTTTGGACCTTTGTTAAAAGGTGCATACTATAATTCCACAGAATTGCAGATTTTTTTTTACAGAAAAGCTATTGTGCAGATTTCTCTGTATTACTGCATGGCAACATAATACAAATGAAGACTGGCACTGTAGATTAAAAAAATATAAAGACAATTGATATGTACAAATAGAAACAAACATTTCACAAATTATTTCACCATTGGGCCACTTGGTGACATCACAGACAGAAACCTTTCTTTATTTTTCCTATCTATTTGTTTAATTGTTTAAATTTAGACTTGAACATTGCGGCCTTTCAGAGCCTGTGGTGATCAAGCTAGGTTTCCATGGAAACTAGCAAAAAGCCTCCCTAATAAGAGGAAAGAGGGGGGTGGAGAGAAGAGTGTGTAGGATAAATGGAAGAATTCCACAGCCTTTCGCGATGACCTGACACAACACTGTGTGTTCATTGTCTGTGGGAAAGAGGGGTTCATAAAGCCTTTCCATTCTAGGGCAGGCTGGAGCATTTGATGAAGAAAATTACAGCCAGAAAATCCCCCCCATTTTTCTGCCAGCTTTTAACTAGCAGGGGTAGCTCCATCTAGCATGACCGGCACAGCACTAGCTGTCTGGAAATAATAAAAACGACCAATAAAACAGCAAAGGACAGGCACCCTCACCTGCAACCTGCTGACAAGATGTCGTTTTCGAGGAGGAAATCTCATTTTTCTCCCTCAGGACAGAGAGATTCTCTGCTGAGCAAGTCCTCTGTAACACAAGTTCAGATAGAAGCCCATTCTGAAAGACCCGGCAGGAATGTGAAGGAGGGAGGAAAGCATTGCCACTGAACTCAACCAAAATTGATCATTTCAATTAAGCGGAGGCATTAAGTCGCTGTAATTCATCTGAATGAATGGTATCAAGTGAATCAAAGCTGCCATCTCATCTAAACAGTGAGAGGAAAAAATACAAGCAAGGAGAATCTGCTGTATTTGAGCAGCTAAGCCTTTTCACCTTACCAATGGAAGAAATATTCTGCTGCAGTGCTTCTAAAGTATGATGTAGAGAAGGCACTAAAATGTCCCTGTAGGGCAACATGCTGCAAATACTTGCATTGATAAAACGTTTCTATGAACGTTCTTTCATCAAGCAGCATGATGAATACTAAGACACTTGACAGCATCAGTATATCTAGTAGACAGTACTGGAATAGCCTTCCCAGATTAGTTGCCTTCCTTACTTCATGCTTCACAAAAACGGGCTGGAAGAAAAGTAATTGTTGGTGTTGGGGCAGAAGATGAGCAGTCTTATCGTCTTGGCTGTTTAAATGCACCGTCTTCTTCTTTACAGGGCTGTGGTCTGCTCAGCCTGCACATCTACACTCTATGGTTCTTCACAAACCGCAACTTTATCAATCCAATTTGAATTGCTTAATAGATGATAAAGAATCGCTGTAAATAGTTTACTAAACAGCTTTGGTTGCCAGGTCACTTCATCCGTTATTTTTATGTGTGTTCCTACTTCTTCTCCTGAACACATTTTTTTTCATTTTTTTGAAACAGTAATTACTATCCAGCCAGGTTTGTGAAAAGAGTCGGTAAAATAGAATCTGCTTTTCTGACGTGAACACTTCACCATAGAAAGGATGCTTGAAATCGGTTTCATTCGTTTTACAGCTTTAAAAACAAAGGAGAATTTGAAATAGAACCTCCGCATACCTCCTCCAGACTTTGTGCTCTAAATCATCAGAATCATTTTTTAGTTATGAAGGAAATAAAGTAATAAGACAGCAGTTGGTATCCTACCCCATAGTGGACAATGTCAAGGATGTGTAGACAAAAGTGAAGAATTAACATCTACAGTATAAGAATATTCTATACAACGTAGGACACCATGTTCAGAATCAGTCCAGATGACAGCAAGCAGATGAATTCTAGGCCTTAAAGGAATGTTCCTACACTGACTGGCTGAAGGAATTGATCTTTTCAGTCTTGAACAGAAAGGAGTAGGGGAAGACCTTACACACACCTTCAAAATCCTCAACACAGTGGACGTAGTTAAAAAGAATAACAGTGAGACACAAAGCAGTGAACAAACATGGAAGCTAAGCAGAAGTGCTTTAAACACTCAAAGCAGTTAGCACTCTTTTATCTAAATGGGTACAGAGTTATGAAAGAAACTGGCCAACCATATTGTTGAAGCCGATACGCTGGCTTCCTTCAAGAAGCAGCTGGATGGGATCCTTATCCAGACCAAATATCCAAACTACCAAATGAGCTAGATGGAGCAAATGACCTCCTCTTGTATTCATTTGAACGGTGTAAGATATTTCTAGCAACGCCTCCGCATTAGCTATAGTATATAAGAAAGCTCTGATTGTAACAGTAGAGTAGGTGGATGGTTTAGATGGTTATCTCTGAGATTTACAACTGTTGGGGATGCCAGAATAACTGTATGGGCACATTTCCTGGAAAATATAAATAGTCCTCCAACCTAAATAAAAATGGTGAAACCCATTTATATACTATGAGGGGCAGCTACACTGGGTTCATCTCCTGAAGGGAAGAACAGAAGAAACAATGTCCAGATTAATTCCTTGATTAAACTGCTCTCAATCAATGATTTTGAACATACAATACCAATCTCAAATGCCAGAGATAGCATTTGAGCACATGGGGGATAGATTCAGCACATGGGGGATATATGTCCTTTTTAAAAGAAGGATAGGAAGTCGAGGACACAGGGTAAACACTTTTAAAACTAGAGGGGAACCCAGTTCTGTGGTGTTGTGTTATAATAGCCTCCGTACTTGTCTGATCCCAGTTCCCAACAGGATTCTGTTTGCTTCATCTCTTTAGCAATTCATCAGATTTTGCATCAGCTTGGTTCCTACAACACATCCACATGCTGTCTAACAGGATTCCATATTTCTTCTCTATCCTGTTGAGCTTTACCCATCTAATAGCTTTGAGTGCTCTTTCCAGTGGAAACTGCAATCAGTCTCATTTCAGGCATTGGCTTGAGTAACAACAAAGAATTTTCTTCTAATTCTCAGGCATTTTAACAATCCGAGATTGACATGTATCTGGTACAATCAGTGAGAATACCTGGCAGGGGTCTCGATTTAATAGTTTAGATTATATCTGCTGCAGGGCCCTGATTTTAAGGTAAATTGGACAGTTAATTAGAGCATAACGTTAATCTGATTGGTCCTATACTTGCAAAACATTTTACTGAAACATACTTGCGTACAAATTCTGGGAGTGGAGTTTCACATCCCAGCATGAATAATCCCTTTCTTCACCAATCTCTTTTCCAGACACACAGATTCTGGGCATTTTGACCATTAACATCAACTTTCATGCTCCAGGAAAGTCCCCATGCAAAAACTTTAATGGTTTAAAGGTCTTTAAAGATTCTGAGAATGACCTCAATGCCCTGTCGTTAAAGCCTCTTGATTATAAGAAACAAAATCATCTGAAAAAGAAGTCAATGACCACCTGAACCATTTCTGATGGGTGGTCAATATAAACACAACATCACAGTGTGTTCATTACAAGCGTCAGTTCAGCAACCAGTTGTGAAATCTGGATTATATAGAGGAATGGACTTGAATCATAACAGAAAAGATCGATTAAGAATTTAAGAGGCGTAGTGTTTTAGATTTAGCCTCAGTTATATAAGTTTTAAAGCCAACAAATCAATTGCTTAGCTCTTCTGGTATGGAAAGTGCATAGTTAACCCACCAAGAGAGTCTTGGATCATGCATCATTTAACTACTGTAGTTAGAAACTTTCAGTAGACTGAAAATGAAGCATTAAAACCACCTTTTTTGCCATTGTAGGCTAGATAAAGTAAATTTTGGAATAAACGTTGCTTTTTAAATGTCCTGAAAAGTTTTGCAAAAAATACCTCTGTTATATAAATTAAGGATGCGCACTGTATATTGGAATGCGACAACTCTGCTGTCGAGATTTCTTACCGATTTTTAACAATTCCATCATTTTTCTAGCTAGAGTGCAATCAATATTTTTCTGAAGGAAAAGGTGACCTGTGTGAGCCTGGAAAGAGTGAGGAAGACGGTATAAAAAGCTGAAATTTCTCTGTAAAGAAAATGTCAAATAAATCAGGGCAGAAAAGGGAACTATGATTAGCCAAGACAGATTTTAATCCTTTGAATGCATGAGAAGAGATTGCTTTTGATTGTGTGTTTGGATAAATGCTTGCCTGTCTTAAGACACAGGAGAGAGAAGCCTATAAAAAATAAGAGGGGAAGGCTCTTTGCAGGAATCACCCTACGTGCCCACCATTTTGATCCACCTTGAGAACAAGCCAATTAAATGGACTTCTCCTTATTATTCCATGTCTAATGGGACTGTTTCCTGATGAAACCATGACTGTGCACTGAAACATGACCAGAATTAATTTCCCTTGACCCTGCAGTGTTATAGGTTAATGAACCACAGAAAGCCTTGCTAATGAAAGCATTTATTTGGTGCCTTGTACAAATTTCCAAAAACAAAAGGCAATTGAAACAAAATGTCTTGCTTATTAGACCTAATATTCACTGTAAATATTGCGAGTGCATAAAATGTGGTGGGGGACATATCATTATTGCCAATTTACCCCTATGTAATGCCTTGGTCACTAAATAAATATTGGGAAACGCAAAAGCTTCCTCTTTTCAGACTTATGTGAAATATTTAACAAGCAAGCTGCTAAATCATACTCACACCAACAGTCCAAACAGGTGCTCTTGACACTGGTGCTTATTTTATTCTGCTGGGGCTCCATACAAATAAACATGTCCTTGGTATTTTTGTGAATAGTGCTTAGGTTGTGTTTTTTTCAGACAGTGATTTATAAGCACAATTAAAATACTTATTTCATGAAAGAAGATAAACGTCAAATGCAATATATAGAAATGTTTGCTCAGGGTTGGAAAGGATATTGTAACTTTCCAGAAATAATGAAAAATACTAAAAGCACTCAAATATTTTGATCACATTTTTTAAAATAGCGGTTCGGATGAATTTTGTGCATTCATTTATGACTTGGATTTTTCATTTATACCTCCCCCAGGAAATGCTGCTGACTACACTAACAGGCCACCATTCCACATGAAATAAGGTATCAGCTTGTGATTTTGGAGCTCTTTTTAAAAAAATAGAACAAGCCATCACAATGAAAAAAAAAACAAAATTACAGAGAAGAAAAGACTATTTTCTTTCTAGCAAGTCTTGTTTCTTTCTTCGGTAAATCTACTTCAATTTAAAGTGTCTGGTTGAAGGGCCATTTGACTTGTGTTTGTGTTGTAGGGCTTTCTCTAGCTTCATTAAACACAGCACTTTTCTAAAGGCAAAGCAATCAGTCAGTGAAAAGGATATTACATATTTTATTCTGCTGCAACTCAGATCTCAGATCTTTTTTTTGTTAGATTTATTTTTTTCCAAGGCCATACACAGCACAATATAATCATAGGCAGAGGCAGAAATCCCAAGTTGCTATTTCCAAAGACACGGTGGATCCTAACAGGATAAACAGATTGGATTGTGAGTTAAGCTCTCCTGTAATGAATAGGATGGCTGTAGATTTCTGCTACACACGCAGACAAATGACCCTTAACTGGGACAGGATTTCTTAGTTTCACCTATACAGTGCTTCTGATCCATAACAGGAGATGTCTGGTGAACACAAAACATGCACAATTTATTTCCTGGCCTTAGAATACTTCCCTGAATAATGAGATAGGTTGACTTTATTCTAAAAGATTCAAATCCGGACATGGCTAAGATGATTTGGGGTATTTTAGACTTCTAGTGAATGAAGGTGCAACACTGCCGTGTTGATGGCACAGAAATGTATCACCCTTTTCTGTGACAAGGTGGTGTATTCACAGGTTGCTTTATCTTTCTTGTTATTCCACATTTCTATTTGCACAGGCAAAATAAGCCCTGCTTAGCTCTCCTGGTGCTGCCTTTTACTGACCAATTAAAACCTTCTGCTGCCCTGCCACTATATCTACAGGCTACAGCCTTTGTAAAAGACACAAACTGAAGGCTCTGTTCTGAATGTTCTAAACAGCCAATGGAAAATTGTAGTACACTGTACACTGTAACAAAAAAGAGAAAAAAGCATTGGTAGGTACTGTCTATATGAAAGTGAATATCCAAGACTTAAGATTGTTATTATTTTTGTAAGTCAAGCAAGATCTACCCTAGATCTCAAATAACTTTCACTGCAATGGACTCCTAAAGCAATTGTCATACTGGTTATATCCACAAGCGTGGAACTAGGCTTTTTAAAGAAACCAGAGTTGAACAGTCCCCAGCGTGTTCTTAAATATCGAACTCAGCTGAATTTAATTTAAGTCTTTGAGGGAACAAGTCACTCAAAACAACGGTTTAATTGAGGGATGCAAGACCAGCACAAAAAAAAACACTTTTCAGTATTTTTCATTGAGCATAGGCTTCCGTTATTTGGAACCATTTTGACATTTTAATGTTTTGCTATACAATTATTTTAAAACCAGACCCAAGAAAAAGGGAAGTTGTTTTACTTGTGCATTTTAAGATTCCAGCTGTGTTCTTCTTAGGCTTTGAACATTATTTTCCTATAGAAGGCAGTCTCCTCTGGTAATATCATAGATGGAATGGGACTTTTTTATTCAGTAGAACCAAAACTGGCCTCTGGAACCTACCAGTTTGAAATCCAGCAGCTGATGTACTACAATATCTATACAATTACAGTATGTCCCAGAGCTTTGCCATAAAATTTGAGCACTGGGAAATGCAAGAGATAAAAGGATTAGCACAAAATAGAGCAGTCTCAGACACACAGTTGTCTAGTAGCTTCTCCTCGTGCATAAAATAGGACCTGAAGCAGATGCAATCAGTGCTGCAGTACTGTGTAAAAATTAATCAATCAAATCTTTTTGGAGTGTTTTCAATATAGGGTCTTTCAATGTAGACCCCTGGCCTATACTAATCTATTTTTCTTTGTACAAAATCTGCAATCAATATGACAGGAACTGCTATTCTCAAGGGATTTTGTTATAAGTGCCTGATGTTATTGACTGAAAACAGATATCAGTTTTTCTTTTAGAGAAACGATTGATTAAAATTTACAAACCATTAGGATCACATAGCCTGTAAAAAGCAGAAAAGGCAATGGTTTCCCTTTGGCAATGACCAACAATTTACATCTGATTCAATGGCATCTCAATTTACAGCCAAAGGACTCTTTACTTATGTACATGAAGGTTCATCTTAAATTTTAGTCTACGCATATTAACAGTATCATATTTTACCATTTGACTATTCTAAGGCTCCTTATTGAGTATTACAATAAATTGTAATCCAGTCTGAAGTCTAAAAGTTTTTTCTTGTCTTTATTTTCTACAGAATTTTAAATGGCAAGATAACTGATTGGAGCCCTCAGTTTTTAGGAACATCATACTTACAAAATGAGTGCTCATCTTAAATTAGTTGCCCCCAATGTTAAGTCCTGTTCCACAACAATTTCCAGCTGTCATTTCTATCCTGTCCATTCTTCTCATCATATAATACTATTGTTTAATAGGAAAATTAGATTTCTTCTTCTTGGAAGAACTGACAGTACTCAAAACAAAACAGTGATTTAAGAAGTTATACATGAAGGGAATTTAATTAAGGTATTATTACTTGTTGGGCAGTTTAAAAACCTGAGCTGCCTTTATGGCCTTTCTGCCGATTGTATTAGGACCTGTAATAACTAGGTTAATAGCTGTCTACCAAAGATTACTTCCTCAGAGCAAGCTGTCAATATGTCTGCCACTAATCTGAACACAAGCTCCATTTAAAAACCAAAATGGTTCAATAAAATGAACTGAAAACACCCACAGACAATATGCCCTGTTGACAAAGTGGCAGCTGTTACCCCTGTATAAAATCTTGCTGTTCGCTTTATTTAGACTGATAGAACAGGAGTGATTAAAGCTGTGTTGTGAATTAGTCAGAAGAGCTCCCCTGTGCATACAGTCTACATACTCCAGTGTTGCCACAGACATCAGGACCAGGATGTTTAATCTCACACACACATAAAACCTGTCTGCACCTGGCAGTTATTTTTCCAAATTATCAGTGTACACAGTTCTTTCAATAAAAACAAAACAGGGCCTGTACAGTCAAGATGCAAGATTTAGGTTATTTTCGTTTGTCATTATTGTCATATTTTTCTTTGACTTTCCTTTCTTTCCTTTGCAGGACAACGTTTTTTTTTAATACAGTCACATTAGTTTAAGGAAACTTTTTTAAGATGTTACTGCTTGTTGGGCGGTAGCAATAGTTAAGGTATTGTTAGAAAAAGAAGTGGAGGAAACTACACCCCTGTGTAGTTCTTTTCACACAGCAGATGAATACCCCCTTAAAGCACCTCTGTGGCACAGTGCTCGGCTCATCCGCAAGGACAATTTTCCTTCGGAGTTTTCTTCTGGAACACCAGGCTCAGCAGACAACACAGCAACACAAGCTTATCTAACACCTCGTGTGGAGAGCAGGGAGCAGTGGAGTCTTCATGCCACCGAAGACTCAGAAGAGGGCAACTCCCACAAACACACCTGCTATTTCAGGGACTAATTTTATTTATGTTCGATTATGCGCGTTTCAACATGTTTACTGTATGTTCTGAGGCTACTGCAAAAGAGTCGTGGTAGCATCAGCAGCTAGTAAACACTGACTGCAATATTTGCTGTTTGCTTTGCACTGATCATTGTGGTGTGTGCATTCAATTAAACCTGCTTTGCTGTCTCAGAATTGACATCCTTTCACCTTTAGCAAAGGTTTTATTTATTTGCAACTGTCGCTAAACTAAGATAATGCAATGCAACTATCCTAGAAGGGATGAGTATAAAAAAAAAATTGGAGTGCATTTTAATTGGGTCAGGAAATGTGTCCAACATAACAAAAATGCATTGAAAGCCAGTAATTGCGTGTTATAATTGCCTTTAAATACTTCCTCATTTAAAATTGCACCTCGACATTAATGGAATGTTGAGATTGTTTTACTGGCAAAACATCTTCATCACATCTGCAGGGCTACAGTACTAAACAGCCTATAATGAAAGGACCAGTAAAGTTTATGTGAATAAATTATCCGTTTTTTTAAGATAAGACCTTTAATTGAGAAAGAATCCATCTTAAAAATACTGAGATTCTGGCTTTTCTGTCTGAAGATATAAAGAAAAAAATCACAAGAGCCTCGGAATGCCTTTATTAATTGTTCGTTTTATGCCATCAGATTCTTGAAGGATTGAAGTATGTCCTGCCTTAGGATAACAGCATAAAACAGAATTAATAGGGGAGTCATCCTAAAAGGTTTTCTGTCAACACAACCCACCACTTCATTGATTTAACCTCTTGTTTCCCTAGTAACATGATTCTGTCTCCTGAAGTTTGTCACCTAGCAGTAAATAAACAGTGCCACAGAAGGTTCTAAAAATCCTTTTAGATGTTTTTTTTTCCCTTTCCTAATATAAAATTTCCCTCAGGCTACTCCATAGCCTGGTATATAGATGTGATACAGGTGCCTAATACTTTGCCCAAATATTGCAGAAACTCACTTCAAGCTTGATACAGTATGAATGACACAGTGAGGTGTCATAAACTACTGTATGTGCTCAAAGGGAATATTTTGACAGTAGTGCACATCCTTTCAAGCTTGCATGAATTAGGTTTTGATCGCTGTGCTTAATGCAGTACATCACGCTTTGACTTTTAAAAGGAATGTGTTGTTAAAATAAGCAGCTGTGCGCCAGAAAATGACTATGGTACAGATACTAACAATCTTGCTGTTCAGGGTGAGTAACTTGAAGCCATTATGTGGGACATTGTAGTTAAATCCTCCATAATTTGAGTACAAGCCAAAGTAGTTACAATGTTGATATGTAACTCACAGCCAAGCTTTCAGCATGGAGTTCTACAGCATAAGCTGTGTTCCCAGAAAACATCATTATTTTTGAGGAATATTACCTGTGACCTCCTTTGAGCTTATAAAACACAGAACCCTCAAATGTCTTCATCCCACTGCTGCATTGACATAGCATATCTCAACAGTATTTGAAATCACCGAGCACATTTCTGTAACAGCTCACCTGGGCCCCAAGAAACTGTTCGGATTCCCAAATAATAAGTCATAAGGCCTTACCTCCATGTACAAATCCGTGCAGAGTGCAGTCAGATGGTCCGACAAGATGGATCAGGCTGGACTGGCTGAATCCCACAGTATAGGCATCTTAAAAATACACAGTGGGAATTCTACTTACATTTACATATATAAAGATAATTTGGAGATTTCTAAAACATATAGAATCCTCAGTGTTTTTCTAACGCCTGGCTGTGCAGATGCCCTGCCCTGAAAACTACCATAAGAACCCTGCAGAATGTTCCTACCACGTCTCTGAAAGAGGCAAGGATGTAGACTACAGCAGGTAGCTGTATTTATTTAATCTGGGAATTATATTTATTTTTGTTTTGCTTTCTTCAGATATGTGCACACAGCACACAGCAGGAATAGAACATACAAAGTGTCTCACAGGTTGGATGAATGCTGGCAATCAATGGTTTACAGAATCCAGAAAGGAGGAGGTATTTTACTATATATTGAGGGGAGGGATTAAACTGAACAATAAAACCAATGTCACTGTCCTTGAAAATAGGATTCAATATTTTCTGCAGTTGCTTACTAAATCTTTTATTACTAATGGCCTTTGTTCTCCAACAGAGAATCAATCCCTCTCATGGTTTCTATCGCCTTGAAAACTCAAGACTTATTCTCACCTTTGTTGTAACCTTGCATGGTAAGAAAGAAGGAAAAAAAGAAAAACTTACCTTTTGTTTGCCTGTCTGAGAGGCATAATGAAAAAAAGGAAAAGTCAATAGGCCAGTATAGACAAACTAGATGTATTTTTATCTCAAAAACACGGCGTGCAGAATGAAAAAGTGACTTTTCCC
The DNA here is from genome assembly GCF_059453375.1 of Lepisosteus platostomus. Taxonomy (NCBI): domain Eukaryota; kingdom Metazoa; phylum Chordata; class Actinopteri; order Semionotiformes; family Lepisosteidae; genus Lepisosteus; species Lepisosteus platostomus. Next base: position 12,861,331 of record NC_142633.1, on the reverse strand, counting down.
CCACTAAATACTGATGAAGGAATGTATCCAAAGAGCTCGCTGTGTCTGTAGTATTAAGGGTGTTGAATCAAAGGTGAATTGCAGCTAAAAGAAGACTTTAAATAGGATTTTTTTCTTTTTTTTTGGTCCAGATTTGAAATGTGAGCAAAAGAGATCCTCATATCAGCCATGGGAGAGAAGAATGGAGTACTGTACATGCTTGTCAGAGCCGTCTGCTGTTTTGGACGCTACAAGTCCCACAGTGCCCCAGAGAGGAGTGAACATCAATGGAAGCGGTCGTCCGACTCTCACTAACAGCACCACAAACTCACATGCACAGTACATGACATGCATCACATGCAAGGCAAACCACCTCTTTCTGAATCAAGCTTAACTCATCCCACCGGAGCCCAGACAATTGTGTGCTGCTGTGTAGAGAATTCTGGAGAGAGACGACTAGAGCTGCAGCCCAAACCTGATACAGGCACTGCTGGGCTAATTTAGTATGTCACAAACAAGAGGCCATTCTAACTCATTGGGCTGCTAGTTGCTATCTGATCTGAGTGGTTGAAAGAAACCAGGGCGTCAGCTTCTACAGCCTGGCCCTGCTGGTCTGTCGACAGGAAGGCGTGTTACCTGGACTGGTCACGGGGGTGATGATATCCCCGTTCCTCTCCTTGGTCTCCATCCTCTCCATCTTCTGGGCTTCATATCTCTTCTTCCCCTCTTCCTCTTCCTCCTGGCTGGTGTACTGAGAAACAATAAAACAGACATGCTCATCACTGCTGTAGGGTATTATAGAAGCCAAGCTAAGGAAAAGCTCATTTGTTCAACACAGCAGTGCACACTTACTGTACATCCAGCCAAAGAGTGGAAATCAGGAGCTCAAGCCTGCCTGCAGAAACTTAAGTACCCACTTGGCCCTCAAAACAACTCCTTCCTTACTTCAGCACTTTTGATCACCATTATTGCAGCCTTTTTTAACTACTTTATTCAAACCTTTGTTTCCTAATGTCCATATTTTTATTGGCACTGTTTTTGCTGATCATAGGCAGTGAAGACTGACAAGCTTTCACTAACGTTAGCGTTCAGTGACTCAACGGCTTCATCGTACATGTCCTGATCTCCTGGGACCTGTTTCTGCTCTGAACATCTGAATTGCTTTCAAGGCGTTTGTCTTGTCAGACCTTAATCTTTCTCCCCGTGTGTATTTTGTCTACATATTTCTCAATTTTATTGTGTGACCTTGTGCACACAGCTTTCACAGTTATGCATTATTGATGAGACAGCTATCGGAAATCAGTCAACTAGACTTAAAAAATGAAATTATATCAGCAGAAGACGGGCAGGCAGACCTTCAATCAGCAAAAATAGGAGCGAATGATCCAGCATGACAAAATGTTGTGCAGGAAAACGTGCAGAGGGCCTAATACTGCCAGCACAGGGGTTGCTGGAAGGAACATTATTCACGGCAACATGTTCTGCAAGCGTGACATCCTTCGCTGTGGCATCTGTAACAGCAGTGTGCCGGCACGCAGTAGGCAGCTCCATCGTTGTGTCCTGGAGTCAGGTTTAACCTTGTTACAGGGAAATGGAGCCCCGGTGAAAAATGCAAAGCAGTGGTACCAGGGAAAACCCCAAAAACCTGCCAGCGTAAAACAAAAATAAGCAGACAAAGGTACTGCAACTCCCACTGACACCTCGCTCTCCGCCTTAAGAGGATTCAGTATTTCTCAACAGCAACATATTGTGTGGGCAGCACCCCTTTCCACCTTTGTCAGAATTCTTCAAGTGGGTGGTGGCTTCCTGCATTGCTTTTGCCTCGCTCTGTTGCGTTAGGCTCCCACTGAGTTAGAGCTGACTTATTTTACAGATCCCCTCTCCTGCTTCTCTTAGTGCAGCAGCTCTAGAAGGACACACAAATGCAGTTCAGACATGTTTTGACTGCCTTGTGGGAGAGTAAAATACCAGTGTGACCCTGAACAGACTTGATTTAGAATATCTCATAGCATTTCCTTCCTCTTTAATTAATGAATTTTAATGTGGGATTTTACTACCAGAATGTATACTTCGCCATGATGCTACGTTTGTTTTTTAACAAGGCAGCTTGATGAGCATAATTTATACAGTGGGTGCCCCCAGTAAAAGGCTCTCCTGGTGTGAGGAGCCTGAGCTCTATCATCCAGAGATCAATCAATCATGGGTCATGTCAGTTGCCGGCTTGTGATTGGTGTTTTTCACACAGCAGGTAATGAATGCTTGTGCACAATTGTGATTTCTTTGGTGCCTGCAGCCACACAGTGACATCAGTGAATCACATGACTCACATCCAATCAGAATTAAGACTCACGTCCAATCAGAACTGAGTCTCCCGTATGCTGCTGCAAAGCTTGTAATGTGTCAAATAAAGAGCAGCTTGAGTGGCTGAGCTAGAAGAGCACTTTTCTGCTTCCTTATTCTTGCTGTGTGGGTACAAGGGTCATCACTTGAAAACATCAAAAGAAAACTTTTCAGATCAGAAATCTCAGTTGGCGACTGCAAATGGGGTGGATTAATTTGTAAAAAAAAATGATTGCATAGCTTGGCAATGATGAATAAATATATATTTGAAAACTGGGTTACTTGTATTATTATTTCACACACATTGCCTGTTTCTAAATACAGATATCTACCTGCAGTGCTGAGCATGCCAATGAATTGCTCTAACAACCTTAAACTGATGGGAATCCATGCATAATTCACTTGAAAAAAAAAACAACGCAACACATGTCAAAACAAGAGACATCTGTTTTGCTGCAAACCTTGCCATCTAGAATATCAACACGTCCTGCAGCAATCTCTGTGCAGCAAAACAATAATTAGAAGTCTCGTTTCATGTTGCATGCTGATGTATAAAAGCCAGAGATTTCTTTAATTTAACATTTAACTTTTTGGTTTAATGCAACTCTCAAGGTGAAAATGAAATCGTATCATTGCATTTGTTGGAACAAGCATCGCAAAAATACTTTAGTGCATTAGTGAGAGTGAGAATGAGGGTGGATAGCTTCAGTATTGGAAAAAGATTTACTTTAAGTAGCTTATCTGAACATGTAAGCAAACAACTGTATCTAGGTTCCTGATAGAGATGGCAAAAGAATTTGTAAGATATACAAAACTACCTTAATTATGACCTCCCAAACGCCTAAACTCTGCAGTTCTCGATATGATCTGGGTGAGTCTGAATTTCACTTTATCATTTCCCATCTGGTACAATCCACATGCCACTTCCATGAATTTTGGAGACATCAGCTTCCTACAGAACAGCAGAAAGGCATATGGCACTTTGCATTTCCAAACAGAGGCTATCCTGCTCTCCCCCAAAACATCTGGGAATCCCAGAATGCCGCAGTGCAGTTGGCCATGCTGTTGTGTGGAACAAAGATGGACTATAATTTCATTCTGTCTTATACTGTAGCTGGGAGGATGTTAGTACCTAGTGGAGATCAAAGGGTACCTCAATGATAGGCATTAAGGGCTGTAAAGTGCATTGTCAAGCCTTAGACTGAGCATTTATAGCAGTATATTCAATACTACTGTGTATCATTTTCAGCCATTTTTAAAGGCTTTTGGAATACCTTAAAAAATCTAGTGTCATTTATCCAACTATAAGTCTTGAAAGGCTAAAATTGTTGTCATACCATTTTAGTGTAGTGTAGAAAAGTCCTGTATTAACTCTCCTGATACATATATAATTCTTATTATTTCAGTTAATCAAAGTGAAAGAATTTACATAACTTAAAATAATTGATCAAACCTTATCAGCTGTTTCAAATCAAATTCTTGACCTCAGGATGCCTGGTGTTTCTTCTAATAATTCACTGTACTGTGCTGTAGAAGAGCCTCCTATTTTATTTGATCTATAACTGCTTTAATGACTAACCAACTTCTTTTGAGTACTCAACTGAAATTGATGATATTTAACATTGATAAATCCTAGAAGGAGTGCTGCATTACTTGACTGATTAAAGCTAATTGTATGCCTCACAGCAGGACATTATAAATAATACTGTTTTTATCAAAGCAGCCCACTTAAGTTTCTGTTTCTGAGTCACATTTTCAGAGAGAAATGTTACTAGAGTCCCTAAAAAGATATCAGACATTACATTCTTATTACACTCACACAATAGCGAGTCCCAGATGCCCTACATTAAAGGAGATTTAAACTGAAACTGCTGCCTCTTAGGAGTGAGAAGAAGCTTAAAACACTTTAATGATGAAAGCCTAAAACCTTTCTCCTTCACAACTCAGAAAATGATCTTCTGAATGACATTGCTGGACATCAATTGAGAAATATAGTACACAGAAATTACCCTGCTATGCAACCTAGTCTCAGACTTCATTTATTAAATACTGTATATATGTATAACATGCAATTAATATTAATAGGAGTCACCCAGTCCTACTTGTAAGGTAGACACCTTATGCCAAATGGCTGTCACCATTTGTAACTCTCAGAGATGGCTGCGTCAGTACACAGTTACTGTCGTGTCAAGCAGACTGTTGCACAGTGTCACAGTTCTGAGAAACATTCTATGTAAAGTGTACGTTTGTAATTACTTTCAGTTTAGTGATATGTGAAGCATAGCTTTAAGTGTATTTGTCTTCCTTCTATAATGTGAACACAGTTTTTGTATGCAGTGTCTTGAGATGGATCAATCCTCATGTTTACCCATATGTATTTAATTTTCATGTTAGATTTATTTAATGAGACCTCCAAAACCATGGATTATTTGCATGTACCATTAGTCACTTGGAACCCAATTTTATAACTGTGAGCTGAGGTTTATTTATGTTTCATACAGCTTCTCTCATCAAGAATTGCTTTTCTTTTTTGGAACATTCAGAGTGAATCAGACATTCAACCTTTAACCAAACCTTTATCTGATAAGAACAACCTTTACCTGTTTTATAAACTTCAAAACTCTGCAAAGGCTCTCTGAAATGCTTTCTGTACCAGCTGGAGATTAGCAACTGTCCCACTTTACCCACTCAATTACTCTGGCAAATATTTCATTTTTATAACATATCAAGACCTTTCCACTTACAGCTTAGAATGCAGACTGGTTAAAAGGCAGACTAGCAAACTGAAACATCTCTACTTCTGTCTACATACATAGTAAGAGTTAGTTATTGTTCTTTGAGCATAGCAGGTTTGTGTAAGATGTTATTGCATAGAAACTGATTTGAAAGGGAGACTGCTTACCTCTGTAGAAAGCTTGAATAGCTCTGATGGTGCAGAAAAACACTCTACTGTTCCAATACATCAAGAACTAATTACAGTCTATTTCATGGGGATTTTTTTAAATTGCAACAGACCAACAACTAATGCTTTTAACTAATAGCCTATTGAATATATAATAACAGGTTTTCTACTTCATGGATTTCTAGTTTTGGATGTTCTTAATTGTGTTTTCTATATACTGTATACAAACACAAAAAAGAAGAAACACCATTCAAGATGTATTTTGTGTGGAGCTCAAATTTGTTTTTTTGTCCTAGTTTTAATAATTTATTTTCAAGAAGAATAGAAGAAACCCCAACTTATATCTGTCTTTCAATTGTGGCATGAGAATATGCTTCTCAAAAAGAGGTTTTTAGTCAGTTCATTTCCTTTTGACAAGGAAACTAAATAAAATCATTCAGAATACTGTTGCAGTACCTTGCTGACGTATCATAGGAACGATTAATCACAACTTATTAATATAAACACCAGAACCTTTAATAATCTTTATATCACATTTCAGCTCTAAAATAACTGTATCACAAGAGCTGTCTAATGTGTGATAGCACTGTTTTTAAACACGGCAGATACAAGCCATGCATATCTCACATTGAAACAACAGGATCACAGATATGTGTTTTATGGCAAGGAGGACTTGGCTTGAAATTGAACAAAACAAAACTGGGGGATTTACCAAGAATCCAATAGGCATTAAGCTCCTTTAAGAATTTGAGAAATATTCTTTAATATGAATGGGAGATTAAAAACTTCGACAATGGGCAGCATTTCAAAATACACAGAATACTAGATCAGTCCCATTTCAGACAAATAATTTTGGCACAATGAGATTTCTTCAGCAACTGTTCTGTGTAAATCAGGGTTTTAAAGTGGCTAGATGGCCCAAGAGATTATTTTTACAAGAGCTCAGAAGTCACCATTGAATTGCATGCATCATATGTATCACATTAACAACTGTATGAATGGTACAGTATGCATGTATTGAAGCTACAATCCCTGGACTACAGAGAAAATGTCACTGTCTCCTCCAGCTCACCTAACTTCTTTGTTTCTCTCACAAACAGACCTAGAGTGAATGACTCCCTGCTGGGTGGCCACTGGTCCATCACAAGGTTACCGGCAGCAACACAGGTACCCATGTTCACAGCTGGGTGAACTGGAGTACTGGAGGTAAAGTGCTTCGCTCAAGGATACAACAGCAGTGTCCATAGTCAGTGTAATTTCCCAGAGTACTTTGGTGCATTTTAAATGTATTAAACTATTACAATCATATGTAATGGGTTGGTGGCTAAAAATTACAGTGTCATTTACTGATGAATACTGAGAAGACTGCATTTATTGTTGTGTTTGAATGAGTGCACAGGTATTGCAGTATTTTTGCATAGTAACACATTTCTACAGAAGTGGCTTCCTATTGTGAGTATTAATACTGTGAGCTGTTTTCCTTCTGCAGTCTTTTTATGATTTGGTAGCTGGTTTTGTTCAGTTTGTTTCGCAGAGGCAGTCTTATTGCTGTTCGGTGTTCTTCGGAGGAGAAACGCAGTGCTGACAGTGCCAGTCTCTCCTCCTCCAAAGCCTCGCAACCTTTTCAACTTTCTCCATATGATTACTTTTTCAATTTAAGGCAGCAAAAAACATTTTGGGGGAAAGAAATTCCTAAGGCGATATATGTTTGTTGATGTTTGTTGCAAGAATTTTCCATTGCAAAATAAACAAGACCCAGCAATAACTTTTTTTTATAGGAATGCTTTGTTGTTTTAAATCACATGCACAGCTGGGAACAATGAACTAGCTTCAACAGCACCTTTCCATTTTGCTAGGTATTGCCATGACCTCAGCTGGCTCATGACTTACAAAGAATGAAACCTTTATGAGCCTCGCCCATCCAGTTTTGCTTTAACTTGTCTGGTTGCAGCGTGTTTTGTGTGACTGATCAATAAGGACAGTATGGGCTTAGAGAACATTGGATGCCTTTTTGTCGTTGGTTTTAGAATTTCTTTTGGGTTGTTTTGCATTTGGACCCTCCACCAGTTTGGAATAGCCATTTTTTTTATCCAGTAGCAAACCCTAGGAGTTGCACAGGAGAGATGGGGTCTGTACCTGCCTCCACCAGAGCATGCTCTTGTCAGGCCATTTCCTTAGTTTTCACACTGAGCTGCTGTTTCCAAATAGAGCGCATCAAAGTGCAGCAGCTCTTACTGACAACACTACAAGCCACAGGCTCCTGGCAGTCGGCAAGCTGCTGATGCATAGCAAACCCATTGCGACCTTCTCACACCCACCTAACTCTAGATACACTTAGCTAATTATGTACCACCATCTGGAGAATTCTTATCACAGGCAGATAATGACATGGGCCAGATTGAAGCAGAAAATCCCTGGCTTTCACACAGGTGCCGATGCTGGCTGAGCCACTCGGGAGTCTTGTTTTGAACATCTTTTTGAAATGTATAAAAAAAAAACAACCTCTTTGTGTTTCAAATTGTGCTGATTGTCACCGTTTATCTTCGACCCAATTACAGCACTATGGCATCTATTATATGTGATGTTTGTACGCTCAGTTCTTTCTGCTTTCTCACAAACATGTTTCGTCTGTGTGGGCTCTGTAAATGAAAAGAGCCAGGCTCTGGTAATGTTGTTGCAGGTAATACTTTCTGATAGAAATGGAAAGTGACTGCTTCCTGGGGGGAAAAATTCTAGCAAAACAAAACTACCCCCTAAATCAATGCAGATTGGCCTTCGGTTTGCTGAATTGCTGCAAGAGATTATTAAATCAACAAAGCGTCTCTTTTCTGACAGAACAAAAGCAGCCCTTTTCTCGAACCATACGCACAATAGATACATCGGGATGAATCCTTTGTTGCTTTATATTGGATGCTTCTTTTAAACAAGGTAGTCTGATATACAATCAAATGTGATTAAAATCTCTGTGTAATGACTCATATTCCATAAAACTATTAAATGAAAAAAATGCATGATGTATGATGGTCCACCTGTTTACCTAACCTGTGGAGAGACCCCCACAGGATGTTCTGCTATTATAACAATTGTGAGTGTTATCAATATAGCTTAGCATGGGTGAGAAGAAAAAAAGTTTGCCATTATATGATCTTTAATTCACATTGATCAGAATTGTAAAAACCAGATCAAAGCTCAAGGTAAGCTATACATGAGAAGCTACTGTGCAGTGTTAAAGCATGGTTTACCTACACTTAGCAAATTAATATAATTCACTAGCAATGACTCATTGTCAAGTGTTCCTCATAATTACATTATTTGCTCTTCCAAAAAGGCTACTTTTCACTCCAAAATACAGATCTATAAGGATTAACTGTTAGTTTAAAATGGCTAAGATTTCAGTAGAATATATTCATAGAATTTTGTTTCTACTTAATGAAGGAAAACCATTGAATACAAAAAGTACAACATTTCAAAATGTCTAAGACTTGCACATTTGCCACAGCCAAACAGACGTCACAGTGACAGAGATCCATAAACTCACAAAGAAGCGGTTCTCTAGGGTAAAATCTTAAACAGGGTGACAAGAGAAACTTGACCTACCTCAATTGGCGGGACCTCGATGATTTTGTCAACGTTTTGCAATGAGAAGGGCACATACCACAGCGTTGCCTTGTTAGTTACTTTTTTGACTCCTAAAAGAGGAAAAAAAATCACTGTATCTCAATATCTCATTAGATATCGGCGGCATCTAGGTAGGCAAAAATACATGCACATAAAACATGTGTGAACATACAGTACTGTATGTATTGAGCTTCCTGAACTGGAAATACAGTCTACAGAATATTATTTTTACCACAAAGTGATTCGGAATGCAACATCATTATTGAAATATAAAGAAAAACTTAAGTAGCATCATATATACCAGTGAAGACACCCCGTTAACACCAGTGAGTAAGCAGTTATGCGGTTGGACAGACACATCTGAAAGGCCTCACTCTAACTAAACATTGCAAATGAAGTACTTTTTGAGCACGCGTCTCCACATCAATCTTCACAAGAGGCTGCTTGATCAAATTGACAAAATAAACTGATTTATTAAAATTAAATCAGTGTATAAAGTGATTACAGAATCAGTGGAGTGAATCTAAATTAGTCCCATGGTGCAGCAGCTAATACGTTCAGGCAACACTGATAGCGTTACACCTTATCAAGCTGCATGTCTTCATTGGTAACACCCGTGAGGCGCTTTCTATGGTGCTCAGATGTGTCTGTTAACTGCTATCTTTCTCTTTGCAAATGTGGGATCAATTTTATTGGAGGAAAGATGTAAAAAGAATGTTTCATGCTATAAACAGTTCAGGTCTATAGTCAGAAAGGATGTACAGTATGATGTGCAGATTCTTTAACATTGCTCTATGTAGAAGGTAGATTTCGGACTCTTTGCTAAATGTGTTATTACACTTATCAACCAATACAAAATAAAAAGGCTGGGATTTCTGGCTTTGTGATTGGCTTGTCGGTATCTGTATCTCTGTATAGATTTCTCGTTTTGTTTCATACTCTTCCAATCTCCCTGGCATTGGCTTGTAGGGTTCTGATAACTCAGTCAGCCAAAGCCTGGACATCTTATCTTTGAAAAGGTCAGTCAGAGTCAATACTCCCTCCACTAGCGTGGTTTAGGTAGGAGAGGAGCAATATATTGGAGCAGATTAATTTTAGATATTCCTGCTGGGGAAGATTTCACCTGTGCATTGAAGGTTTGGAGAGTGAGTACCATCTCAGTGTCAAGAATCAAGATAGGAATTTATCGATCTCAAAACAAGACAACAAAATCTATTGCACTATGCGGTGAATATCCACACATTTAGATTCTACAGAGCACTTTTCCATTTTGTACTCATCATGTCCTGGCCTGTTAGGAATCTGTTCTGTGGTTCACTGTTCAATTCAGTCACTGCAACATGACAGCAGAACTGAAGGTTAATCATGGGAAAAAAACTGAAAACTGCAAATTCAACTATTCGTTACAAATTTATTAATGGGTGCTTCAGTTCAGTATCGGGGAATGGCTGATGTGATGAGCCTCAAAAATAAACTGCCATTTTTTTTTCTGGAGAAGTTCCTGCACAGACGACACCGACCACAAATATCGACAACAATCCTACGGATTTTAGAGCAGAAGTTATTAATTGCAGTGGCTGATATATTGATATGGGTTTTTTTTTCTTTTCCTCTGCTGCAGCTGCATTTTTAAACAAAGGAGATAATGAGGTATACAATTTACAGGAGCCGTTGTGAGCGAGAGTGATTCTGACAGGCTGCTTTTGGGAATAACATTTGCATTTTACACCAAGCCAAAACTGTCCTGACAGCCCAGTTGCCATGACAACAGCACACGGAGTCTTCTGTGGTCTAGAGCATGGCTAGAGTGTTTTTCATCTAATTGCATTCAACCACAGATCCTCTGAAATTTTGAGCCACAGAGAAATGTGTATTTACATTATCTGGCATTCTGCGATGGAGGTCTAAAAATAGCACCTGTCAGCTTTTCTTATACATGCTCTGGTGGGGAAAACAAAATGACGCCCCATGCACTACCACAACATAAGCTTTTGGAAAACTCCTGAAAGTCATTCGTTATTCACACGATTTTTCATCTCAAGTGGAGCAAAAAGAAAACAATAATACAAATCTGACGGATTAGATTTGAAATAATTCATTAAGAGACGTGGTGCTCAGCTTGTACAGTATTGCACACAGTCTGTTGAGGACTAAGCCATTTTAAGATCTGAGGCAGACTGGGCTGGATTTCAAAGTCTTTCATGTGTGACTCATTTCATTAGCTCCAGAACCCTGTGTGATTTTTTTTTTATTCTGCATTTTTGCATTCAGTTCTAGTCCTTCCAAAAACAAATTAATCCTATCTGTGGAACCAAACCCCAAAATAAGCACAATCACCAGCCTCCCAAGTGCGTTTGCAGAAACATGTAGAATTATTGGTGACATTATATTTTGTATACTCTACAGGACACATACCATTTAGTAGCTCTTAAATCTTTTATTACTGTGGAAATACTAGTTCACAGTCTTTCCTCTAAACAAAATGAGCATCCAGCCACAGAGGTAACACAACTGTATCAAAAAACCAACACAAAGGCTATACAAACAATGCACCTCTCTCTGGTTGTTTGGCTTCATGCTTTGTGCGTAGACCCAGTGCACACAATTATACAGTATAAAAGGTTAATGTTTATCTGACAGATATAAAGAAATATTTTGGGAAACTGGAGAAATCCTTAAGTTCAAGGGCACTCACTGATGAACCTAAGGGCTTATACATTGTACTAGTAGAGGGCATTGTTTTTATCTTGCTTGTTTGGTTTTCAGTGACTTATTGTTCCCAGAACGTTGTTATGCCATTTTTTAAACTCAATTTCAGTGATGTGCTCTTGTATTTGTTCCTAACACTTTAATCAAGAGTCTGGCTTAATTTCAAAGCAGAAGTATCTTTTGATTTAATTTTGTCTTTGGATCTTTGCTTCATTGTCAAGCCTGAAGTTCAATTCGTCCACAACTTTTAATTTTTTATTATAAAAGCATGGCAAGTTATCTCCTGCCATTGATCCGCTTTCAGATGTATCAGATGAGTACAAATGTAGTAGTAATGTACTTCCAATGCTCCAACGTCAACCCAGTAAACTGCTTCAGCATCAACAGTGAAACACGAACCTGAGGTTCCAACTGAAAACTACACGGATGCACATTTAAATCTGAAAACAGGAGGCACTTCTTCATATAAAGGGATATGTGATAATGATCAAGCTATGTTGTTAATGTTGAAACCCTGGCTTCTTTAAAGAAATTGATTTCTTTCTTCACTACGAACTTCCATGTGGGCTAGCTGGGCTGAATGGCCTTCTCGTTTGTCATCTTTGACATGTTCTTAAGCATTTCCTCATCTTATTTTTTGATGCATGGTGATAACAGATAATAATTGTTCAGGGAATAAAACAGTATTTCAATGGAACAATCCAGTACACTCAGGAGTTGCAGTTTCCTAATCTGAACTCTGCTTCTAACTCAATCTAAGTAAGACTTTTGGCACAAACAATCTACAGGTAACTCAGCCCAGGGAAAGAATCTTTTGATTGTAGGAGAATCTCTCACAAATGTGCATACAAACAATCCTGCTTGCACTGTCCAGCATACAGATTTGCTAGCATTTTGATCATGATAGGATCATTGTTGGTTATCAGCCTCGTCAGGAAATGAAACCTTCCAACTGGATAAGGTAAAAAAATATACTGAGCATTTTTCTTTTAATTTAAAATGCATGGAGGCTGATTGTGAAATAATGGGATTGTAATCACTCTGGAAGACTGTGGAACCTGACTGCATTTTCATTTTCCTGCCTCTTCCTCTTCCCTCTTTCTGCTAAACATCACTACCTTTGCAGGATTGTCTCTTCTTTACTCTTTCTGCAGCTGCCCAGAATGCTAAGGGCCCACGTAAGCCATCCAAAGTCAAGGGCAGAACTGCAGTTTTTGCCTATATACAGTAGGCACCAAACATTTTAAGTGGTGAAAGTAACTTCCTAAAATCTGGAAATCCACAAAAATATTCCTTGCTAAAATCCTTCAGTCTATCAACCATTAAAATGTGCTCATATGAAATAAAAGAAACCTTAGCCAGAACATTAATTACCTCCCTAAACAATTACACATACTGCTTTTTTTACAGTTCCTGGCTTTGTGACTGAAACAATGCAGCTGCCTAAAGGGACAGCTTTCTTTACCTCCTCCTTTCTCCCCGAGGCAGGAGAGCTGTCTCTCAGAGCTGGGAATGAGGAGGTCCAGTCGGTCTTCCCTGCAGAAATACTCTTCTGCCCCACTGCACACAGGAGCCCTCCGCCTCCCACCCTCTGCCTCCTCAGGGGAGCTGGACTGAGACTCTGATACACATCCTCCTCCGGAGGAGGAGTTGCAGGGCTTTTGGCCCTGGTGATGAGATCTGGCCTGACTGCATCCGATCAACCGACCAACCTGACAGAGGACAGCCTACCCTGATTGCAGCCCATCTCACCATATCCCACCTGCAGATCAGTGGATCAGTGGTCTTGCTAACAACAAGGTCTTGAAGTCTTGCTCTTCATCCAGGGTGTGTCTGTAGGAAGCTGGTGTCACAGGCTGATCTCAGCTTTCCACAGTCACACCACATCTTGATGTTACAATTTTAGTGCTAATTCTGCACCTTCAGTGCTACCAGGACTAGTCACAGATGGGTTTTTACCTCATCTTTTGTTATGTTTTGGGAATGTTGGCTGGCATTAATTACAATTCTTCACATCTGCACTAATTGGTATCAATTCTGTTTTGTCTCTTTTCTCAGACTAGTGCAGGTAAGACGTTTTCATTCTAAAGAAAACAAAAGCGATTACACAAGAGCTATGACACCGGTTGCCAGTATTACTGGAAGAAAAGAGAGAATGTATTATATTTGTGGAGAGCGAGCAGAGTGCAGAAAAGAAGGTTATATTGAACACATCCCAGGAGTTTGGGCTGTTTGAGGAGGTGTGAAGAATTGCTGTGATCCTGCTCATTGACTAAAGGCAAACACAGATAATGATAAAACACCAGGGCAATGGCTGCCTGGATAGGAAGGACAGAAAGGCAGCTGAAGAAGTGAAGCCTGTTAAGATATTGCTCTCTGTCTGTAGCACTGAGGTCCGCTGTTTGTGAGGCATGACGCTAACGAAATATGACAGAAGCAAATAATGTCTGCTCCTGTTGTCTTCTCTCCCTTTAGGCACCACAGGATCCCTTAAAGGAGCAGCACTGACACAGCTCACTGTGGAAACACAGTGCAGCTGCCTCTGCTTACAAAATGCTCTCTTATCATGGAGGAGAGGCAACAGCTGGGAGAAATATCTCACAGCAGGCAGGGTGGTTAATCAGACATCTCGGTCTACAACCCGTAAGGCCAAAACAACACACAAGTGTCACAAGATGACAATCCGCTCCTGGTCAGGTAGTCCAGCTCCCAGTGCTGATATTAAGCCACTTTGCAGCCTGCTTCTGAAATCCATTATATACAGGACAGTTGGGACAAAAAATCCAATTAATAATAATCCTACTTAAACCTTTCCGTGTTTTCCATCAAATCACATTGAAAACCCCCTCTAACTTTTTACGATTTAACAAACATAAATCATATTACTACAATCATTCCAGTATTTATTTATACTAAAAAAGCAATTGCAGCTTTCAGTCTTGGTCTGGAATCTCGAGCCATGCACTTTCACTAGCTGTTGTCATGGTACCTATGCTATAATAAACCTGGATCTTTACACATTTCCTGAAGCACCACCTTTAAGGCTGCTGTCCCACCCAGGAAAAGTACATCAACAGCACAAAGGAAATGAGCATGCGCAGGGCCCATCGGATCTGATTTAAGCGTTGACTTGTAAGGATGCAGTCCAAGGCCAATGGTATTTTCTCTGCTCTCGCTGTGTGCACAGTGTTCCACTGAGGCCATGTTGCGCTCAGCCGTGCAGATCATGTTGTGTGACTGACAGCTCTGTCTCACAGACGGGGGGCAGACACTGGCTCCTGTGGCAGGAAGGGAAGGCGTGACCAAGGCAGAGAGCCGGGGAGCAGTGAGTCTGTACGTCTGAACGGAGGTGCAGTAAGGCAGAAGTCAGCAGCAACGAATTGTCTGATTCTTTCATGACACTGCACTGTAACCCAGCTGGATTTTAATTATTTGATTTGCAATTTAATTAATTTTAAAAAGCTTCATTTCACATATGCTAGTAGAAGGAAACAGGCTGTTGTTACATTCCACTCCTGAATTTTTTTTTTCCTCTTGATATCTTATTCTGAATAAGATGCAGTAATATTGCTTTTCAATTACTAAAGCACTGGTAGAGCCAGTTAGCTGTGGCATCTTCCAGGTGTATGTGGGCCCATTGTTAAAGATCACTTTATAGCAGGCTGAGTTAATCTACTTCAACAATAAGGTCATCCTAAGTCCTTCCATTCCCAGGCAAGGCCAGCTCATTGTTACACACCTCACACACGTGGGATAAACACATTAATCAGGTAGTGTGTGACCCAGAGCTATCTGCCAAGCTGTTAAAAAGGACCACAAATCAACAGCAAAGAGGGAACCAAATATTTCTGAGCATCCCACATTGCATGCTTTCTTTTGTCGAGGAACCTGCTATTTAAATCAGAGGAGTGACTTTCATGAGCAACATTATGACGGCAGAAACACATTAAACTGGCTTGGTTTGTCCCATATTTACTGCAGCCCACAGTAATAAAAACGGCCTGCAATCTTTTAAGCAGGCTATTTCTTCTCCATTCTAGATGGCTTGTATTGGAAAGGATGACTTCTGGCAGTGCAGCAGTACAGTGTGGCAAACGATCATGTAGATTTTCTGTGAATTTTTGGAACGAAAGCTGTTGGGTGATTCAGAGCATATGCACTCACTTCCCCAGCTTGTATTCATGAAGGACACCATGTTAGAGTCCGGTTCACTTGCAAGATCCCTCTTTCATTCGCGTGTCTTGGAAGAAGACATCCATTTAATTAACAGTAAGACCATGCAGTACATGAGTTCCAAAATCCAGAATGTTTCCTTTCCCTGAATCCAGTTCTCACTGTTCCATATTCACACTGACCCTAGGGGACACCCTTGTGCAGTAAATTGCCTTGTATATTAATTGATTCTTTATTAAACAATAACTTGCTTTACCTGGATTGGAGACCTATTGGGAAAGCTAGGACCAGCAGGGGGCGCTCAACCTAATGCCCCAGCATTGTAATGGGAATACTATACTGGAAAAAAGGTGCCTTCCTTTTCTGATAGAATGAGATGTAAAACAAAGGTCCTGACTCTCTGTGGTCATTAAAAATATCAGGGTATTTCTTGAAAAGAGTAGGGGTGTTAACCCATTGTCTTGGCCATATTTTCCCACTGGCCTTTACCAAATTTTGGCCTCCTAATAATCCCCATCTATGAACTGGCTTCATCACTCTGTTCTCCTCCACACTGTGAGCTGGTGTGTGGGGAGCGTACTGGTGCATCATCCATGTGGGGGCTGCACATTGGTGGTGTGGAGGGGAGTCCTCATTACCTGTAAAGTGTTCTCAGTGGAGTGTCCAGAAAAGAGCTATATAAGTGTAAGTGGTATAGTGGTATGGTCTTATCCCATAGGAAACATAGTTCTTGTAAAGGATCCATTAGGTTTCTTTGATTTTCCATTACATGCATGAAGGTGAGCAGGTCTTCAGTGACCAGGTGTGGTTATCAGGGGCTAAGAACTGCTAATTAGCAAGCTAGCCTCCATGTCTTCTCCTGGCGCTGGTATTAAGTGTCACTTACTGTAATGATCCGGTGTTCCTTTTCACACTTACACACTGCAGTATTCCCTGGCCTTGCTCCTTGCTGGGGGATTAGTGGCTCAGTGCAAAGCCACATAATACTCTGCGGAAAAGCATTGGATTCATCCTGGCTTTTCCCCCTTTCCAGCAGCTGGCCACATTAACCTCAGTGCTACGGATCCCACAAGTCTTTCCTGTGCCCCCTGTGCCAGGCACTGCCTCACTGCGCCCCCTACTGTTCCTACCCAGCTGCTGCCATATGACAACAGGGTTGCTGTGGCAACAGAGTCTCGGGACACCAGCTTTTTTCTCTGTCGTCTTTCCAGGGAAGTGCTGTATTGGTTTCAGCATCCCATGACACCTGAACTGTGCCACAGAGATTCGAACACGGGACAGTAGGACCGCGTTTAATCAGAGTGTTGGAAGCCAAGCATCTTCTGATGCATGACACATGTAATTGGGTTGCTGTTTTTTTAACTGTTAGACATGCAATAACCCTTCAAGACTGTAGAAGTCCATCCTTGGGTATTTTTAGGTGTAAATACAAGCTCTTGTAGCAGACAAAATATGATTTTTTACTGAATTCTCATTTTATGTTTTCCTTCTTTCTGAATTTAGTTTTTCAGGCCAGGAATAAACTGTTGTTTTTTTCTTCATTTCTAATGTTTTACCAGTCACCCAAACGTGTAGAGACTTCTGGGGTGGTCTCTGGAATAAATATTCTGGTGTTGAGGACAATTAGTATAAAAGTCTTGACTCTGCTAACAGTACTTTAGAAACATGTTCTGGTGTACTGATCAACCCACAAAGGGAGGATTATTGTCCTTTGTTACCCAGCTGTTATTCAAACATGACTGGTAGTTTTATCTCTGATACCACCCTCTTAAAATACAGCACTAGGTGACACTATTCTGTGAAACAACGGGAAGGTGAGACAGTTTTATCTCAATTTGAAGGAAATTAAAGGAAATGTCTAGCACCGTTCAACCTGGTCCTTTAAAAGCAACTAGTTTCCCATGCAAATCTATTATTAGCAGTTTAAGATCTCCGGTGCCTTTAAGAAATCACGTGCCATGTTGCTATAGGTCAGCAATAATCAGTGTGAGCTCGGCAGGTACATTACATCATTGCGTTTGGTCTTGTGATTTTGTACTTGCTGAGCCGTTGTGCTGCTCTTCTGAAATCCAATAGATTTTGTGTTAAATTATTGTTGTTAATTATTCTAATTCTTTGAAGCTATTCTATTACAGTGCCTAATTTAAAGTATTGAAAACAGCAAATAATCTGCTGTCCATATCGTGTCGGAAAGTTGTAACGGTCTTCATTTGAAGTTTGGCTCCACCTAGTGGTGTAATTGATCTCGTCAACCCACAGCACTCTTAGCTCATGCAGTTATTCTGTTTCTTTTGCTGTAATAATACGTCTAACAAAAGGAAAGCGCTCCTTATCTTACACTGCTGGTATATCTGATAGTCGAGCAGTATAGTTATGTATATTATATATGTAACTTGGGGCATTTTGTACGCTTTTAAAAGCATATATACAGTACTTGAAAACCAAACGGATAATCTGAATTTTTCAAAGTAGACAATTTCTCTGTATTAAGAACCTTTTGATATTAAATGATATTAAAAGGACCATTTCATTTGATAAATGTTACAAAACAAATAATAGAGTAGGAATGGGAAAAAACAGAAAACTGAAGGGTAACAGCCGGCAATATCTTCACATATAACACAAAAATCTCCATCAGGACATTAAATTGCAACCCTATACTACACTGGAAGTATTCTATTAACAAGTAATTCATGGGGGTATAAATAGTTCTAAAAGTGTTTTAGTGAGGTTGTGGGCCATTCTAGCATCAGGATGAGAGTTTTGTTACAAATATACAATTAATCTACAGCAGCAGTTGGTTAGTATCCTATTTCGGATACTTTATAAATATATTAAATATATAATTTATTTATACATAGCACTTGGAGCCCTAATAGTTGCATCTTTGTAACCTTTTTGGTCTCAGATGCTAAAGGTAGAAACAGTTGACTTGCAATATAAGAAAACCAAACACTGATGTCATCAAAGGATCCATGCACTGCAATGCCTTAAAAGACATGTTATAGCTGATTAGCACCTTCCAGAGTTAATCCTGTTAGTCTTTGCTTTAGTGCATTAGGTGGCTTCCCTAATCCTATGTATTATCTTTTTTAACAAATATGAGAAGTTGGAAAAGGAGAGGATGGTCAAGGAAATGACTTTGACTTTTGGCTTTTTGGAGGGAGACGAGAATAGAGATGAACTCATGGGGGTGACACCCCCAAAACTTTTCATTCTTTACTTTTTTGGGGACCAATTCGGCCTAAGAAATACCACAGTTGGCATTCTTATTACGGTAGGCAGACCCACATAGACAGATAAGACATGACAACCGGGCCTTCTGCTACTGCAGATTTTCTTGATCCCTGTGAGTAAAGGTAACTACTTGGGGAAGAGCTGCTGTATAGAATTTAACACGAGCTACTGAGCCTGTAAAGGAAACGATCGTGCTGGAGAAGAGACTTAGCCCTGTGGGCGGAGGTGGAGAGTAGCTGTGAGCACCACACTCACCCGTGAGGATGTTCTCCGCCATGACCATGACCTGCACTTCCACGGAGTGCTTGGAGGTGTAGGTGATCTCCGCGCTCACGTGTGCCACCTCGCCGATGAACATGGGGTGCAGGAAGTCCGTGCGTTCCACACGGGCCAGAGCGGCAACGCTGCGCTCCTGTGGGATACGGGAGGAGCCAGAGAACACGGGGACACTTCATTCCGACAGGTGAAAGAGACGGACGCGGCCATAGATGAGGATCTCCCTGCTGATTGTATCTGGTCTGAACTGAATCGCTCATTCCAGAAAATCCACGCCCAGTGTCTCACTGACAGAGACTAGTGCCTGCTGGGGAGCTTCGTGAGAAATTCAGGGGCTCCTGGGAGCTGCAAACGTCCGAGCAGGCTGCTTCCGGGTTAGACAGATGTTCAGAGATTTACTGAACTTAGTTAAACCTCTTTATTTGCGAAAGTGTATTTTATGTCCCAGAATAGCAGTACAAGTTGTGCTTCAGATACCAATTGTCAGATCACCCTGTGTTTGTCTGCACAAACCTGCTTGTACTCTCCTGAATTGGAAAATAAGTCAACGTAAATTAACTGGGCATATCAGCTCCTTGGTTGGTAAATTCCTAAATCTGAAGTGCCATCCAGTGGACACCCTGAGAACTGTATCAGCTCATTTCCTTTATTTATTTACCCTTTATGTGTTTATTTATTGACCTACCTAGAAAACCTGTAATACAGTAGAAATTAATTGGCTTCTGCAATTTAACATACATGCCCAACATACAGTAATGCAGTGCCTTGATAATCAAATGATGTGAGCACACCAGGTAGTCAAATCATTGTTTGTAATGACATTCATGTCAGGACATTGTTTTACCCAGGAAGACACTTAATAATTAAAGTGGACCTGATGTCATTATTGTTTCATCACTGACTATTAAATGTTACTCATTATCAGAGGCGTTCATTCTGTTACGGACAGTATCATCATTAGTATAATTAGATTTAATTCTTGGATCTAGCGTTGAATACTGTAAGTATTCACCCTTGCTTCATCTTATGTTGATATTGTAAGAAGAGGGTAATCTTGATATCTGAATCTCTGTCATCGTCATTGCAGTTCAACCAGTTAGATTGCACAAGACAGGGCTAGTTTCAGGCACAAACAAGGTAAAATGTTTCAGGGTAAAGGTGGTGCAGGATTTAATTTTCAGTGAAACCCAGACTGTTGCATTGGTGCCGCAGACTGTTAGACGTGTATTAAAGTATGTCTCATTAAGGTGATATAACCTGTAATCAGACAGCATTGTGAGTAGGGATTAGCTGTCATATGACTCCATTGTTACATTAGTAGCAGCAGTCGGGACCAAAGTCCTTAATCTGTGTGCCTTAGTCTGACAGTTTTGTGTTTAAACAGTCTCACTTTAAACAGTGAAAGTGATACAAGCAGGTGTTTTGTGTCTTAATGAGCACCTAAAGCAGGAAGAGACAGCTATGGTAATTGCAGTTAGGTGCTTAGATTGTGTCTTCATATTTATCTGCATGACTTGATCACTTTGACCCTGAAGATGAGTGTTTCTCCACTCCTAATGACCGTTGCGAAAACAGCAAATGCAATATTTAGCAGAAACTGTAGCTGCATCAACTAATATTTTTGCTAGGGAAAGGGTTGGAGCCAATCTATCTATTTGCCAGTCTTCTTACACTTTAGGAATAACTAAATGCAGTAAATCAGTTTCTGTCCTACATTTTAATCCGGGAGACAACATCGTGCCTCTTGTGCATTGCGTTCATTGTGAATCTGATGTCGTATCTAGTACAACTAACAGAATGCAGCATGGGAATGAAGGCTTGAACTCCGTGTTTAACACCCAGTCATCCCAGGTGGGGAGCCCGTAAAGTGAGGCTACGCTGCTGGGTGTCTCGTGAGATGAGGTGGCTCTTACCCCAGGCTGGGTGTTGCAGTGACGAGTGCTGATGATACCCCCCGCCTCCTCGATCATTTTGAGAATTGTTCCTCCATGGACGTTGCCCACGATGTTGGCATCATCGGGGCGCATGATCCTGTGTGAGAGAGAGGGGGTACAGCAGCTCATCAACAAGATCTGACCAAAGTCAAGCACTCCAGCTCAGGGGTCAGCTGAACTCACAGAGTGACAGCACAGAAACAAGAGGGCATCATGATAGAATAGTGTATGGTATCACATTGATGAAGTTGTCATTTATTATGTATGGTTGCACAATTGTTTCGTGGTTAGTCATGCATATGTGTCCATACTGCATTGACGTAAAACTTTCCCAGATATACTCATTACGGAGGAGTGATTTCAACTGGACCGGGACTGATTGACATTTATGGTGGTTTTTGTGACTAGTTTAAGTGGATGTGGTGGACTGTGTGTTATGTAACCTTAATTCTGTAAATTCTCCAAACAAAATGTGTCTGCTTAGACATCTGTCAACAGTTCCGTCTCCGTGTTGCTCAAAGCAAGAGTGGATAAACTGGGCTAACAGGATGTACAGTACTCCACACCCTGAGTACAAGGTGAACTCCAGAACTTGTGCCACTGGCGTTTCTCCTCAAGGCCTGGCTGGGCTGTCACCGACAAGCAAGAGCTGACTGCCGTTTCCCAGCCAGACACAATAAACAAATCAGTATCTGGCAGATCTGGCAGTGGCAGATCTTCACAGTCAGCTTTGAAAGGGCTCGATCTGCAGCCTTTAGCATTTCTTACTTTTTCTGCTGTTTGTGTGCTTATGTATTTGCCTTATGCCTTATTTCCAAGCGGGTGTGTTAACTATATACAAGGCAATGCTGCTGTTCAGCAGGGCCAGGTCAAAAACAGGACGGATTGCGAAAGAGATGTGATTTGTGCCTGGGCAAACAGTAAGCCCATTCTAGGGAGTGCTGGTATTTTTTTTATCTCGCAGATTCTTTTATCCAGAGTGATAAAAGAGTTTGTAAACATTTATAAAGCTGGGAAGTTTACTCAGCAATCTGATCGAAGTACCTTGTTCAGAAATACAACAGGAGTGTCCCACCTGGCATTTGAACCCACAACCTTCCAGTTATGAATCGACACAGGTATTTTAGGGTTTGTGAATTGCTATCACCACCAAAACTTCATACCCCTGTAGGCTCCAGAAGCAGAAATCAGAAGAACAAAAAGTGGATTATATGTTTGGTCCATGAAAAGATATAACTAAAATTAATCTGCCACATCAAGATATACTGTACTGTATATGTGTTTACACTGCTCATCTCCTCCTGAAAGTGCCTGGCAGAGAGATCTACAAGGTTTTACATGTGCATTGCCAACATATAACATATACCCAACAAAATCCCTGATATTGACATCCCTGGGATCCATAAGTCATCAGTTTAAAAAATCCCCAACGTCTTAAGATGCCAGCACTTTCCTAACTGCATAACTTGTTTATTGTTGCACAGGATCAAAAGCATTATTGAGTTCACTGAGGTCATTTTAGTACACAGTACTGACAAAAACAAGGTTTCTGAGGTCTGCATTGGTCAAAGTCAGGTACAGCACTCCATATTTTATGAATAAAATCAGTTTTAAATCAACAAAATCACTACAATTGACCATACATTGAGGCTAATTGGCTTGTTGTGTGATTTGGAAGGCAATTGCTTGCCCCAGAGCTAATTTACAATTGCTGTTACTAAGCACAGTGTGTACTTATCCAACCCAATTTACTAGGTTTTCATTTGTTATTATGTTTCTGAACGTTTCAACATTTGTTTTTCACTTGGAGGTTGTGCGTTACAATGTGTGAATAAAGTTCAAATATATCCTGATCTAATGTGTCTTGATTTCAAGCTGTGAGGCCACACACACAATCGGAAAGGATGTGAAGACTTTCTGTTGGCACTGTAAGTTCTCTTCAAAATGTGTAGCTGATCCATTTTATAGCAAAAACGAAGTGAATGATTTACATTTTGTCTGTAGTGTGGAAACTAACTGAACCTCCTTTGTTCAAAACATTTTCCTATTAACAATTTTTTGCTAAGCAAAGGTACACCATGCACTATTGAAAAACATGTTACTGCAGAGATTCACCATCTGCCTAATTTGTGAGGAAGTGTTTTGACTTGTTGAGTCATTGAGGCCCAATGTTTAGTCATTTTCAATGGAGAAATGTCAGTCTGCTTTGATCCACACTGACAAGTACTAAACCAATGTTTATGTAATGTTTGCATATGGGGACAAAGGCAAATGAACTTTTACAGAGTGTCTAAGCACTGAGTAATCTAGAAAATGCAAATGACGTAGGCTGAGGTCTGGCTATATGGTGTATGCACATTCAATACAATACAATGTATTGCAAATATATTCTTGTACAGTATACCACTCTTCATTGCCAGGTTTCTCAAAGTACAGTACAAATTGGAAAAATACGAGTGTGCACAGAAATATTATGTAGAAATTCAGTTACATGTCGCTACAGAAAAACGCGTTCAATAACATTTGATAAACGATGTTTCCGTTTTTTGATGCTAAGAGGAGAGGAGTTCCAGACATATTGGCTTGGCAGCTGAAAGCTTTGAAAACAGCTGACAGACATTGATAACTTGGTACAACCAGTTAACTATTTTCATATCTTCAGGAACAATTTAGTACACAGTGTGATATCCTTACCATTTCTACTCTAGGTAGAGGACTGATTAGGATGTTTTTTAGCATTTTGTTTTCATTATTTGTTTAGATTCCACTATTATACTATGCACTTTCCCTAACTCTAAGCACAGAGTAAGCCTGCAATGGCTTGATGATTATTTCATCTCCAGAAAATAAGGCTTTTTCATTACTTGCTCCGATTTACTCTTTGCTCTCATTCTAACAATACCAGAACTATGTCTGCTGAGTGCTGGTCATATCCTCTCAGTAATTCTTTGTCTATCTCAAGCACAATCTCAGGCCGACAGCCTACAAAACTCCTCCCAGCCTTTTTATTTTTTTCTCCTAACTCAGGACACATGGATTTAATACCGGAATTACCAAATGCAGCAGGTGATTTCCCTAACAGCTTTATGAACATGCCAATAATATGTTGATTAGCCACACAGGTTACATTCTGAACTGTTTTCCACACTTACTCTGCTGTTTTGCCACAATATGGATGGAGAAGCTCCTGAATATACGAAGTGCCAGCCCACTGAGAGGTTTATATGCTATTAATGATATCATCTTTAGATAAACCTTGTCTGTTGATCATTGCTTTCAATTTTACGTTTTAACATGCAGACAGCTCCACGTTTTGCATGCAAATGGTAAGACTGCATGCTTTTTTAGACTACTATGACTCAGCAGGAAGTAAATAAAACTTCCTGCTTATGTGTGGTACCACATCAAATGCACCCCTACAACAGACACAGACTTGTGTCTCTTCTGATCTGTTGAACTACTACAGGTCCCTAAAGTAATCTTGTGAAGTATTAAGTTACTTTTCATACAGATCAATCAAATAATTAAGCCTCCACTTAGCAACAACACTATTGCTATAAAGATCATAAGATCAAAGATGTTTTAGGTTACAGATCTCTGATTAAGGCCCTTCTGTGCCTGCATGTAAGAAATTAAAATCAAAAGTACAGGATGAGGCGTGACAAGGGATTTCTGATAGGCTTGTTGTGCAATCGGACTGAAACCTGCTTTCAGGACAGCAGTCTTTCAGTCTGAAATGTTGAAAGGGTCCTGGTTTAGAGAAGGAAAAAGCATTTCATCATAGTTTGGACTGTTTTATCTGCTGCTTGGCTCGGCTGTTCCATCTTTGTCAGAAAGCAAAGTGATGTCACTGTGCCCATAACCAAAATCCCCCCTGCCAGCACACTTTCATTACCTGACATCTCTTTAACCACGTGCTCAATCTCTCACCGAGTTCAGGTCGCCCATCAACCCAACAAACACCTCTGTCATGTGAGGTTCTTGAAAAACAATTGTAAAACCACACCAAGATCATCAAATTGACTTGTATTGAATAATGCAAATATATAGTACCTGCATGTGAACACATAAGTACGCAATACTGAGAAATGCTTATGAACATTTTTCTTTCTTATGGGCAATATTTTAATTGTAGCCCATTCATAAAATTCTGATCTTTTCCAAGTTGAACCTAATCCAATGAAAATTTAACAGAAGGTCATAAGACTGATATTTTATACGTGTTTGTTTCTCTTGTCTTACAGTAATCAAAAGTGTCTATTAGTCACACCCCACAATACAACAATAAGCTGAAAAGCAACTTTAAAACAATCATGCCCTCTGTAAAACCTCTGAGTGGTGAAAAGCAATGTTTTAGTTTCTCAGATGAGATGAGGAAATGAAATAAAACATACCGCATATGAATGAATTTGTGCTAATTCAACGAGCCACAGAACAGAACGACGTTACCTGCTGAGCTGATGATGAGAACCCAAGACATGCATTCTGGATCTCCCTTTACTTGTGAATGGTGAACGAGTACAATCTCTTATGATAGCTTATCAGAACCAGAAAGAGCGAGGAGTAAAAAGTGATGTTGAACAAACTAGCACTTCCCCGCCAGCTTCATTCATAATTCACATCACTGCAAGTGTCAGACCTAGCCTCATATAGGCTCCACCCTCGTGCAGATCATAAACCTGCCCAGCCCTTTCCTCCCACTCATTGTCAGGCCATACAGTCAGTGTCTGAACCAATCAGAAGAGCCATTTCTCCGTCGTTGCCATGGGAAATCCTTCTGAGGTAGAGTGACAGGAAATGGTGAAAAAAATGATAGCCTGTGGTTTTGCCTTCTGATTTCTATGCTGAAAAATGGTGCAGTACTGTGGACTTTAACAAAGCTGCTGTGCAGTTTGAGCTGCAGTTGCCATCAGATTTACAACACTGAAGCTGTCTGATGTACATGCAGAGCTTGTTGTGAAATCTATCTGCCAACATCTGTGTTAGTTTACGTAAATGCTCTCCTTTTCCTTTTAAAAAGGAAAAACGCCATTTGCAGATTTCCGTTCATTCTTTATATGGAAATGCTGCGGTTTTCATGAATAGATTATTTCCTAAGCATAGGATACAGAAAGTCCAGCAAACAGAAAGAATATTATTACATTATATGTTCTATTTGTAGACAAAATCATTTCTAGTCAATCCCTGATCATTATAACACTTCCCTGTATCTGTGACATTGCGATGTTCACAGAAGACAGTCTTTTTGTATGTTTTTAGCAATAAAAACTTTGACTGATTTTGCTCTAATTTATATAGAATTTAATCCTATTAATCTAATAGGACGATTCTCAGTCTGACTTAAATATTAGACAATGATATGCTTTTCAGGAGTACCTCATTGGTCCAAAGAAAGTAGAATCTACAACAGTTCTGAAGTTAAAAAAGACCTTGTAAAAGAAGATGATTTTACTGAAGGAAGATTGACCTATAATACTGTTCAGCTTTTTTGCTTAGAAATACTTTCTCTTCCTGTAGAACCCTTAGTTCCAAGAAAGATTTTTGTGGTGAACACAGATGTCACCAAGGAGGTACAGAATGTTCTTTTGATATAACAGTACATCATTGTAAACAGGAGCTCCACCAGTAATGTTCACAGAGCCTGTGGTGTGCCCTGCATACTGTAGGTTTTGCAATAGATGCTAATTCTGATATGGGTGAGATTTCTCTTATAAAAGAGGAATTAGTCCTGTTGCTGCTCTCTCTATCATGCAGCTACAGTAGCTAAGAAAGAAAGATAACGTACGGTCCTTTCTGAGTGAATTCAAACTAAAAAACAAGGAAAGAACATTAAAATTCAGACCATAATCTGGAATGAGAAACCGAGAACACCAAGATATGTAACCCAATTATTTACCACATAATCAACAATTTTTATTAAAACAACATAGCATTTTTAGATCAGTAACTTGAAAACTTGTGCATCCTAAAAAAATAATAATTAGGAGAAAAGCTGTTTCTTACAATATTTTTACATATCAAAAATTGAGGGTAAACCTAAATATTTGCTCTATTTGATCTATAAAATCCTCTGGGACAAATCTAGCATGGTAACCAGCAATTATTATTCATTTCTGACATCTAAATAGGAACGTTTTGGAATAAGGTGTGTCAGCATTGCCTAAAGGGAAGCTTTCTACATAGATATTCAGTCAAACATTCAACCAGATCCATTCAATGAAGTCATGTCAAAACGAGTTACGAGCAGAAATAACAAAAAGATACATCAATGACAAAGTGTATAGGACAGAGGTGTCCAGTTGCTTTCATAGAGAGAGTAACAAAACCAATCTGAACTAAAACTAAAAACAATGTGTAAAACCAGCCACAGATTAAGAAACTTTATGAAGGTCTTCATTTTATACTACTGCACTCTCTTTGAGTCTCAGAGACAGATCTATTCTCCTAAGGTGTCTTAGTCTGTCTTCCAGGAGATGTTGTTACAGCTGGCCAGTGATGAAGGCGACATGAAAACACCCTTATTTTGTTTGCATGAATAAAGGACAAACATTAATTTTATTTTTAGTTAAAACTTGCAGTGGTTTTCAAGCAGATTTTTGAGGAATGGCAAAATGGAAAATGACAACAGGTACCAGCTGTTTAAAAATAAGGTACAGTTTTGACTAATAGCAGAATATATCAAATGAACAGCTTCCACAAAAATGACTTGTCAAAATAGAAGAGAAATGAAATAACTTGTGTTGACAGCAGCAAATGTAGAGCTGGAACAGGCACTGCTCATCGTCTCAATTTTCAAGAGCCAAAAACTGATGGAATAAAGTTGCTACAGTACAATCTTCGAGAGGATATAACACTGTAAGTCTGCAGACACTTCTACTGTATACCAACATATTAGGGATTTTTTTTTTTTTTCACAGGAGTGTCCTAGTTGTCTCAAGCAGTGTGTAGTCCAGTACATGGTATGGGCCTGATTTACAAGGATAGTAAAGTCATACTCAGTTAGGCACTTTACTCAGTCTACTGTGTTGTGGCAAAGAAGTTTGAGGCATGTCACCTTACATCATCTTATGCATGGTTGCTGGTGCTTGTCCCCTTGATGCATCACTTCAGGCAACAGCACACTTGGCTAATGTGGAAATTCAGACACCCTCAATGATCACTATTCTAAATATAGTGTTGTTCCGGAACACACAAAAACAGAGACAGGAAGCATATTGCAGGCCATATGATCCAAAGCCAGACCATAAAATGCTGGAACAGCAGTCACAGAAGTAGACTGATTTTTAGTTATTTTATAGTTTTTGTTAGCTAAGTACAGTACAGCATATACAGATATAACTGTACAGGGAGATTTCTATAACATTAAGGTTATCGTAAACTGCATTATATTGGTTTCCATTGTTAACCATTTATACGATTAACATACAAATACCAGCCTTTAATTTCAATAGCAGGTGATTATAAGTGTTTCGCAGACTGTCGTCCTCGCGGTTAATTGTAAGTAGATGTCGCTACAGTACAGACACTGAGAAATCCACGGTTTTAAATTAATATATAAAAACATAAAAATGGGAAACTGATCTCCTTACCTAAAGCGGCTCGTGTAACGCACAAAGCAAGTAAACCTGCGAAGAAAATCTGTCATTTTTATCATCGTTTTACGGACGAGGTGTCTGGGTTCAGAGAGTGCCTGTGGAGAGGGCGTGTGGAGACAGAGCTCGGTGCACAGTGCAGTGCCCTTCGCTCCACAAACTTCATCACCATGAAAACTCGGCTATTTGACCAATTCTCGCAGCTCGACTCTCTGACAACGTGGTTATGATGAGTTTTCAGACACCTGCTTCGACAAGGAAAGGTGACGCTCGTTATTACCCTTACTGTCCATCGAACATTGGGAGACCGGACCGGACCAGAACCGCCAATATTCGGAACGGGCAGAACGAAAACTGAAAAGGCTTACAGGTACATCTAAGGAAACATAACGAAGCCTGCAAGCCCTTCCTTGTTAAATTGTAACAAGCGCTTTCTTTCGCTTTTGAAACACGAGGGAGCCTCCAGTCCTGGTCATAACAGGCGTGTCTGTAAGTTTTCAGTCCAAAGCAGATGGTGACTGGACAGATTTAACAGCTCTTCCCCCACGCTACAGGTGCAACTGCTTTAAAGAGACCTAGAAATCTCGCAGACGTCGAGATTTCCAGGATCGTACTTCTCAGGTCGTCGTTGTACACTTGCAGCTCGGCTACGAGGACTTTGCCTAAACCATAAAAACATTACTGTGTATACACATAAAACATTTCAATGACTGTCTTCAGAGAAGGCGACAGCATTTGATCGTCACCAGGCTCCAGGAAACAGCTGCCCCCGAAGCACGGCACACCCCAAACTAGAACATGTCGCTCGTTCCTGGTTTAAAGCGCTCGACTTTGAGTGGAACAAACTTTGGAACATAAAAGGATTTCATATATGTCAAACAGAATTGTATTTAATTCCAATAGCAAAAGTGAAAGATTTGTTTCGTGAGAAACTCGCAGAACATACGACTGTTCTTTTATCTCATGGAATCGGATCGCAATAGGGGTTTTGTTTTTTTCTGTCCCACTACAGAACCGAATGGTACCAGTTTCAGTGGCTGTGGCGCATACATTGCATGTTAATTGGAAGGATGAAGTGTAACAGTTGAAGATCAAGTCTTACGCCCTACAGTATGTAGGTCGTGGTCCATACCGAGAGTAAGCAACTAAACACGAAAACATGAATAGTTGTGTCTCGTCTGGTGGGGCGGTTGTAATACATCTTTCTACCAGTAGGTGGTATAAACCTAAGAGCCTCACAGCGCTCCTCCGAGCAGCTCTCTGCATCCGACATGTTCAGCAAAACCCGATGACGTCTGAGCGCTGCAGCCTAAAACCACATACTGCACTGCAGTTTTTAATCTGGATAAATCGTCCCGGAAAACACGCAGTCGGTTACAATTTTAAAAGAGGCAGACATATTTGCCGGGCCAAGAAATCGGCAACTGTACTACGTTAAATGATAAAACGATATCACAATCAGTCGTGGCTTACTCAGGGCCCCTCATGTAGCCTGCCAGCGAGACGTTTTGGCTAAAAATGTCCTTTCCGTGTAATTTTTCAAAAATGTGCGCCGCGCACTATCCCCTTAAATAAACACTGATGTTGCCCTTAAAATGTCCTTGCTTTTTTAGTGCATCTTACACGTCCGCACCCAGCTGTCATTTTTACATATACAGGACGTGTATTGAGGTCATGCAAAATGCCAGGAGGGTTTATGTCTCACGTGCGCTGTCGTGGGTGTGCAAAATCCCCAAACATACAAGGACTAATAATCAAAATTAAAAGCCCGACGGACATGGAATTTCTTTCAATGCGCAATTATCTGCTCCAGGAGAGCCAAGGTGCAAAGTCTAATTCAAGTGAATGCGGATTATCGGCCCGACCAGAAATGGCATGTACAGTAGATTACTTGTTTTGGGTTCGCCGGACGAAACAAATGAAATGAAATAACTTTGTGTTAAGCGTCAGAGCTTACCTGCATATCTGGATGGAGGAGGAGAGGGAGAGCGGTTTGGCGGCAGACATGACCGGTTTTGTCTTTCCTTGGCTGTAAGCGAATCTAGGTGTAGGGAAGGAATGCCGGCAGAATGTGCTGAATGAGACAGTGAGCAGAGCGGAGCAGACAGACCGAGACTGCAGGACCGCTGCAGCCGGCAGCCCGCTCAGACGGCAGGGGCTTCAAGCAATGAAACTGTTGACGAACATGTCTGAATGTTATATTTAAAGTCATGCTGGAGATTAAAAACGAGAAATTTTGGAATCGGGGATCTTAAGAAATTTTGTATATATTATGTTGTCCTTAAAGAAATCGTACTCTTCGTTGTTTCTTTATGGGGATATCAATCTAAGTAATTAAAAATAGTGTTAGGCATTATTGCTTTGACCATTGACAGTAATGTAGCACGATTCAATAAAAAAAAAGCAGTTTAAGGTTTTTCGGAATCTCTGTAAATACAGTGGCAGGCGGTTTTTGTGCTTGGGTCGTTGTCTAACAGTTGGTCGGAGAATTCCCACATTTAGTACTTTATATGAGATTCTGACGGCTGAGAATAACTAATTAAATAACTAAACTAATTAAATAACTAATCTTAGCTAAACACAATGTTTAATATAGCATGGAGTATTCAATTTAAGACAGCGTTAAAACGTCAAATAAAGTACCTAGTTTCAAGAAATCACTGAAGACATACCCCTTGTTTAAAAAAAAGAAAAAGAAGTGTGTTCTTAGATTTTAACATATTTTAATAACATAATTATTATAAATCATTCCCCTTAAAATTTCTTTACCCCCAAATTGTGTTAGATTTTCTTCACAATATTTAAGAAACTGTGTAGCATCCATTCTATCCACTGTGTGGCAGCAAACGCCAAAATTCAGTTAAAATGACAAAGAACAGAGGCAAAGTCTGTCACCAGCGCGGGAATTCGCGAATTCGCAAACTAAGAAAGTGCCTCCAGCAGGTTTTCAGTACCATTTTCGCAGAGAAGATGTTGAAATGAGTTTTAACGAAGGTCGATCAATGCTGCTATTGCGTACGCACCCAAGTACTGTGTCGTAAAATGACTTGCACATTTTAAGCAGACATTTTTTACATGTTGAACGCGAAAGGTGTTTTTCTGTTGCGACATTGACATCACATCATACGGTATAAAGCGCTGCTAGATTAAGGTTTGTACACATCGTGGGTGATTGGTCGTGAACGATATCAATGAACTGTAACACTTTCCAGTTTCAGTTGCGTGTTTGTTGTAACCTGGGTACCCGATGCAAGGCAGGATCACTACTTTTGGATAAGTGCTCTTAGACCTGTGAGCGTCTGCAACAATCCCCACTCCCCGAGCTTTCGCTCTTACTGATCAAGAACACAACATTTATTAGCATCCCGGATACGAAAAATGCTTTATAATAATGCTTTACGAACGTACAGAGCATACAGTAATTGCACTCTGGAAGAGACCACTACTTTTTAAGTGATTATGACCAGCCCATACTTGTTGCTTTGCAATTCGCACGCTGACCCAGTTCCCCAATCGAACCCGTGCACAATAATATACGAATTGGGGTGAGAGAGAGTTTTCTGGAACAAAACATGTATTATGTGGCATATCCACGGCCAATACTGGAAGAAATGTCAGCATAAAAGCGAATGTTTCCTGATCATTGAGTAAATTATTTGTTTTCCTCCCCAAGTGAGCTTAAGACTCGGTTTTGCTAAAAGACACTGTAACGTACAGTTAACGCGAGCTTATGTCCTGTGTTACTGTTGTTCTATCAAGTTTAAGCAGTTTAAAATATTTTTGAGTCAAACTGAATTCTCTGTGTCAGTGTGTAGATTCTGTATCATTCAAAATATGTTAAACTGCATAACTCAATAAAACAACAATAACGCAGGACATAAACTTGCAACACAATTTTCTGTGCGTAAAAAGGCGCACGAGAGCGGCGCCACTGGGCAAACAGTGGTTTCGTCACGTGTCTCGGGAACTATCTGACTTTGCCACTGTTCTTGTTGTTTTGCGCTGGTCCTGTCGCTCCTTTGTTATTATTTTACAAAAGGTTGTTGATCTTAATAATAATAAGACGATTTCTGCGTACCCATTGCGTATGTTGTGTTAGCGTTCTCAACCCTACCCCAGCGAGTTTTTTAACTGGCTTTAAACGGGCTTGTGCTCACCCTCGTCAGATCAAATGCATTGTTTCACGTTGTCAGACGTTTCTTTATGGTTTTGTGGTTTCTCCTTTGAAAGATGTTTTATTTAATTGCGCAGATAATGATTACTGAATGCCCTCCCTTGAACTTGTTTGAACAACTAACTCGTAGGGATTTGAAATGCACCCGATAGTAACCCATTAGAAATTAATGTGTGTGTTTTTTCTTAACATTATATCTTATTATATCAGCTTTTAATCAGAACTGGTTATTTAGTTGAGGAAAATAGAAATATATGTAAACGTTCAGCATGTGTGATGAACGGCAGTCGCTCGAACAAGCATGTTTCTTTCGTGAAAACATACAAAGAAAGCCCAATTTAATCTTTTAAACCACGTTTTTCTTGATTTTATCTCTCTAAATCCAAGTCTTTAGAGATATATAACCTACAGTAATTTCTATATCTCCGAAAACAACAACCACGTGCGCGAAAAGTCGGATTGCAGCTGCGATTATCTGAAGCTGACAAAATACAGCAAAATGTTGTCTACTTTGCATTTATTCAAGCCAAATAAAAAAACATCCACGATTTAGATTATCTGGTAATACAATTATGTTAGCCCTTTTAATTCTGTGCAAGTGCGTACACAGGTAATAGACGCAGGCGGTAACTGTTTGAAGTGAAGGCTTTAACAGGAATGTTCTCCTCCGAAGTCACACGATGTAAATAGACGCCCTTCTCCTTGAACTCTTGTGCTACAGCCCTGTAGCACGCGAACGTGCCAGCACCAGGCTGCTGTGATCACTTTCCCACGCTCCTTGACTGGAGCGAGCGCTGCGCAGTGATTCATGGCCGGCTCTCGCCTCATGGCGCGCCTGGGAAACGCTCACCGAAACTGCTTCGTCAACTCAAAATTGCTGGTAGGCGGGAGAGCCCCGATGCACTGTAGCAAGTCTAGACAGTCCGCAGGTTTCGGCTGCGAGGGAGGCACAAGTCGGCTCTGCGTGCCAACAACCGCAAAATGATGCAATGATGCGACTTGTCTTGGTGTTACAAATGGCCTGAGAGATTTAACTCCTTGAAGGGGAACCCAGCTTTCTGCTGTCAGGTGTGTGCGTGCTCTTGTTGCGGGCGTGCAGAGTATAGTACCGCGTTTGAACATTTAACGAAACGAATCCTGCATTTTTCAGAAATTCCAAATGACTGCTTGTCCAAGGCTGAGGAACACATTGGATTTATCAGAAAACGAGAAATGCGTTTTCCTATGAAGCACAAATCAAGCGCATACTGTACCTCAACCGGAGAGATCTAACGTGTCGCATCCGACCCGCTGCGATACTGGAGGCTCTGTGGCATGTTATTGTCCAGGACTGATGTAGCTTTGCCTACAGGTACTTCAGCAGCTAGGGCCTACAGTGTGTCCGCTCAGCTGAGCACTATGAAGAGTGTGTCATGAAATCCCTCAGATTATTTGGAAGCGTTAGCGCATCTAAATGACACACTCAAACAATTCTTAAATTGAAAATGTAGTAGACGTCGCCTGTAGATCTTCCAAGCCTTGTGGGCTGTAGCCGACTTTGTAAGCTTGTATTGTTGCCATCAGTTTTGCTTCGCTAAATTGAATAAGCATTGTCAGATTCTGATTGTATTCATCCCGAGCTGGTTTGTATTCAAGCTTTATGTAAATTTCTAAGGCTCCATACAAAAAGCACTGTAGCTCTGAGTGTCACTAAAGGCCTTAATCCTTTTCCATCTTTCCTTAGGGATGGAAAACCCTTCAATTATACAATAAATTACCGCACTGGCGGCTGAGCACGAGTCAGTACATATAACGGGTGTGTCATCGTTTGTTTGTTTTTTTTTCGTATTTTTGTTGATCTAAATGAATACTTAACATTGTTGGAAAAAATGGAAAGAGCAAAAATAAGATCTCGCTTGTTTGCTTAATACCAGATTCAAGTATATACTTATGTTTCTAAGTATTTGATCAATTCCTACCTATTTTCACAAAACGTCCCGCTTTTTACCTCAATTCAAAGCTGCTGGGCAACATGGCACATCAAATAGGACAGCTATGAGCGCGAAACAGAAAGAAAGGCAACCACATTTTTCCCAAAGATAGCACATTTTATTGAAATTTCCTGAAAGCTTGGGGATTTCGCGTCTATGTCACAATAAATATTATTTGTACTCCCCCAAAACCAACCCCCTTCTTAAACAGAACAGACTGAAATTACAGCGCCTGAAGAATAACAGGCCCAGCACATTTAAAACATCTGTGCCCAACACATACGCAGAATAACCCTTTGGGTTTTACAAGGGTGTGTTTTTTATACAACCCACATTCATTTAACCCCCAAGAGGACTAAATATTAATATTTCGCAGAATTTACCAGTTTTCCAAACCTTTCTAAAACCGGTTTGAAAAATTGACCGCGAATTATACATTTCCAACGGCCAAAACGTTCCATAGTCAGTAAACTGCAACACAAATAAAACGTCGTTCAAATGGCGGTAATTCGTCACACATTTGTACAGATGAACTTTACAATGAATCTCCACCACGCGCATTATATTTACATGTTTAAAGTAAGGTTCAACGTATAAATATTTGACAAACAACAAGACGCACACGTTTTTGCCCATTTTGTTTTGGAGGCTACCACGGCCTCCACATGTTGGCACTCGGGGCCTGCGGGACTGGCTGCCGCCGGTCTAGTAAAGGACCGTTGCTGTTTGACTCGGGTCTGGAGCCGCCCGTGGGGTTGAGGCGCAGGACGCTTTGATCTCTCCGGGGGAAGGCTCGGGAGTTCGGTCCGCTGCAGTTCAGACAGGCCGGCCCCGCTGGTGCTGCTGCCTCGATGGACCGCTGGATGTATTCATTCAGGCGCTGGCACGTGTCCTTGTCCAGGAGGTCGGTTTTGGGGAGCAGGCTGGATACACGGTGAAGGCACGCTTTGTAACCCTCTCTGTAGCCGTCTGATGGGCCTAGGAGAGAAGAATTATTTCCATTAATTATTCTGTTTGTTTTTCTTACCACAGGAGACACATATATCGAGGGATTTATATATTTCGTAAAAATTCTCTTACTGATACGAAACCTAAAGATAACCGCCATACAGGTATTACAATCTATCTTATATGGGACGTTTTGATTATTGCAAATAGATCACCTTTCTTTTATCTAACGTCTAAAACAATGGGCTGCTTTGTACAGTAATTTTCATAAAAGGAAAAGACGGATCTACAAAGGGATATTACAGAAGAATGGATTTAAACCACATGTTCTGCAAGACATGACTATTGCGATTTCAAGAGATGGTGTGTCGGAAAAGGCAACAGGTGAAGACAGATACTCACTTTGAACTGGGGTGCTGGGTAGATCTCTGAGAAACCTCACGGTCATTTCCAGGATATCAGCTTTCTCCAGCTTGGAGTACCGGGAATTCTGCAAAGGAATCATGAGAAAGTGGTTAGAGATTTCTCAAAGATAAAGAAGTGGTTCTGCATGTTTTTGGAGTAATAGTCGTTCATCTGACTTCATAGGTTATCTTGTTTTCCCCAGTAAATTTAATACAAAAGTTATTATTTGTACAGAAACTTACATCTTTCCCGATTAAAGGCAGGATGAGGGTCTTCAGTTGGATGAGGCTTTCATTGATACGTGCACGTCTTCTCTTTTCCATCAAAGGCTTTAGAGTCTGGGGGGGAAAAAAGACATTTAGAGATTAACATTTGATTCCACGGATGAAAATCTCACACGAAAAGAGCAAACAGAAACTAAATTGGATTGAATAAACCACGGTGCATTAAATGCGTTTTTACCTTTCTGAGCTCGCTGGCTTCCTTTCTCTTGGCGACCGTTAGTTTTACCGAGTGAGCCGGCATGGCTGAGGAGCTGATGTGAGGAGTCATGGTTCTCGTGGCTAGGTGCTCTCTCAAGGAGTCTCTGATGTGAAATGCTTTTCCGAGTCGCGGCCCTCGGTATTTATGCACAATCTGGGCGGCTGAGGAACGCCCACCAGCTATTGTGCAATAATGGAGACGCTGAAAGCGCTCCAGAGAACAGCCAGCGCACTGTATTCATTAAGATAACCATCTGTCTCGTGGGGGCACTGAGCGTACCACCACTGTTGGCATTCAAACATTCGCAACATAGACTTATAAGAAATTAAACATTTATACAGTATATCTGCATTTCCCCAAGCCTACTTATTATCAAACACATCACATATATCAGCATTTTGTGCATTGCATTATCAGCAATGAATTAGATTTAGCCCCCCTTATTTTTAATTTCTTCATGCAATGACACGAAATGCGACCTTTGAATTCAAGCGTTTGATTTTATTTGCGAAGTAGTTTGCACGCTATAAAAGCAGTTTAAAATCCTGCTGAAGGTTAGGTTACCCGTGCAATGAAATTCTGAAATTAACAGTGGCCACAGATATTATTCAGCTGTTTAAGGAGTTCACCCTTTATTAAAACGTAAAACAATATACAAATTGTTGTATTTTAATGCATATGATTGATTTGTGTCAAATGTAGTAACTGATGGGACTGGGGGTGGGGGGGGAGGGATACAATGGTAGGAGGGGTAAGACTGGGGGTGAGGGTATGGGTTCCCCCTATTCTAAAAAAATATCTATTTAAATTATGAAGCAGCTTCCCAAGCCACGCTATACAGGGACAACATCTGCTCCTCAAATCCCCGTCGACTGTATTTATGTATTTGTCGCAGGTCTGTGAAAGCACAAACGTGCACCTATGCGATATTGAAACAGCGGGGGAGGGGTTCACCAAAGCGAGTCAGGAGGGGAATGGTGAACTTGCCTCAACAAGCATTTCTTTCTTTATATTTTCCAAAAGTGAAAAGTAATATTGTGCAAACAATATCCTGAAATCGGTGACCGTGTAAGTGCCCCTCAATGTAACTCAGAAACCCCGAGATCTTGAAAACGTACACAGTACGTTTCAGTGATTTCAAGATAAAAGCAATTCAACGAAGAGCAATAAAATATTAGTTTGGGAATGATCAAAATGATGTTGATTGCTGTTTATATATAATATAGGTTTAGGTATAGTATAGCTCGACGTACAGTAACGCAGCACCGTGCTCGGGCTGTGGAAGAGCTCAGCGGAGGCTCACGCGTCAGGCACGAGCCAGCAGCGCCAGATGGGCGCGTATCGCCAGCTCCGCGAGTTGTTTCGTCATTTGCCTTATATTTTTTGTAATGCAGGTTCTGTTTGGCTTAATTTTGTTAAGAGAATATTCGGCGTCAGTATCCCATCTGTACACCTCTTCTTTAGCTGTGTCAGGGGGGTGTCTGTGTACCTTATAGGGATAGTTTTTTTTTTTAATTTTCCGTCTGGCTCTTATTTTAATTACTGCTTCCTGAGAGAATTGATCAGATATTAACTTTTTGTTTATCCTTTTTACCGAAGGGGAATAAGACGAGGATTTAGCGTTCAAGCTAGATTTACATTGTTTATCCAGCTGCACGCTCACATCTTCCCTTCTGAACACACTGATCTGTTACCCACCGATGTATTCCTCTCAGCGGCTTCCCAAGCTGAAAGAGCACGCTGTGCCTCACCAATCTGTTACTAAAATGAAGGAAACGTCCATGGATATCGAAATGGTTTAATCAGCTAGACCTGAAAGCATCTTCGGCATCCCAGTAATACATTCAATATTTCTCAAATTCAAATTTAAGATGTAGATTTTTTTTAAAAAATGGCATGCAATAAGACGTTAGTGAACAAGAACTTTAGATGGGCGGTAAATGTGAGATTTGAGTATTCAAGGGTTTTTGCTTCTTTCTGGTGGAGAAACAGCTCGATGCTGTGGGCTCCGTCGTCTTAGCAGCCGCTTCTTAGGAACAAAGCAGACGAGTGAAACCGATATCAAGCAAACTGCACGCGCCTTCATCCCCCGCGGGACCTTCAATTAGCAGCCGCTGCAACTCCAGATAGCCGTGCACTGGGGTACCCGAAGTTTTTCACATCAAGATTTCGGTTAGAATTCCCTTTGTCTTTTAAACAAATTTGGCGTGGGTACCCCATCTGTGTAAACTGAATAGACAAGAATCTTTTGTTCAAGGGGTTGGGATACATCGGAGGGAATTACAAGGTTTGGTATTTAAGGGTGGGGGATGGTACTTAGATTTCTCTTAACCTTGAGGACGGACCCTCGCTCTGTTGGGTGTTTTGTTTTTGCTCGGTTGGTAGACCAGAATTAGTTTTCGTTTTTTTTTGTTGACGAGGAGTGTAGTTGACGTTTCGGGAAATAAAACGAGACAGGGCGAAACATTATTTTTTAAAAAAGCTGAAGACGCAGCCACGAATCGTATCGTTTGCTTTCTATTCGATGTAGGCCACATTGGAAGGTCTGTTCTGCAGTCATTTTCAGTGAAACGGGACTGCTTGCATTAGTTTGAGTGGTACTGGAGAAATAATGGAATAGTAATCGTTCATTACGAAACCATACGATTCAATGCAGTAGGTATGTTTCCTAAATAGAAATTTAGCAATAGAAAATGTGACAGGAGCCTTTAGCAGTACAGCATAACAAGCTAGAGAATAGAATTATACTTCAATCAGCTAATACCGTCAGAATAAGGGGGAAAGGACATTCTGCTATTAAATCAAGACCCAAATGCGAATAACAACTTTTTTTAAATTTATGCTCGCGCTTGCTGTAAAGGCTATGTACCCTAACGACAATAAAATAATAATATTATACGTTGTTGTTGTTGTTGTTGTTGTTGTTTTTTCATTATGCCGCGGAGGTCATACTTCGGACCTTATTGCATTAATTAGGAAAACGACATGAGACCGGCACGAGCCGGCATTTCGGCGTGCAGATGGGGCCGCCTGTCCAGGTTCAGCGACGCGTAAAATTCAACACTGGTGGAGTTTCCAATTCCCATTTCAGGGTCTTGTTAGCTGGCGGCTGCAAGAATCCCACATTTGACAGGGCGGTGCTGTGGTATACTGTAAGTTATTTGCCTTGTAGTTGTATCTTATACAACTTTTGATTACTTTTTCTCAAAACCAGCAAGCCAGTTCTCTGTAGAACACTGAAGCAGAAAGAACGTCGGATCACGTGAGTCTGAATGTCCAAAGGTAAATATATTCTGCGGTATCGTAAGAGAAATCTCATTCGTGCATGGTAGTAAAATTGACTTATATCCATGCTGGTCACTGGGTTAAATGCTACCATGCAGAGGATGAAGAAAATAGGCACGAATGTGTCTTCAAGAGTGAAAGGCCAGACAGTGTGCTTAATAGCGTGATAATTGCAAAGATGTGTTTGCAACCACATGTCCGATTTTGTTTTCAAATTCACATCTATACAAAACAACAGCTCCTAACGGGAATGATATGATATATCGTGTCGAATGTCTTGTGCCGCTGGAAAGTCTGCCAGAACGCAAAAACTAAGAGTTATGCCACGTGATTATTTGAGCGCACGAAGGGGAAAAACACTAATATTTCAGTTCTTCAAAGGTCGTAAATGGGATTTTCTGTATAGATTAAAAGTATAGAGTATAGATTAAAAACTCTTAAGAGGCTTTGGAAGACAGACTGGGTAAGAATGTCGTGCGTACGAATTCATTTACGTTTCTGGTGGGGTGTCAAGAAAGGCTCGTTACTTTCAAAGTTCAGACCACATGCCAATTAAATTTGTGTTTTTTTTCAGAGATGAGGAGATCACGGATGCTAACCTATATCAGCAAGACGAAAGAGATAGCTTCCCAAGCCAAAAGGTACGCTGAAATCGGTATGATATTGGCTAAGTTCACATGCACGATTACGTCTGACCTAGATTTGTGGACTGGACGAAGTCAATAGGGGCAGGTTTTGTTTTTTCCTCCCCAGCACTATTGAGGGTCTTAGGCTGCTCAACAGTTCTTTTACTC
The DNA here is from genome assembly GCF_059453375.1 of Lepisosteus platostomus. Lineage (NCBI taxonomy): Eukaryota > Metazoa > Chordata > Actinopteri > Semionotiformes > Lepisosteidae > Lepisosteus > Lepisosteus platostomus. The sequence continues at coordinate 12,820,512 of NC_142633.1, read as the reverse complement.
ATATTTATACAATTGACTTATATCGTCTTATTTGGCAGATCGCATGGTGAATCACTCCGTGCACAGCGCATTTTAAACAGGTCAAACAAGCAGCAGTACATCAGAACTGATTAATAATGGGGTTGGGCGAGCACTGCACAAGGCAAGTGTATAAAACCAAACCTATTTTATTATTTCTGTTCCTGTTTGTCTTTCACACAAATACTTGTCCATACTGGAAGCAATTTACCCTCTCGGTCATTAAACTGAAAATGCTTAAATCCTGGGTGCACAATTTCTAGTATGGTTTGAGTTTTGATTATTAAAGAGTACTTCTGATTATTAAAGTGTATTTCTTGTTATTCTGACCTTGAGAATAGTATTGTCCCTAAAATATGCTTTTGGACCCTTTCAGTATTTCAGTGATGCTGGACCTTCCTTTTTCACCCTTGACTCATGATAGAAGCTGGTTGTATATTGTGTAATTGTGTGTGCACAATTTTAATCTGCTGTCATGTCATACTGAATGTTACATTAGAATACCTTAGGTTGTAGGACTCCAGTGAGATATTAAAGTCTAAAGGACATGTTGTTGTTCTGTAATTGGAGAATTCAAAATACTTTTTCTCCTCTAGTGAAAGTCACAAAAAATACACCTAGGATGTTAGATATATAGTTAAAAGTGAATAATTTAAATCAGAATTGAAGAAAAATGATTCTCTGATATAATATATTTGAGAAGAACAAGTGTTCTGTGTGCCTATAAAGTGTCTATGATTCAGGCATTGAAAACCCTAAATACCACTGTAAAAGTGAAGTAGTTGAACATCTGCAGAATCAATGGTGAAGTACAAACCAGATCACTGCAAGTGAAAAATGCTGGGGAATGTATTTAAGAACAAGAACACAAGGCACTTTTTACACATGGCTGTGGGAGTCTGGAACAAGGAGATGCAGCCACATTGGTGATTACAAGCAGATCAGGTGGTGGCCAATACCATGGCTTTTTTAGGGAATGTCTGTGTAAGGTCCTTGGCTCAAATAGCTTCATAGAAAATGTGTTCTTCTCTTTTACAGCCTATCTTAGATTCTTCAGTTTTTATTCCTGTTTGCTCTCCAGATGACCCCTTCTCAAGCCAAAACATCGAAATTCTCTGCAGATCTGTGTAAGTGTTTATATCCTTAGAGGTATCTATTCACCTGTTCAGGTATTAAGTCAGATAGAAACAGAAAGTGCTGCAAAATGTTCCAGACATGAAAATATAGTATTGTGTTCAAAACTATAGATCCCATGCCTACTGGAAGCTTTTTTTTTTGGCCATTGGTAAAGTATTTTGGAGTTTAAAGTTGTTTTGAATATGAATGAAAAATCTGGCAATTGATACCAGTGTTTCCAATGTCGATAACCAGTCTCAGAAACATGCTCCTCTTTTTCTCTTATTGTATGCTTTCAGAAATGCACCTCAGAATATGGGGAAACAAGCCAGGCGTGAGTAACACATATTTCATTTTTTTACCTGTAACTCCTATATCTCTGAAATAACGTTGAGCCTTATGGTGTCTATTGAAAACTGTTTGCTTTATTCAAGCAGTAAGAAAATCTGTCATCTTATACTGTTCTGCGCAATGCAGTAAAATCCTTACTGATCTTAATTCATTTGCTGATTTTATCATTATTCTTTATAAATGCTCTAGTTTTAACTACCCATTTTTGCCTTTTGTGATTCAGGACTTACACTCCATTAAAATACCAAGACATGACTTACTTCTGTTCTAGTTTGTTCTTTGTTCTTTGTGTGTCCGGACTGTGAGTAACTCTTGTATTGTATTGTATGTATTGTACTATTATTATATAATTCGTTACACTGTGGCTGTGTTGTGTGTGTTAAGCTGCTGTTGCACTGCAATTTCCCTCACAGGATCAATAAAGTATCTATCTATCTAAAGTATATTCTCTTATATTAAACTCCATCCTGTGTTCTGAAGTTTTATATACAGTATTTGCATGTGTTTTCATTACACATTATTAAATACCCTTGGTACAGGGAACTCTTTTTTAGTAACAAAGATTTTTATTCGGTTAAATGAGGCGGAAACATACTGTATATTCATAATAACCACAAACCAATATTAGTTGCTTAAACCTGTTTCTTCTTCTGTGATTGTGTATGACTGTATAGGTGCAGCAAGCTATCAAACGAGTAAGGACTTTTGTTAAAGACGCGTCCTCAAGCATTAATTCTTGAGTTGATTTAAGCATAGTGGAGAAGTGTACAGTCGTCCAATGTGAGCACACATACCATTATTCCCACATGCTGAAGGTCTGGAGCCTATCTGTTCAAAATTAAGAACAATGGCTTCCCAAGCCAAAACCAACGCCGTTTCAATAAAACATCTGCCAAAAGTACGAGCACAACAAAGAGGAAATACATTGTTTTTACACTTTGCAACCAGGGGCGAGTATGACGTAAACGGCAGGGTGGGGCTGGAGACTCACGGATTGAGACAGCTGCACACACCAGCAAGCGTCCTGCTACTGCTTTTACCCTCAGCACCGACATTGAAACAGTAATTTCATAAGAAAGAAGTTGTTTGTTAGTTTTTATGTTGTTTTAAGACTTTTTTTTATTTGTGCTGAGGATTCACAGGTCATGTTGGTGTGAGCTGTGTGTTTGTATGGGAGGCGGGTCGTTTTGCGCCTCGTCTTCGCTTTATGTGACTTTGTAATTTTAGAAGGTTTAGTTTGTGGTAGCAAGCAGCGGTTTCTAACGTGAATTAATAATTAATGCACTCTGTTCGTGCCGGCACGAGCCAACAGGAGCGGGGCCAGATGGGAGACTCTCAACATCTCCGAGAGAGTCAGCACCGTCAACCAGAATGAAAACGGCCATTTAAGAAGAACGGCACCGGGTTAGTTTCTTTTCTAGAGCTCCGCTACGAAAATGCAAATATTATAATATTACTTTCAGGGCGTGGAACTTTCCAAATCGTTTCACAAATCGAAAATTGGAATTTCCGTAGAGTGCAGAACTGTAGTTGTTCTGGGAAATCGAATACACTTATTAAAATGTGTCACCTTATGGGTATTAAAATTCTGATAGCAGGTATGAGCGCTCCAAAATCTTTTCTTTTAAAAATCGCTGCTGATGTGCTTCAGAAGAGGTAACGTTTGCGCGAATAATTTAGCTTGAAAGACTCTTTAATTAGAGACACGAGACTGGCACGAGCCCCTGTCGCATGACAGATGGGCCCCCTTTCTGACTGATGTCGCTGGAATCATTAACTTCACACTGGAAATCTGCGCTGGTGAATGTATTCATTCCTTGTCTCGATCGGTCTGTATGTTGCGAAAAACGTGTAGCTAGAAAATGCTACACGGTTTATTTGTAGACAAACCTGAAATATTATTCATTTTCTTACATAAAAAGACTGTCTCGATGTACAGGAAACGAGAAAAAGCATTTTCAAGAAATGTGCATTCACGCATTGTTACTTTGAGTAATCTGTGGTTATTTTACTGAAGTTCATAACGGACTCAAACTAAAGAAGTCAATTATACATATTATTTACCGAGGAACTGTAATCAGGTAAGGGAAGTACAATCAGCACATAGTCACAAGACCAGTCCTTCCCTTCTTTGACAGGACTGCTTGTGTATCCAGTATAGGATCTTCCTAACCAGCGCCGCGCCTCGGGTCTGAGGGCGGGGACCCGCGATCGTGTGTTCTTAATCACGAGTTATCCAGGTGAAAAGAAAAAATCAAATCAAAACCAAAATCCTTCAATGTATTACTTCACTTCAATGCCTATCCCACCGAATGTAGTTTAGACGTTCTGAAAAATTCATTTTAAAAGGAAACCGTATTCATATTACCAATGTATTCAAATTGGGTGATGGTTACATATTTCTTAAGGTTCATATCATTTTACATTAATAATGTATGTATACCTGTAGTATGTCTGTAGTATATTCGAATGTAAGAGTAACTACCAAAGGCGCTAGAAAAACCTAATGACCTGCTGTTGTTTTGACCGTCGTGATGTGGGCTCAGGACGACTCTGAATAAATAATGCATGTTTACATATATTAACTATAATGCCATAGTTATATCTGAGTCACTAATTTACGAGGCTCTGCTGAGCCAGTCGGAACGTTCTGAAAAGTGCCAAACTGACCGTGAATGTAGAATACATACAACTACCCCACCTGATTTCAAGTGAGAGAAGCTGGATTCTCACAAGGGGTTGATGAAAGACTAATACATTTCTTACCTAACTGAATAACTGCGGCAGCATGTTAGTTTTTCATGTGCTATCGCCCATTACGCACCGAGGACAATAGATGCGCGCAGTTCTGTCTGTTGAGCTGGGACTTTTAGTCTCGATTCAGTCTGTGTCCTGATCCACTCCGCACCTACAGTATAATGAAAGTGAAAAACTTTTCACATAAACTTACCCGTCTACATAGGAGGTTTTCAATCACTTTGACTTTCTTTAAAACAAGCCTGCGAATGATCCACGACCAAAATTTAATTGTACTCATTTAACAAATACGGCCTTATAAAGTCCAAATACGAGCAAGAAGACGGAAACATCAGATCAGACATGAACTCGACGAGTCTGTTTTTATTGCCTCCGTTTTGAACTGGAATAGTCAGTTTGTTTGTGTTTTTTTTTTTTCATTTTAGGCGAACTTGATTTTACTCAGTTACTGCGACTCCTAGACCCACGACCTTTGTCCTTTCACGTTACACTGTACACACCGCTGAAGGAGCAAAGCTGTCCCGTCCGACTGGTTAGTAGCATCTTCTTCTTCCTTGTCTTCCTTGTAGCATTAAAAGAAAAAAGGCAGAAGTCAAGAGATAATTATTATTTAGGAAAGAAAAATTGGCAAAGTCATGATAGCATAAGTATCCAAACCCTGTGCTGTGGCAAACCCAAATTACACTATGTAGGTGTACCAATTACCTCAACGAGCCACACAGTTAATTGAGTGGCTTCTGCTTGTGTGCAACAATAGTGGTTCTTGTTATGTCGCAGTAAAACCGCCTGTCTGTATGAGGTTCCTTAGGCAGGTAGCCAATGTCAAACAAAGACTCCACCACTAAGATATAAGGAGCTTTCAAAGCAAGTGAGGGGTAAGGTCTTTGAATAGCACAGGTAAGCAGAAGTGTGATTATCTCTGTGAGCACAGTCAAGAAACGGAAGGTGTATCATACCACCTCGGCACTTTCCTTTGATCAGGCTGTCTCCCCAAACTGAGCAGCTGGACCAGGAGGAGTGTGGTGAGGAAGACCACTGTGAGGCCAGTGCTAACTTTGAGAAAGAGCTGCAGAGCTCGATGGCTGAGATGGGTGAGAATGTGTGTCAGACAGAAATGCCCAGGTCAACGCACAAAGCTGGTCTGTATGGCAGAGTGGCAGAGCATCTCGAATCCCAGGTGTTGAGTGATCCTGCAAACATGAGGTTAAAGGGCGCTCTAAGTCAGATGAGACCCAGTTAGAACTTTTTGGTCTAAATGTGAAGTGTTACCTTTGGTATAGACCCAACGGAGCACATCTTCCAGTCTGCACCATCCCTACAGCCAAGCAGTGGTGGTGCAGCATCATGTGGGGGGGTGAAAATTCAAGTTTCAGCTACACTGGAGCTGCTTAAGAATAAGAAAGTGAATGTCCGTGAGTTGGAACAATTGCACCTGGCTAGTGTGTAAAGGTGGAAGATACTTACCCAGTGAGGCCTGCTGCTGTGAAAAATGCTTCCACAACAAAATATTGAGTTACTTTGTTTAAATAATCAAGAATTCTGCATATTCCGTTTTTTTCTTGTTAGTTTTTGCAGACTTTTAGGGTACCCTATGTTACCCTTAGAAGTCTTCAGTTTCAACAGTCAAGCTTTGAATAAAATACTAAGTTTAGAAAAATGTTTCCTTTCACAAAATGGGACTCCATCGAAAGGGTCTGAATCCTAGGATATACAGTGTGTCCGGAAGCTCTTAACCTAAATGACAAACGATATTTCAAGCGGTAGTGCGAAAAAGAGGAACAAAATAACAGACGTTAAGTTACCGCAAAGTATGTTTACTGCAACTCCTGTCCATCGCTTCCGCAGATAAAGTGTGTGTTGTGGACCGGTACCTGAACACTCGAATGCTGGAAGCAAGACAAGGAGATACTGCTCCGATTCCGTGTCTAAAATAATTAAGAATTTTAAGGTCTTCAAAGGCGTAGGAGTGCTAGTGGTCTAAGAAACGTCTTCTTTGTGGTAGGCTACTCCACACCTCGTCCGAGTTTTTTCCTTTCTGCAGGTTTATTCGCTAAGAGATGTGTTGCGTCTCTTTTCAGCCCTTTGCTTCGTGGCTAAATTTTCGGCTTGTTTGCCTGATATATTGTTATTTTTCGTCTGGAGGTTATGACGTTAACAGCATATGTATACAGTATAAGAACGCGTCCCGCCGTTTCTAGAATGTATTCTTTTTCTGCAGTGTATAATTTTTTTAATCTCTTTTGGGTTTTATCGAACACGTTTGAGTCTCGCCTCCCTCTTTACCCCCAGCGCCAACGCTCAGGGCGCGTCTTTTGAATTTGTGGAGCTGGGTTAATGAATCCCAGTGGAGAGAGGCTCGCGGTCGCGGTGTCTGCCTCCTGCAAGACACGAGCACGGCACGAGCCAAATACACGGAGGCCCAGATGGTCTCTTCAAGACCCCATTGCAATTCATGAAGGAATAATAGCGAAATGATTGTCTGCAGAATCGCTCTTTCTGCTGCTTTATGCATGCACATCAGAATCCCTCGAGCGTCCAGGGATATGGTGTCAATCGTATCCATTAAAAATACGGCATCTTTTACTCGTAATATTTCCTATAAAACATTTGAATTCATATGAAAAGGAAGCTCCTAAAGTATTACGAAATATAAATGAGTTAACACGCAAGAAAATGACCAGTGAAGAATGATCAGTGAGTGACAAACCAGGAAACACAATTAGAAACTGTAAAGCGCAGTTAGACCCGAGAGCATGAGGCACTTCTTACACAAAGGGTAGTGGGGATCTGGAACAAGCTACCCAGCCATGTTGAAGCTGATGATGCCCTTGGATCATTATAGTTACTAACTACCAACGGGCGACATCGACCAAATGGCTTCATCTCGTTTTTAGCTATAATTATTACTATTATTATAATTATCGTTGTTCTTTTTGTTCATGGCCTTAAAACAAGAAATGTGTTTACTCTAAGGCTATATTATGGTCAGTGATGATGGTTATTCATTAATCATGCATCGTGTATAGAAAAGAGAAAAATTATACAGCCAAATTTGCAACGCTACTCGTAAGCTCGTAAGCTTACTGTATCTTTAAAGTGTCATGAAAGAGTATTATTCCGTGTATCCAGAAGGAGTGTTGGTTTCCTTTGTTCCAGCCCTGCGCGTCTCGAAGGACAGGCTCCCCTTACATACGCAAAAGCTTTAATGTGACCCATTTTCGTCCAGTTTTTTCTAAACAGCGAGTGTTTTGCTATTGTGGCCTCATAGAAGTAAAGATCGCAGATCCTTAACTGCGCACGTCAGCGGACTAAACCAATGACATTCCCAGGACTCGATGAAAACCTGGACGAGAAGAAAAAAAAACCCCAATCTGTCAGAATTACAATACCCAAGCCAAAAACCAAGCTGAATGAGTTTCACATCTGGTCCTGCAACTTTAGGAACAAAGGGGAGTTTTGACCAAATCATAAAAAGGTTTGTATGGCGTCCTGTATAACGCATACACGAGCCCCCCGTCTCTCCCCTCCCCCCAGGTCCCATCCCAACCCCCACACCCCTGTCCACCCAAGTCTCCAAGGCGTCATGTTCAGTTGGGTTTTCATATCACAGGGTTAGCTTGTCACCAAAGTATTCCGTTATATCTTACAGTGCATATGGCTCCTTGTTCCTCTTTTTTTTTTTGCCTGGGTTTAATAGTTGAAAAAGACAGATTAGAGGTGAAATCGGAGAAGATAGAAACGAGCTCCGAGCGAGGAGCTGCTGTGTAGCGGGCAGGGCTCTGGGCGGCGGGGCTGTCATTGGATCAGGGGGCTCAGTGGCGCGTCTTTCAAAAACTGCGGTGTCTCGTGGCTCTTGGGCAGCCTGTCCCCGAGCGCGCTTTTGTGAGCAGATAGGACGCACGAGAGCGGCACGAGCCGCCGGAACAAAAGAACAGATGGCCCCCCCTCCTTCGCTAAATTATGCAACTAACATTTTGAAAATCGCGACCTCTAAGTCAGCGGGCCTTAAAAATGCATCTGGAAAGCGACGCACTCGTTTCGTGGTGGGTTTCATTTGATAGTCTCGACAAAAACTTTTTCAACTGCAGGCGCAGTTAACAGAAAGCTGCAAGCGCGCAGACGTCCTCAGCAGGGTTGTTGAGTGGTGGACGTGTAAGAAAAGCAGTGGAAACAAATGCAAATTGCTTATAGAACGTGTTGGTTTCTTTGTAGCTGTAAGCAATGGTTTTTTATAGTGGTAAACGAGTGTGTTTGGATAGACGGAGGTGGAATTTGATCCATTCTCGGTGATTTACTTTTTACTACGCGAAATAGGTTGTTAAGACTGAGCAATCTCAAAATCTCAAAATTTTTTTGTATTACTTTATTATTATCAACCTGCTCATGCAAGATTTCCAAGAGGCAAAAGGGGCAACATTCACAGAGTGAAACAGCAGAGGAGCGTGTTGTAAATCTGATAGGGGTCTGTTTTCAGTTCCCCACAAGGAAACACGAGCGAGTGGTTTTTTTTTATTTTTCAATATTATGATGGATGCTTTATTGCAGGCTTCGTGTTTTGCACGGAGGGGTGGTCGGATTAGGCTTCCCTGCAAGTCCTGGCGTTCTCGCTCCCCCCGCCCCCCTGCCCGCGCGCGGCGCTCTGGGTGAAAAAGGGCGCAGCGCGAGCAGGAGGCGACAGAACTGACCCGAGCAGCGTCGCGCGCTGGCAAGACCTCGAGGCGAGACGCGAGGACAAGATCGCCCAGGCTTTGGTGATGTACAGTATGTTCATTTAGTGTTTTTTAAATTATAATGCACTTGCATCCTGTACATATACTGTTCATGTTGAAGCTATTTTAACTGCGCTACTTAGTTTAGTTCACAAAGATTTACAAATTGTAGCTAAATCTATTTTTTATGCGAACAATATTGAAGTAAATGTCTTATTTATTCTATCTTTGCTGACTTTTAATGTATACTATCTTACTCATTTATGTAAAATCTCATTCCATCATTTTATACGCTATTAATGTTTAATAGGTGTGAGGTACCGTTTGGAGTGGTTCGAAAAAGTCGTGATTCACAGAAACTTTCTGCTCGTATTCTGCATGATTGTATTATTTCTTAATCGTTCTAGTCTCTAACATCCGTGCACCGGAGCTGAAAGAAAAAGAGTAAGTCATCTGTGACCTTGAACTCTTGTCATCAGGGCCGTGCAGGTGAGCGGATCCCATCTGGAGACGATGAATCCGAACCTCATGAAGGAAAGTGGCACGCGCACGCAGCCCGTGTCAGATTCCGGGCTCGTGGTGGAGTGCAGAGGTATTCCAGACGACCTGCGCAAAAGAATGGGGTGGATATTGGTGTACCGGTATCAAATCGTTATTTATTTTCTTTATCGACTTATACCCCATATCCATGGGCTCACAAATGTGTCACTTTGAGAAACAAAAATTAGAATACACGTAGCATATAACACATATAAAAAGCACGACTAAATAAGTGGTCGCAGAGTCACGGTTATAAGGGAGCACACAGCATTTGTATGTGCAGAAGGAGGGACGTGTACGTCTCGATAAAGAATGGACTGGGTGATTGTATAATGATACTATGGATTTAAGATAGGAGGACATTAGAGCGCTAATGTCCGATTGCCTGATGGGGACATCAGGGCTCAAGTCAGGTCATTGTGTCCAAGCCACTGTTTCGCCCACGTTCTCAATGGTAAGTGCACAATAATACCTACCTGTATTCATATTCCGTGGATTTATACATTTTGACTTGTGGAGATCTCCATTTTCTATGAAAATAACGTTTTAAATTTCAAGATGCGATTTTTTTTTACAATATAACTTGAAGAAATTTCAATGTGAAATGAAGAAGCGTCTTGACAGAAGCAGCCGTTCCCGCTTCATCTGATGAAAACGTGCCCTCTGTGACTTCATGTTTGTCTCTATGCGTAACCGCGGGTTTTCCTCTCCATAACTTTATTGTGCTGCCGCCGGAACATACTGTATATGAGAATAGCTGACACTGTTACTCACAATGGAAATGTCAGTGGTGCGTTGAAAAAACAAACAAGTTCCTGTCATGATTTGTTGGAGAGGACGAAGACCAGTTAACAGGTGGCAACTGTAATATACAGTAAACCAATCACAAAAGGTGAAGCTTCAACCAACGTAGACTGAAATCAGCGGTATACAGTATTTTCATTGTTAAATACGTCAGAAATGCGAGTGAATGGTAGTGGTCAGTCTTGTGTGGTCCTAAACATTGGAGGCATTGGGATCTTGTGTTGCCTTCAGACACTTTTTAACGGTTTGAAGCGCGGCAGTTACCAGCTCTAAGGACCCCCGTTGCCTTCCACACACTCCTTAACAAAAATATGAACAGATAACAGAGTGCCGATGGTGTATGTAAAACAGCCTTTCTCGGTAATGCTAATGGGGGGGAAATGTATTTTAAACACAATAAATAACGATCTGTTCATTGTTGTTCGTACATGCAGAGGGATTTATGTTTTAAAAGTTGTAAGGTTATTTTTCCTCAAACTGATACGTTTCTAATGCCTTTCAAGAAGAACCATCAGGTTGAAACGTCAGCACGACCTTAATTAATCAGGCTTTGATGACCATACACAAGCGGAGTCAATCTGAAAGCAACTACAGAACTACAGAGGCTACAAAGCGTCTTTGTGTATAAAGTGAAAAAGACGTTTGTTATAAAACTTTTGCAGGACGAACCACTTTACGTTGACGTGCACTGTCTGTGTTTTCTTTTTTCCGATGACACTTTGTCAGTTCTATAAGATAATCCTACATGTATTCTATTCCTGTCTTCCATTACTCAGTGTAACTCAGAAATAGTCCAACTGTGTTTCGAGAATGGGAGGAAATGAAACAGTGATTGTCGATACTATGAACGGTATCTTCTCCATCTTGAAGCCTGATCTGTTCAGGCCACAGAGGGTAAACGGGCTGGGTCAGTTCAGCACTGAGACTCGAAGCAAACTCTGCTTACTACTTTAAGTGGTGTTGCTGGACCAGCAGGTGGCGATCTTCCCCGTGGATCAGATCTTCCAAACCAATGTCCGATGTCCTTGTGTGGCGAGTGGGGACACTGTGCTATACGATTTTGTGATTGGGATGTCAAACAGAGGTCATGACTACTTTGTCATTTAGGGTCCCACACGCTGTCTCTAAGAGTAGGGGGTATAAGCACGGTTTCCACCCTGGGCCTCCCCAATCTGATCGGGTTGACATTTCCCCTGAGATAAAAATGCTGTGTTCTCACTCCTCCACCTGCTCTGTTGTGTAACAGAGCTCCAGGCGCAGAAGGATTCCAGGTGAGTGCTGTACGTCAGCATGTGTACGGTACACACACACCCTTTGGGTTCGCTTATGACGAAAACCGCTTCATATAAAACATTCAATAAATCGCGTTTTTAAACATGGAATGTACTGTACATTTTGACTTGCATATCAAAACTTGGTAGGAGGCATTTTTTAAAGTAATAAGGTGCTGTGGGCTTGAATAATTCACACACGCAAAGAGTTGTATGAAATATGTGACATACTGCCGTATAGAACATGAAACTGATACAACACGAAATGAAACACCTGGTGTTGTAAAAGCAACGGGGTATTTCCCGGGGTCCTGCGGGGGCCGGAGGCCGGCTGCTCACCCGGCTGGCACTAATCAACGGCACGCGACCGCCGCTGAAGACGCAACAGATGGGGCGGGCGCGTGCGAAGGCACGAGCGACAGTGGAGGAATTTCGCCAACCCGAAGACGGCGACCGGCGTCACCCGCGATGTGCTAACGCTGCTCCCGAGACACCGGTGTCTGCAAACACACTTTTAATCATAATCAAACAAGAATCAGTATGAAACAGCGCAGATGAAGTCACTGTTCACCCCCGCGCCGATTTGTAGAAGCGCGTCCAGATCTAAACCAGCTCAACGCTGGGTCGTCAGTTTTATTTTCTTCTTGCCTTATTTAATTTTACTGTGTGTGTGTGTATTAAAGTTTTAAAATCCACTCCAAAACGTAAAAAGCGTTACCCATCAAGATATCATCCCCCAAACTGGGATCAAGTACATTATGTGTTCGACGCTGCTTGTGTGTCGCGGAGACCGATTTCAGCACCTCGGACAGAGCCCTGGACAGCAGCCGGTCGTTACAGCCTACTGAGCCCTTGGCAGAACTCGTACTGGGTCAGAGAAAAAGTACAAGATTGGAAATAAAACATTCTACTTTGGAATATATTCTTGTATTTTCTATATACAAAATATTACTGTCCTTCTGATATCAAAATCATGTTCCATATTCTGGCTTCTGTTGTACCCTTTGTGTAAAAAGACAACAGCTCCCGAACGGGGTATACATTATTTTGGATTCGAATTCTCTGCAGCAGATGTTTACGACAAAACTGCAACTGTCTAATGAAATTTGAATATGACAGGGGTTCATTTGAATAACCGACACGCTTCTGACGCGTGGTGGTGATATCACCCCCAAAAAAACAGTTTGGGAGTTATCGTTAAAAAGTGGCGCCTGTTTGTTTTTTTCTCCTGCTATGAAAGTTCGGTGCCTTTATTTATTTAGATATGCGCAGACCCTCTCAGAATAAACTGATCTTAAGATCATGCACTGTATATACGTGAATGCAAACAAGCAACTGACCGGGGGGGTGCAACAGCGCTTCATAAAATAGATTTCAGTTACGTGTTACAAACGGGTCCAATGGCTATAAAGGTCATCCTGGTGTTTTGATTTAAAATAAGCCAATGAGAAAAATCCTTGATTTTTTTTGTTCTCGGCAAGAAATGAATTGTGCCCCTACTGCATACTGCGTCACTAAGAAAGGGTTCTTCGCACACAATAGTAGCGCCCAAGACGTGACTGCGAAAGCGGGTGTAACTGCGTTCCCACGGCTCCCCGCTCTGTCAGCGTGGTGTGGATTTCGGCTGGAATGAATGAGCATATTGTGGAGGCAGGCGACACCGTGCACGCGCCAGGCACGAGCCAGCCCAGATGTCGCGGGACACCCCCCCCCCCTCCGCGGCCCCGTCAAAACCCGCTCGAGCAGAAAGAGCACCAGCAGTCACTTCATCTCCGCGTCTGTGTTGAACAGACCCGGCCTCGCCTTAATGGGATTCTGTATAGATTTTGATCAACCCTGAAGAATAGGGGTCGAGTTGTCATAAGGCGATCGCGGGCGGTGCCGAACACGAGCAGCGGACACATGCTCGACGGGAGGGCTAATGAAGATCCGTATCCCTCAGCCCGTAGGGAACAGAGCACGAATAAAACACCACCAGCCTCGGGAGAATCACCCCAAAGAGTGAACCGAGACCTGTAATCGGTGTAGTACAGAGTACATAACGAATATGAAACTTTGACGTTGGTTATAGTCTTACCAGTGTTATCATTTACAGTCATCCTTTAAAGGTGACACTTCCAAAGCTGATGTTCCAATTAAAGTACGGAGCAGAATAAGGGTTACACTTGAAAGCTAAAACGTAAGTTTAAAATGTTCTTGTTGGCATTTGGTGAGGTACACAATTTAGTTTATTATAAACATCAGGTAGGCCTTAGTTATTACATATTTATTATTTTTATACTATTCAGTATTGAATCAGTCCAGTCAATGAGCGTGCTGGTGATGTTTCATAATTATTAAAATAATGAACGATTAACAATTACGAGGACCTAAAATGATACCGAAAGAAAACCGAAAGACCAGGATCTGGATTACATTGAGATTTTTCACTGCAAACGATGTTATTTTCTACTTCACATACAACGATAAGACCACGCGTGAGATATTCCTGCGACTCGTTTGTCTTTGTCCGCCACCTGCCGGTGTCATGGTGTACCACGAAACAACACGACTAGAGTGGAGTGATCAAATACGACATCGTCTTTAGGCGCATTTAATGCCCCGCGAAAATCTTTTTTCATCTGACCTATTTTTCATCGATCGTTTTACATTGAATTGACACTCTAATGAGAATCTGCGTCACACCTGAATATTTTTTTATTTGCTTTCCTCCGATTATTTGAAATTGTCCCCGCGTCTACGCCTGGGTGTTCAAAATATTATATAAGTTTTAACGGTCATGATTTAATAATGTGAACGAATTTTGAAACTTGTTCTCACGAACCTCAATGCAGTTTTGTGCGTTGGTGTAACTTATTATAAAGATTATACATAAAGGTAAAACTAAAAGTGGCTATACTGTAGAATTGTATAATGGCATTGATTTCCTTAGAAAACTATAGGTATTTTACAGGTTATTTTAGTAAGAGGTAAAGTCTTTGATATAACGCTTAACACGATTACGAGCTGACAAAATTAAACAAAACTGAATGATAGTACCCACTTTAATAGGAGAAATATACTAGGAATATTTGACATTGCATTTTAGTACAAATGCAGGCTATTTGCAGTTATACTCTTATTGCACACCCACGATTCTAATCTTATGTTGCTTTACAGCCGAAGGCGAGCCTGTTTCGCACTTAGAAACCGCTGTAGCCTCTAGGCAGCAGTCCGGGTTCAATATCCTCAATTCGTTCAGGCTGACATTTCGCAAAACACTAATCTGTTAAGGAGCAAGTTTCTAATATAACGTTTCATTAAATTGTATTCCTTTTCTTTAAATGGTTTTAAATAAATATGATTTTAACTTCGCCCGCTGCTCCGCGAGAAAATAAAAAACAAACGCCTGTATTCACGCTTCGTTTTGAAAAGCAAGTCTCTGCTTTTGCCTTTCGATAAAGAACTGTACTGGAAAAAATCCTGCTGTGAAGAGAATGTCAAGTGTCAGTCAGGTCACAGGCGGCTTAAATCACTTTGCTTTCTTAGGAGACTGGTGCATCTTAAATATTTTATATAGACAGGCGGACAAGGTGCTGCCGATGTAGATCCTGCCCGGTGTAACGCGGTTCCAGTCGCCCCTGCACAGCAATGGCCAGTGTGTTGAATCTAGTTTCTGTTCTATGTGGCGCCTTTGCGGTTGGTGGCACTATTGCTTCCCTGTTCACGGACTGCTGGCAGGTGAGTGTGAAAGCATGAAATCTTCATTTTCATTTTCGTTTGCCAACGCGCCGCAAATCGACTACTAGACCGTGCGGAAGAATTGCTTCAAATTGACCGCTGATCGCAGTCAAGTGATGGTATTATTTAACATACTATTTTAAAATGTTATGGAGTTATCTGGCTTGTTTTGTGATTTGTGCATTTTATGCCATATTTAGTTATGGATTTTATTTGAATAATTGCAGCTGTTATTTGTTGAATACATTTTAAGGGTGTGCTTCTTTTGCACCAAACTGTTTTATAGCTTGCTGCGCATTATGCCACAAGCTGTTAAGAGACAGGGCGTTGCATAAGCTATTCAATACAGGCTCGCAATTAACAAGGGATGAAGGGCTCATTCCAAGGTGAGACAGGAAAAACTTTTATTAACCCCACTATGGAAACCTCAGGGACATTGCTGTCCTCGTTTGTGAACCCCGTTAAGATTGAATTTATTCGTCTCTTGAACTTTCTTGTATCAATATTATGCATCAGCAGCTATATCACCCTGCAACTTGCAACTGGCAGCTCGCTGAAGCTCAGCAGGTGTGAGTCTGGTCAGTACCTGGATGGGAGATCTCCCAGGAAAGCTAAGGTTGCCGCTGGAAGAGGTGTTAGTGGGACCAGTAGGGGGCGCTCACCCTGTAGTCTGTGTGGCTCCTAATGCCCCAGTATAGTGCTGGGGACACTGTACTGTAAAAAGGTGCCATCCTTTGGATAAGAAATAAAACTGAGGTCCCGACTCACTGTGGTCATTAAAAATCCCAGGGTATTTCTCAAAAAAAGAGTAGGAGTGTAACCCTGGAGTCCTGTCCAAACTTCCCATTGGCCCTTACCAATCATAGCCTCCTAATCATCCACCATCTATCAACTGGCTTCTTTGCCCTGTTCTCTTTCATACCGATAGCTGGTGTCTGGGGTCTAGTGAGCATACTGGCGCACTATGGCTGCTGTCGCATCATCCAGGTGGGGGCTGCACATTGGTGGGGGTGGAGAGGAGTCATTACTTGTAAAGGGCTTTGAGTGGAGTGTCCAGAAAAGCGCTCTATAACTGTAAGCAATTATTATTATTATTATTATTATTATTATTATTATTATTATTATTATTATTAATGCTCTAAAAACCTTATAACCTCATATAAAAAATCCTGGGTGAGCACAGGATTGCCTCTGAGGACTAAGTGACCTAGTCTAGGAGTCTATGGATATTGTGTGTGTTCTTTCCAGATCAACAGCAAAGGGTCCGTTATTCTCAGTACTCGCTGCAGGGGTCTTTGGCGAGAGTGTGTCTGGGACAGCTTTGTCAAAATATGGACCTGTGATGTCTTCAGTTCCTATCTGAACCCTCACCCAGGTAAACCCCCTCACGACTCCCTCAGTCCTAAACAAGCCTTCTCTTCTAAAAGAAACGAGAAGAAGATATTTCCAATAGAGAGTTTTAACACAACAAAGTGTTTTTAGACAGAATGATCATTTCACTAAAATTTTCATTACGTAGTTCAATGACATAGAATTATATGCAAAGCATAAAAAAACAGAGAACTTCATATCAAAATCTGAATCGATCTAATGCTTTAGTGAGTTGCACAGCAAATTTCCCATTGGCCTTTATCAATCATGGCCTCCTAACAATCCCCCTCTATGAATTGTCTTCATTACTCTGCTCTCCTCCCCACTGATAGCTGATGTGTGGTGAGCGTTCTGGCGCACTATGGCTGCCGTCGCATCATCCAGGTGGATGCTACACATTGGTGGTGGTGGAGGGGAGTCCTCATTACCTGTAATGTGCTTTGAGTGGAGTGTCCAGAAAAGCACTATATAAGTGTAAGCAATTATTATTATAATTATATAGCAAGGTTAAGTTAACGTTTTTAACTTTTCAAGATTGAAAGTAGCATTAAAAGACACAAATACTTATTAAAAAAATCAATGCTTCTGCGGTGCAGAGGCTTGGTAGTAAAGTATTGTGAGTACAGGAAATTCACTTAGCTACAGTACCAGCTTTGAGCCATGAAGATGTCTGATAGTGTTCAAAGCCTGCTGTGCTGGTTACTGCAAAGATTAATTAGTCCATTCTGTGTTTTTTACAGCAACTTTAGTTCTCACCCGAACTCTCATCATCATCTCCAGCATAATGAGCACTGCAGCATTTTTGCTCTTCCTTCTTGGTTTCAAACATTTTCATTTCTATAGAGATCCCACAGTTAGAAGACAGCTACAAAGAGTGTCTGCAGGACTCTACTTCTTTGTAGGTGAGTTGCCATTTGATTTCCAAGCACCTGACTAGGGAATAACGTTTGGGGGCTCTTACCCTGCAAGGCAAGATCCCCAAGTGCTTCCCAGAACAATCTCATTTCGCCTTCTAATCCCCACTGGTCCATTACTTCCCCAGTAGAAGACTTGTGCTATGTCTGCATCTGCCACTCTTACTTTTCCATACACATGAGTGGAGTTATTCAATAAGGTAATGTGATCACAAGCCCATCAGTAAGCAAATTTCATCTCCCTATTCATTCTAGTAGGCCTGGATAAAATCAAAATATGATCAAACTTGCCTTTAGTACACTTCATGCCCAATACTTGATGGGTGCTTTTTGCTTCACTGAGGCCTTTACTTCCTACCCCATGGAAACCTGCCTCCTGTTCTGGGTACAAAAGTAAAAATTAGTGGGCAAGTGTCAAACGTTTGATCTAGTCAGAGCCTAACGTGCAGTTGAACAGCAAGTGAGTGTAGTGAACATCTTTAATAATAATAATAATAATAATAATAAACTTTATTTTATATAGCGCCTTTAAAGGTGGCTTCTCAAAGCGCTTTACAGGATGACAATAACAATAAATAAGAAGACTACAACAATAAATAAGAAAATTTCACAAGACAGGACACAATTATAATTACAACAATACAGTACAATACAATAACAATAGAGGAGACCGTGGAAGATGGTATTAAGAAGAGCAGAGGGGTGAAGAATGGAACCAGTTAAGTAAAGGCTTTTCTGAAAAGGAGGGTTTTGAGTCTGGATTTGAAGGAGTTTAGAGAAGGTGACTCTCTAATATCCTTGGGCAAGGAGTTCCAGAGCTTGGGGGCATAGCAGGAGAAGGCCCTGTCACCCATACAATGTAGACGGGCTTGGGGGACAGTAAGGAGGGCAGAATTTGAAGAGCGGAGGTTGCGAGGTGGGGAGTAGGGCGATAAAAGTTCAGACAGGTATTGAGGTGTCAAGCCATGTAAAGCCTTGTAGGTGAGCATGAGGATTTTAAAGTCTACGCGGAATTTGACCGGAAGCCAGTCCAAGGACTCCAGGATAGGAGTAATGTGAACACTTGCACTAGATCTGGTCAGGATTCTGGTTTACTGATGTTGTGTTTTTTGTATAGTGTTTAATTTACACCCAGGAATAAAACTCCTGGGAAGAGCACTGTTAAAAATGTATCAGATGTGTCATGCATGGTAAATTGCTGCTTGTGATTAGTGCCTTTATTTCAGGTCTGTCTTCCTGTGGTGGGATTGTTAGATACTGTGTGCACGTTTACTATATGCATCAATTTGAGGTAAGTTTTTTTTTCTAATTCAGTCAGAAATGCTACAGGTTGATCACACTTTTTAGGAGATCCTTTTTTCTCCTATGGGAAAGCTCCATGATAAATTGATTTTGTGGAAAATATTCCCCCAGTTACTGTAAAGAGAGAAATGTACCCCCCCCCCCACCAAGCTTTTTTTTTTAACACAGTATTTGATTCTTTTTAGTGCTCATACAGTATGCGCTGTGTTGTGGTTTCAAGGAAGCTTCCATTAACACTGTCTTCATTGTTACCAGCAGGTATCTCTAAAAATTCCGGGGTTTCCCAGTTTTGAATATGGATACTCCTTGTGGATGGCTCTTGGGGCCACGCTGGGTGCTTTTTCTACCGCCATTATATCAGCGTATGAAAACTGCTGCAAGAAAAGACCTGCGGAGCAAGGTGCTCAGGAAGAAGGACATCCGCCTGTTAGCAAAGAGATGATGAGGTCATACCTATAAAATCATTTCTGGCCTCAGAATGCCTCCGTGCATCTATGAAGAGGGCGAGCCTTTGTAACTTTCTTTCCAGATATCAGGCAATCTGTCAATGGGATATACAGTAGCTAATTGGGCAGAGGTTTATGTGGAAAGCTGTTTAAATTAAGTTTAAATTAAGCGCAATTCAGCGCAATTCCTGATAGGGTTCTGTGTTCTTGCACAAAAAAGACTGCTGTTGAAAAATCTTTACCCCTTTCTTATTAGTCGTTTTTTTCAGAAAACGTTAGATGGGCGCTGTACAGCATCTCCCACCCCTACAGACCCCCAATGTGTTCTTTAGCTTGGGGTACCCGAAATGATCGCGAATCTGAGCGACCTTCTCCTTTCACTCACCACCTGCTACAAAGCCAGCTGAGCCACAGAGGCTGAAATAGGGGACCCTTATAAGCTTTTTTTTATATGATGCACGTTTTCTTCACCAGTCCTTTCAGCATCACATTCAGCGCTCATTATTTCTGTATCCAATCTGAGATGCGGTCTTTTTTTATGAAAAGGAGAAAATTATGATTGATTTTAGGTGGCTGTGACACAAAGTTGGGGAAAGAGGTAGATATTTAGTTTGTTTTTTTTCTTGTTGCTGTTGTTTAATAAAATGTCATCTTCTGTAACGGGCACCACGGTTCATACAGTATTACTCGCAGTATTTTAATAACAAAAACATGTCAAATTCACCTATAAAGGTAAGAGAATAGAAAGGTACCGACGAAGAGCGGGGACTGCGCTGTTTCCAGGTTTGCTGCTGCCCCTTTAAGATTTGGGTCGCTTCCAAAATGACCGAAGTGTTGACAAGCGAACCTCCCCTCATGGATTATTCAACAAGTGGCTGAGCCCATTTAGCTAGCTGTAGCAGCCGGGGTGGAACAGAACAGAAGGGAGGGATTAATGTGGCCGTTGTAGAAGGAAAGAAGACAGAAATAAACAGAACACACCGCTTATTTTGAACGAGAAATGTAAGATACGAGTTAGCGAAGGAGACCGGTTTCACGGGCGCTGTCTCCTCCTTGTCGGGCGAAATGCTGTGTGTGAGGAGAGGAGAGCAGGGAGCCGAGGCGATGGAAACTTTGTGGTCTTTCTAGGAAGGACGCTGTGCAGGACTGAGGGACGCAGGAGGTACACGCAAGCTGCTTTCTTTTCATTTAGTCTTGTAGAGTCCGTGCTGAATTCAGACATTCATGATTATACTTGGAACACGTTTTGTAGTTTTGTATTAAATGTCGCCTTCGACGAGAGGATGTATTGAGAGTGCGCTGCACTGTACACTATATTTACGGTGCATCACGTGTCAAACATTTAAAATACATTAATACCCCAGCTCTCGTGTAAGTGATAGAGCTAGTGTTGTAACTCCTCCAGTCTCGCAATTTTCAGTAGTCAATACAGAGGAAACGACAATGACGGCGGCTAATCATTTCGATTTAAAACCGAAATGAAGCGGCACAAATGCATGTGAAAACACTTTTAGTAAGGGATACCCCAGTTCTTTATAGTGCGATATATATTTTTAAGTAAAAAAAAAAATAATAATAACAGCCTGTTCATTGATGCTGCAGTACAATAAACACATCTGAGACGTAGTGACGAGCGGTTTCAATGGCAGTGGAGACGGCTCTCCTGGCCGCCAGGCAAGGGGATGTACAGACTCTCAAGGCGCTCTTCGCCGAGAAGCTGTTACATGCGGGTGTCAAAGACGCGCTGGGCGCCTCTGCCGTCCACCACGCCGCCCGGGCGGGTAAGCTCACCTGCCTGCGGTACCTGGTGGACGAAGCGGGGCTCCCGGGGAACGGCCTCGCCAGGAACTGCGCGACCCCTGCCCACGATGCCGCCGCCACGGGCAACCTGACCTGCCTGCAGTGGCTCATCACGCAAGGAGGCTGTCGGGCAGACGTAAGTAAAAATCATTTTTCATGTTGCACAGCAGGTAACCCGTTTGGAGTCTCGCAGCAAATCGGAGTTGTGTTAAATGGGCTGCAGAAGAGGTGTATCGGCGTTTTTACAAGAGTTGGTTCAGCAGGGTGCATTTTAACTTTAACCTCGAATACGAGCCAGGCATGTTACAATAATAGCTAGTTATCCCAAGTGAGAATGCATTTTTAAACTGAAATTGTATTTTTGTGTTGCAGTTTCATTCAAGTGCTGTGCAAATCGTGTCAAAACTTTTTTTTTCTCCTCACACGGACAAACCTTTTTCATTTGCAGAATAAAAGTATTGTCAAGTGCCAATAAACAAGAGCCAAAGCACGCCTATTATTTCCAATGTTGTTGGGTGGGTGATATTCTGTAACTGATTACTTAAATGTATCAAAGGAAGCAAAGCTTTCCTTTAGCACAAATGACGTTTCAGTTTCAGTTAATTGTTTATCTAGATATCATGATACAGAATAGTCTTTGTATGCATTATTTTTGTCTTGCTCATTTGGACTGTTGTTTTTAGTGTTCAAAGAAGGTGAATCAATTTTACGTGAAGTAATCAAAAGGTGTCCTTGTGAGGAAGGAAGCCTTTGCGCAACCTGGGTGTAACGATCTCGAGGAAAATGTGTGTTCCCCTACTGATTATAGCTCAGTTTGTCCATGACAGTGCTGGCAGGTTTACATGACTGGAGTCTCTGTGCCTGTGAAGGTTTTGTGATCTAATGTTTATCCAATCAGTTTCATCCTTGGTCAAATCGTGCTTTTCCCTATGGGTTAATGTCTCCTCTTTACTACCCTTGCTCTGTAATCCCCTTCTCATGCATGCGCCAACTTGAGCTCTTCCTGGTCCTACCCTGAAACATTGTTTGCCTCTGTCCAAGGCCAGCCTGATCGAAAAATATTCAAGGTGCCACCTGGCACTGGCAAGCCGTCTCCAGTCTTGTGTGTTCAGCGGCGTTTTCGTCCTTAAAGAAGTGTTTCAGATCCTGCAACTGCACAGCCTGTTTAAGCTGTTAAAAGTCTTTCAGTTTCAGGCTTGAAGAGGCATCCTGCAGCCTAACCCCCATCGAAACTATATGAAAGTATTTGCACTGCGGCGACAAGGAGTTAAAAAGGAAATGTCTCACAGTTAAATGACAAGAATTAATGGATAATCATGTATCCTCTGAGAAAATATCTGTTCTGGGGAGGAAGGGAAAGGAATGAAGATAGAAGCTGTTGCAGACGTGCTTCTAGGGTAATGCCGAGTGACAAATCATACATGGTTTTGAAAGAAAGGCAAAGAATGAATCTCTAGGATTCCAACAACTCACTTTTGAAGGCCTGTTCACAGCCATAACATGTAGCGTGACTCCTGTTGTGTCCCCTAAGCACTCTTAGTGCTGGCTGTGAATCCCTTCATCCTCAATGCGCCATCCAGAGCTCTACAGGAAGATGAGAGTTGTGTTGCACCATAACATTAAAGTGCAGACAATCGCAGAGCCTGAAAGCTACACACTATCCTTCCGCTCACTGTATTCTGCAGGGCGGTTATCTGCTGCAGCAGTGCGTGCAAAATGTTATGAGTGAGCCCCGTCAAACTTTGGACTGATTTTTGAAAAGGAAAGGGGCATTAATATTGGCGATATGGAGTTCCATTAAACCATGCGGTTAACCTCAAAAGTATTCCAACACAAATAATGATTTCAGCATTACAAAAAAAACGTTATGCACTTTAGAACCAACCATATCTATTTGAAATAAACATGTGAAAAGTTTTCATGGTAGCGGCATGGTAGTTTTTATGCCTTCTTGTTAGCTTCTGAATCTGTCACTTTCTGTATGTAGTATTGATGCTGATTATTCACAGAAGTCACACCTTCCCTTGACTGGCATTTGTTAGCCTCTGATCTCTCCCTAAAAGTGCAACATCTTGCTCTTACACAGTGATGGGAAGAGTTTCAACCAGATAAACTCCAGTGAATATTTGAAGACTTGTAAAAGTACGTCATGGGTAATAAACCCAGCAAACAAAAATGTGGGGTAGTAGTTTGGCACAGCCAGAACTGAAAAAGCCACTGTGCCCTATAATTCAAAGGAGTTTAATGCATTACAGGGGATTTAGAAAGAACTCTATATATAGCCTGGGAGAAAGGAGATTAGGAAGACATAAGAGCAGAGCAAGAACAAAGATACAAGGCAGTTGGCTGTAGGGAAACGTATGTGCTTGATGTCTGAACACCCACAGCAAAGTCTGTCAGCACTTGGATCTTTTTGTGTGAAAACGCCTTCACTTAAGCGGGCGTTATCTTTCTCTGTAGCTGAACAATCATTTCTTCCATTGAGTTTTTTATGAGCCATTGTTAGACTCATGATTTGTAAGATCAGCAAAAAAGTTGTTAAACATTAAAAAATGCAGTTCTCAACTATGCATTATCAGAAAGCCCGGTAAGGTTTCCAGTATGTTATTTACTCATAGTAGGGCGCACACACATACTGTATTTACTGTACATCCAGATAAGCACCCACGTACCCATTAACCCAACCAGCATATTTTTTGGAGGTAGAGGGAAAGCCAGACACCTGGAGAAAACCCACACAGACACAGGGAGATCATGAAACTTTGCACAGAAGGCAACTTGGGTCACAATTAAAGCCATGACCTAAGAACTGTGAGGCAGTGAGGTTTACTGCTACACCACCTTGCCACACATTTGGAACCTTTTATCATCATGACTTACATTGATAGTTAAACTACCATATAGATTTTTACTGTTAAACTCTGCCTTTCAAGTAACTTTTTTCCTGGTCACTGCAAGAAAACACAGGATGCCTTGGAGAAAACATCTGAATATTAAAAAAAAAACAAAAAAGAAAGAAACAGCTTATGTATACAACTCAGTACACATCCATAATCCTTTCTATTCAGTTACTGAATTCGAATTATTATAGATTTGGGGGTGCCAATATATACGGTATATGAACACCTTCATAATGCTACACTATGCAAATAGTATGCTAAGAGATGAGTTTGTTTTAAACTGTCCAATTATGTCAGTGACATTTCTAGATAAAATTGGGAGATTACTGAAAGATATTGAATTTGTTTTTTTCTGTCTTTGCTAAGAACTTTGGTTCTCTAAATACCGTGCAGCGGCAATGATTTTAACAGCCTCTATTATTAGTCAGCTGTACTGATGTTTCATTTGAGCAAACCACACCTGCAGAATGTTGAACAAAACCTGGTTGTAACTATTAGACCTTAGACTATTAATAATGTAGGATGTTTTCATATGTATGTTTTATGAGGTCCATTTAGAGTGCTCATTGGATTGGCTGCACAACTTTCATCTCTGTCAGGAGATGAAGACCTAAGGAAATGTATTATCGCCATAGATGGGTCGCTGCTGTGAAAGTTTTTAATCCATCATAAAAATCAGTATTAAAAAAGTAATTTGTTAAAAAATCTTGACCCATTAAATGTTGGGATGCATTTGCCAGTGTTTCACATTCATGAGAGACATGAAGCAACATTACCCTGGGCTTTCATTGTGACCAGCCTCTCGGCAGATGGTGTGTAACAATAGGGGAACATAAAGTAGGTTTATGTTCACAGGCTAGTATCTTATTGATCTGGGGATCTCATCCTGGCTTTTCTTACAGGATGCCATAGAATCTGCTTCAACAATGTGTTGGGTTAGCTTCTTCCAAACTCCCATGACCCTTTTCCTAACAAATGCCTCTTGTTTTTTCAGTCCTAACTATCCCTCTTTTTCATTTTCATTTGTTTCACCTTAGGTTCTTGATTCATAGCTCATCACAATGCAGTCCCCAGCATTGACTTGCTTCACGAATGTGAATGCTTTTCTGGATTTGAATATAAAAGTTCTTTCTTCCCCTCTTAGTCATCTCTATTTAAGGCTAAAGAGATTGAGTTCTGTTAAGGCTGGTAATTAACCTTGTCAGCCTCCTTTGAACTGATTCCAGAGCATCACAGTTCCTTTTATTGCAATGTGAGCTTCCTCTCTGTGCTTTCAGACCCTTCTCAGTAGGTATTTGTGAACACTTACCTGGGTGCCACTCAGGGTTGAGTCTATGCCAGGGACAGCTGCCAGGCTGGGTCATTTTGGGCTGTGCTGTGCATTGGAAATGTACTCTCGGTAGATAACTTGAGGACACTGTGGTCTCTTAGCTTGTGATTCAATGTGAGCCTTAGACTGCTCTTGGCTTTTAAATTCTTGTGCTTTTTAGTTTGTACTGTATGTTGTTGTATTTAATATTTTCACAGTGTACACCACAGACTTCTCTGTTCTACAAGTCCAGTCCATCACAGGACAAACACTTAGATGCAGCTTATCTCACACCAGGGCCAGTTTTTCCTGAAGTCAGTTAACCTACCAGTATGTTTTTGGATTGTGGGAGGAAACTGGAGAACCTGGAGAAAAAAACTACATAAAAAAGCACAAAGATATCACCCCAGCTCTGGAATTGAACCCAGGTCCCCAACGCTGTAAGGCAGCAATGCTAACTACTGTGCCATCACACCATCTGAAAATAACTTTGTGTATGGTATTTATTAGGATGCATTCTCCTGTGGCAGTTTTTTATGTCCTTGTACTGTAATGTTCCTGCACTTGTCTGTCATTCTGTGCCTTATTTTATGTCTTTACCACAGTTTTGGTACACATTTCTAGCTGCAATACAGTTTCAATAATGTACCTGGTTTGTGCCATGATGGGACCGTATGCATGCCTGGAAGACAGCAGAGTATTTCACAGTTTTACCCTCAGATTAGACTGGAACCAGTGCAGCACTGTAAAGATTTAAAAGAACAAACTCCATGCAAAAACACTTTTCTACAAAAGGCTATTATATTGGTAAGCTGGGAAATATCAAGAGATCAAAGTTGTTTGACATAAATAAGTCTAGTTTTGCATTAGCATTTTTTACTGTATTTGTAATGTAATTAAGTCTTTGTAATGATTCAGGCCCTAGACATATAAATGTCTAACCTTGACAAACCACCCTGTGTTTAAACAGTACTAGATAATATATGCATCTGCACAGTTCAATGAAGGTATTTAAACCTAATTTAAACATGAGCACTCATTAACTGTTTGTATCTGAGAATCCCCTCTCTTTATAATCAGTTTCATTGATTCAGTATTTGTCAAGGGATTTAGGACTCTTATTTCTCAAATCCCTTTGCACAAATGTATTCTTTCTCTTAAAACACACCTCGGTAATAAACCCTAGTGCGAACCCTTTAGAGAACTCTCATTTCAATTCTCTACACTTCTCTTAAAGCTGCAACTGCCTTCAGGGACAGTGATTAAACTGCACTCATTCATTCATATTTCCATTGTGTGCTCTAATGCTACATCGCTACAGTAACTCATGCTGTTTGCTGACAAACCCACCCGTTGTGTTTCTCTGACAGGATCGTGACAGCTCTGGGGCCACTATCCTGCACTTGGCAGCTCGATTTGGCCACCATGAGATCACAGACTGGCTTCTTAAGAGCGGGGAAGGAGACCCTACTGTGGCCACGGACACAGGGGCCCTGCCCGTCCACTATGCAGCGGCCAAAGGCGATCTCCCCTCACTCCGACTGCTTCTGGGGGACAGCCCAAGGTAAGGGTGGAACAGCAGGACAGGACCGCCTCCTCCAGAGGGGAGGTCTTTACTGTTCCTGGAAGGGTTATGCTGAGTGTTCGAGTCATTTGTTCATTGAAGGCACTTAGGAAAAGTGCTTTGTTTTGCAAACCTGCCCATGCGTTGCGAGCTAATTTTGGCCTGTAAACTGCTGGATGCACAACATTCACCTGTTGGTGCAGGATTTAGTCTGCATCTGTATCTTACCTGAGCCTTATTCATCTCAGCCTTTCAGAAATGAAAATCTCTTTAATTCACACTTTCATATCTCTTGGATTGGCCAAACAGAATCATGTTGGACATTTTTGGCTTATCTTATACTTCATATCATGTAAACCAGATGTATGTTTTCATTTCTAATGGTTATTTTAATAATGGAATTGATTTGGAACAGATTTTTTGTTTGATTTTGTATATGAGATTGTCTTTCTGAATCTGCTTCATGTTCAATGCATATACTGTATCTTATCTTGTATTTCTAATCAAGAGATAGGGCTTAATAGGTGACTGGGTGGACTTTCAGGTGCTCTTATCAGCTGCCAATGTTTTTTAGATATTAATTTGACGTGAGACTTTAAAGCAGAACGTGGTGCTTTCTACCCATTACAAGTTTTTTGTTTTATATTGCTTGCCAGATAAACCTGCCCTCTGTATACCTATTGTCACTGCCTGGTAACACCTTTCTCCTTATTGGCTTTTGTTAGTGATAGCCTCAGCACAGGTATGCATAAAAAGCCCCGACTAGCATTGCGAATAAAACTGCCCACAGACAGATCCTTATTGGCAAGTACTTGAGGACTGATCTATGAATTATTCTTGTTAGATGTGGCAATTCACATTGTATTCCATCTCACAGTGACTGTATAGAATAAGAGTAAAGGAAAGTTGTATTAAAATTATTTTGCTTTCACAAGCAATGGCAGAATAAACAAAATAGCCCACATCTCTCACAACCCCTTTTGTTTAGTACTTTATTTCAGGTTTCAAAATGTTTTTTTTTCCGTGTAACAATTCGTATCACCAGTGCAGTTCTAACATACTGTTAAATATGATAAAATCAGACAAATAATGAATGGTTTCATTCTCAAAACCCGTGCTTTTAAAATGTTGAAAAATGTCTGACAAAATATTTTTTCTGGCATAGACAATTGCTCTTGTTTTTCATCAAACATAACTCCATTGAAGACTCACATTTACATCTGCAATCTCTATAGGGGAGATTTGTACTAACCTGTTGCCATATATGAGAAATCCTCTCTCTCTGCCTCCTGCCTGTGTCCGGATTGTTAGTGCAGAGCCTGTGTCTGCTAGTTGACAGAATTATTGCCTCATGGGACTTCTGCTGCAAATTGCCCCCTGTCCAGGGGGATTGTGTTGTATGGCGATAACACAGCAGCCTTTGTTCATTTATCATGATAATGTAAATGAACCAGTGTGTCTGGTGATAGAAAGATTTATGGGATGGGTGAAAGGTGCTTGGTTTTTTTCCATAGTCTCATGTGGTCATACAATGATTGAAAAAGTCTAATCACCAATGTGAGGCAAGACAAACTATCAGGAACAGTAGGTATAAAAAGGTTCACTGAACATAATCAAGATTGGTTTTATAAAGTGCTCTTTAGCTACCATAGGTCGCGAACGTCATCTGTGGGATGTTGGCCGGAGTCTGAAGTCGTCTTAGTCGTTGTCTTTTTTTCTATCTTATGGAAGGCTCTTCTTGGCTCTGTGGCCAAGGATGTGTGTCTCGTGGAGAGCATGTCGGGGTATGCAAAAAGACAAATTCCAACAAAGTGATCTTGTGTGCTTAAGTGTTTCCTGCAATCCTGCCCATTGCACATCCGTTTAAAGAATATCTTAAGCACATAATAAAAGTATGAACACAATTAGCATTTTCTAAAATATAATTTATATATATATAGTGCTGATTCTGTGAAGAGTGATTGACTTCTTGGCTGCTAAAACAGAGGCCCTTAGTCAGCCCATGTCATGCCGCTAGTTCATCTTATGCCAGCGGCTATATCGCCCTGCAAGTCGCAACTGGCATCTCACTGAAGTTGAGCAGTTGAGAGGCGGTTGTGAGATCTCCTGGGAAAGCTAAGGTTGCTGCTGGAAGTGGTGTTAGTGGGACCAGTAGGGGGCGCTCACCCTGCAGTCTGTGTGGGTCCTAATGCCCCAGTAAAGTGATGGGGACACTCTACTGCAAAGACGGCACCGTCTTTCAGATGATATGTCTTCTGACTCT
Source organism: Lepisosteus platostomus (assembly GCF_059453375.1). NCBI lineage: Eukaryota > Metazoa > Chordata > Actinopteri > Semionotiformes > Lepisosteidae > Lepisosteus > Lepisosteus platostomus. Next base: position 12,791,357 of record NC_142633.1, on the reverse strand, counting down.
CCATAGTCATTAAAAATCCTAATAATCCCCCTCTATGAACTGGCTTCATCACTCTGCTCTCCTCCCCACTGAGAGCTGGTGTGTGGTGAGCGTTCTGTTGCACTATGGCTGCCGTCACATCATCCAGGTGGATGCTGCACATTGGTGTTGGATGGGAGACCCCATTACCTGTAAAGTGCTTTGAGTGGAGTATCCAGAAACATGCTATATACGTGTAAGGAATTATCATCTTCTTTCAGTAGACTGTCTGAAGCACAAGCCTGCATGGCCAAGCAACACTGTAGCCTGTCAGTCGGCAAGGGCTATCACTAGGCCGTGTTTTGCTTTGGCTGGATGAGGAATGATTCCTTTGCATGGATTTGCTACTTGAAAGACTGAATTTTATTTTATTTTCATTTATGTACTCACTGTATACTGGGATTTAGACACGCACTGGCTGACCAAAATGTTATTAACCACAAACTGAATTAATAGGCTCTTCCAGAGGCAGGGGGAATGTGGTTGGCTAAGAAATGAGAAAGACTTCTATCATTTTCCCTGGTCAGGAGACTATTTAAAAATCCAGATCTGAATAAAAACTGCTGTAACTGGCATAAGCTCAGTCCAATCCCACACAGTCACCCTCAACAGATCTCAACTGAGAGCACTAGTGCTAGGAGAATGAGATGTGATTGGGTTACAATTAATTGAGAACCTTGTAAACGAGAATGAAGGTCACTTCCTGTGCAAACTGTTCAAGCCGAGCAAATTGATCAGTCCTAAAATCCTCGCCAGTGATCGCATGAGTGAGTGATACTACACATTAAACTGAATCTTCCATAGAACTGCGAATGTACAGTGTTTTACTCATCATGCCTGGCAAGCTCCAAATTAATGAAAACTCAGTCCTTTATATATTCTATAACCAGTCTAATATTGAGCTTTTCTAGAGTAACATTTAACTGAGCTATCAACAGGTCTAAATGTATATCATATGGTGATGATAGTTGGGTGTGTGATAAAAATGTTAGTCAGTAACTTGCTATGTAATTAGACTCTATTATGTTTTTAAATTGTCCAATTTTTAAAGTAGGTGTTTTTCAGAGCATGTCCTACAGAAATGAAGAGGATATACAGTATAGCACCCTGTAGTTCAGGTGGGGAGCTGCGTCAGCATGCGTAGGCTGCAAAGGAACAAGTAATAGGTTTATTCCGTGCTGGAAAAAAAGAAGAAAGAAAACAACGTTTCGGCCGTGGAGCCTTCTTCAGGTGTGTCAAGGTGTGTCACACACCTGAAGAAGGCTCCATGGCCGAAACGTTGTGTTCTCTTTCTACTTTTTTTCAGCATGGAATAAACCTATTACTTGTTCCATAGCACCCTGTAGTTTACTTGCAGTGCTCCAAAGCCAGCAAAGCCCTGTGGTTTCCACAGAGGTGCAGAACTGCTGAAAGTTTAATCAGGCAAGGGGATGGGGCAGCACTGTAGGGTCCTTTCAGCCACCAGGATTGTTTATCCCGGGTGCCATGGTTACAAAATGTAGCTAACCAGTCATAAACTAATAAGGGAAAACAAAGAATGGTGAATAAAGGGCAGCTCTCTAGTACTCCCCTGTATTGTCTTAGGAGATGCTGGTACAGCCAAGATAACAGACCTCTTGAGAAGCCCAGTACACCACACAAATATATAGCTTAATAGGTGACAAGCATTAAAACATTTAAAGAGGAGAAAAAAGGCACTAAAGTATAACTTTAAAAGAACAGGTACATTTATGTGACACTAACTTGTATCCTCATGGCACAACACTTTCTAAGTTTTTCACCACCTGTCTTCTTAATTTTGACTGTGTGATTAAGGCAGCCTTAAGAGGTTTCTTCTACAGAGTTTGTTTCATCTTCACTCTAAGTGCATCAGTTTGCTTTTCAGACTCCTGGTTGTGCTTTTTATTTAGTAGTTGCTAGTTTTCTCTAGGCAAGAGCATGCAAAAATTCTGTTCTTTACTCAAGCTTTTACTGTAGACCTCAGCAAGTAATCATTGTAGCAGAAAATAATTATCCCTGTGAGTCAGGCATCTGTTATTCCCTGTATGCCAGTATAGTCTTTTTTCCTCAATGTAATCGTGCTTAGAAGTATATAGAATAAAAAGTTAAAAGGTTCATAGCACTTAAAACCTGTAGCTACACTGGTTACAGGAAAGTGTGTTTATGAGTACTTTATGAGCTCTCCAAATGATCAAATGACCAGTGAATAGTTTTTTTTATTTCTGATGAAACAGTTGTTGGCAGTTTCATGATTTTAGTCAGGTAATCACTTGATATGTATCTTATGACAAAGGGGCAGTTTTAATGCATCTGTTTTTAGAAAATCTGTGCAACTTCTGCAGGTCCAGGTCCTGCAGGGCATTTATTGTATCTCATCTCCATCTTGTAAAAACAGAGTGCGAATTTTAAAGAAGCTACAAAGGGACCTTTATGCATTTGCTAGAATTATCGTGGCTTTAGGTAAATAATATTATGGAGTTTGTCAGATAGATAAAAGATTAATCAAACACTTGTGTGAGATAAGTGACCATTACCAATTTAGAGTAGTGTTTTATGGTATGTTCTGCAAATATGTTTTCCATTTTTAACAAGAATTTTCTTTTATTATATAATCTTGTTTTCTTGGAAAGATAAATGGGATTATGTGATTGTACTGTTTGTAAGGTGGCAAATTTACTGCCTGTTCACAATGAGGTTCCCAGCAAGATTAGACTTTTTCCCAGTGAATTCTAAGTGGCCATTAATGCAACACTACAAGGAATGCTGATGACATGATTTACTCTTTTCTCCTCCATTAAGATGCTTTATATCACTGGAGCATTCTGAATACAGAGTTATCAGGTTGTACATGGGGTGAATGTCTTTTCTGAAGAAGAAAAAAAGATTTACCGCTCCACAATTAGTGTGAGATTTATGTAAAGGTGACTGAAAAGATTGTGCAGATGCACACATTATTTCCTTAAAGAGGTCAGATTGTGGTTCTTCAGATAACAACCATAGAATGCAAATTCATTGATTTTCATTAGGGCTGTCTGTGAGATAAAAGTGAATTTTATGTCTTTTGTTCTATGAAGGAAGGAGTTATGCAATCAATTAGTGCAGCTTAAAAGCTTTACCAGGGGATATAATTACACAGCAGGGTAAGGGGAAGTTCAGGCTTGGACAGCCATAAACATCTGAACTTGTTGCAGACCTCTCCTCTAACACTGGTGGGTACAATAAGCATGATAGGGTCCAGATGAAAATTTTCCATAAGGGCTGTTAGCAAGGAGGCTAACATATTCCCCCCCACCCCCTACACCTTTTTACTGAACCTTGTGGCTTGTTTAACTGGTGGTGCTCAGCTGTAGCTCAGCAAAAGCAGGCCGCCAGAGGCATCCTGCGATTCAGTAAGTGAACTCAGGTGCAGCAGAAGAGGAGTCCTGATGGGAGCTGCAGGCTTGCATTTTTAGAAATCAAAACGGAGCTCTCAGCCAGCACTATTACATTAACACTGCTTCATACTGAGTGAATCTGGTTTCTCCCCAAAACGGGTATTTCCAAAAATCCTACAGGTACCCAAAATTGTAGATCTAAAAATAAACCAGCTCAGAGAAAAAAAAAATATTACAAACTGAGACACTACATGCACCCGAAAGCACAGAGCACTGTCAGCTGATTGTAAGCAAAAATCAGTTCTAAAAATACTTTTTTATGTTTACATGTACTCATGAATCAGAAGCTAGACTGTATCTGAATTAGCTTTGCTATCTGATTTGTAGCTTTCTAATAATAAAAGCCCTAAAATAAAAATATTTTATAAATGTTTTCATTAGCATATGTTAGATAATGTGTTTCCTTCATTTTAGTTCTCAGACCATCTAGTATATTTAAATAAATACGATTTTTGTCATGTAAAAACATGCTTTTAGGTGTTTATTGGATGTCTTGCAAAGACAATATGATTGAGATCATGTGCTGCAGTGCATCTAACCAGTACGAATTGGAGAACAGCTGAATCTGACCTGTAATTCACCTTTTTACTGTTGTCCAAGGTTTGACTGAAATTGACATCATACAGTAGTGTCCCTCAACAAGGCTGACAGTTGTCCTTGCTTTGGTGGACTCTGTTCAATGTTAACCATTTTGGTTAATTTCAAAAGCAGCTTTTCCAAAGTGTTGGGAAGCCTATTCATTTGACTTTGCCTGAACAGTGAGACAAAAGCCAATATTAAGCTGTTTGAACCCCCTCCAAATATTGAAATGGTCATCCACAGTAGTCTATTTCCCTGCAGTCAATTTCCATCTGATGACCTTCTGCATTTGAAATTACTGTGAAGTTTGTTTGTTATGCTATATTTTTACTGTCCCCAGTAGTTAAAGGTTACTGGAGCTCACAGATGATTCTGCATCCATTTGTACTAAAGTCATCTAAATAGCCGTGTAGGTTAATCTTTTTATTTAGCCTAGTTACTTAATTATTCAAACAGGAAAAAGACAATGAGGCCTAATTCTTTTATCTGACTCAAATTTAATAAGATATGCATCTAAAAAAACATTCCTGATAGTTAAGATAAGATAAAATGTGCTTCCTTTTAATTACACCCCCGTAAGAAAGATAGAAAGTTCACCGTTTCTTGCACAGAATTGTTGCTGAAAATATCACTTCATAAGATGCTCCATTTAGTCTCTTGGGAAGTGTGGAACCCAATGCCAGCAGCAATTTAATCAATGATTGCGCAGTAAGGAATAATGAAGGAAAATGCATCTTTGAGATTCTTAAAAGGCATTTTGCTTTTGCTTGCTGCAAAAGACATCTTCTCACACCAGGAGTGGCAGCAGTGCTACAGGTCTGTGTTTCATCCTCTTGGTGGTTCTGCTCCTGGAAACAAATAAAAGTAGATGCCAGCTTGTTTCCTGGAGCGCCTTGGCCCTAGTGTCTGTGCCTGAATCCTGGGCCTCTGTCCTCAGTGTGTGCAGCCTAGTACCTGCCTGGCTCAGTTACCCTCATGAATCATTCAGACGTCTGCCCACTTCCTGATGACAGAGCTGCGGATTAAGTGCCCTTCCTGGCTGAAATATTAAACACCTGGCTGTTTTTATTAGGAACGTTTCCTTTCCGTCCGTCCTGCTGTTAGAAGCAATGGCTTTCATGAGCACGCCTGTAGGCAGGGACGAAACGGATGTTGTCTGCAAGAATTGTGTGACTCCCTTTTGCTTTAACCTGGTTTTCCAGAGTCCTACATTCACCAAAAAAGAGCAGCCTGTTTTGAACACGGCGAATCATCAGACAAGACTGCATAAAGATCTACAGGAAGTGGCATGTGTGCCATTCCAATAGTGTGGCAAGGCAGTGCTGTTGTGCTCTGGGATACATAAGCTTTCAGCAGGTCTCTTGAGCTTGCTTTCACCTTCAAGAAGTTCCTACTCATCAATCATCTTAGTATTTTTACATCTTTTAGAATGCCTGTCCTCTTTCCTCCCAGGAAAGGATTGTCTCGTGAAAGAAAATGTATTTAAGAAATTGCATTTAATAACTCTGGGAGTACACTGTCCCCTAGTGTTATAATCAGTTTACTTTGGTATATTCAACTCTGTAAAGAGATCATTCATCCATTTTCTAACCATTTCATCCATTTTCTAACCATTTCTTCTAATTCACAGTCATGGGGGATCAGAGTATCCAGGCAGGCATGGGCACACAGGGTACACCCTGGACAGGATGCCAGTCCATCACAGGGCAAACACACAGACACGCACACCAGGGCCAGTTTCCCCAGTAGCGTGTCTCTGGACTGTGGGAGGAAACCAGAGCACCGAGAGGAAACCCACATGGAGAACATACAAAACACGCAGCCAGTACCCTGGGTCAGGAATTCAACCCAGAGCCCCATCACTGTGAACCCTATAAACTCCAGCGCCCCTGGAGCAGCTGGGGTGAAGGGCCTTGCTCAGGGGCCCAACAGAATAGGATTCCTCTGCCGGCCACAGGATACGAACCGGCAACCTTCCAGCCACAGGCGCAGATCCTGAGCCACAGAGCCACCACTCCACCACCACTCTACTTATAGCAATAGTAGCTCAGCACTAGTTCCTGGAACTAGAAACAAGAAAATTGTAAAGGTGAAATAATAAAACAGACCCACACAGATCACTAGTACATCTTGCAGTTTCTTTAGTTTTCTGTCAAGGTTTTGTTTGGTGGTTCCGAAATAAATGTGACATGACATAAAAGACAAGGAATTTGCAAACGTATTTGTGTCTACAAACAAGACGCAAAACACTCAGACTTACTGTATACACTCTATTACTCTGCTATACAGAAGAGGTGTGAGTTTCAGAACTGAAACCTTTACAAACTTAATTATGAACACTGATAAACCCCACTACACTCACATAGATGCAAATCATTATGTGGGAAAAGCATGTCCAGTACCTGACAGGTTTCTGTTCACCATGAGAAGACTTTTATGTTCAGGGCTCCTTTTCTTAAGTGATAATTCATCCAACCATATATCCTATGCTAGGTCGCAGGGGGGTGCTGGAGCCTATTCCGTGAGCATAAGTGATAATTATTTTAAATACATATTTTTAAAATTTTGTTCATAAAAGGGATTCTGTTTAATGTCATCTAAGTGCAATGTTCATACTTGAAACATTTGTACTAAGGATTTCTTTAATACCCAAACATGCATTGTTGAAGGCATTAACAGGATCAAGCTGAAATGCAAAGGCTTGACCTCATTAGCCCGGTGTGAAAGTGAGGATCTTTTCTAGGTTAATAAAAATAGTCCAGTGATTGGTTATTTCCTTTTTCCTCTCTCGCATGTCACTGGTACTCCTAAGCCACCAGCAGGGGGTCCACCTCTGGAGCCTGGAATCTGAATCTCCTTATCTGAGACATTGCTAACTTGACAGTCAGTGTCCAAATAAAGCTGAGCCTTATAAGATTACTCCCTGACCTCCCACTGTGACTGCAGCATCTGGGAGGGAGGGTGTCATCCCTGGGCAGCCTGGGAGAGAGAGAGGCAGCTTTCCAAGCCCGTTGATGCCAGGCAGCAAAGTCCCCTGATCTAATAGTGATGATTTATGTGGGTCTTTAACAAATGATTTGTATGGCGGATCATCAATTTTCACGCCCGTTTTAAAATCGAAAAAAAAAATCATTAAAAACATATTGGCATTGGGTGTGTCCCCCACACAAAAAGCCAAAGTAGCTGTTGACCATATGCTGTCATTTAACAAAGATGGCTTTTTGAAATCATATTTGCACACCAAAGTGCAGTTTCATCAAATTATCATGTCTCCTCATTTTAAACTTCTGCCTCCTTTTTGGTTCTTTCAGCGTAGTCAATGCCCAAACGAAGAATGGTGCCACGCCCCTTTACCTGGCTTGTCAGGAGGGTCACCTGGATGTTGTCCAATACCTGGTGAAGGACTGCGGTGCAGACCCTCGCATTAGGGCCAATGATGGGATGACAGCTCTGCATGCCGCTGCCCAGATGGGACACAGTACTGTCATAGCCTGGCTGGTAAGACACCGTTCTATTTATTGGACTGGCACCCTCACACTTGCCCATCTCACTGCGATCGCAATCACCTGTATCAATCCCCATCCTCTAATCACTTTCACACAGAATCGTTTTCGAGAGCTTCACATCGAGCTAACGGCATAGGAAGATAACAGAGCAAGAGTTTTGAGGGCAGGGGTTGATCAACACTCCCATGTTTACACTGTGCATAAAGCAACAAATAATGTATTTCTTATTGCGGTGAAAAAAGCTCAATAGGTGTTCATGCATGAACAGTTAAACATATACTAGACACATGATCTCCAAGCCATGTTTCTCAGTGCCTTAATCTGACTTTGTACTAACTGAAATGTGAGTTGAAATGGCAGTGAAGAGACTCAGCATATCAGAACCTACTCCGAGCTATTGTACATACAGACAAACAAATATAAATCCATAGGTCATTTGGCAGCTGTTGGGATCTTGTATTCCTACATTGTAAACATACGTATCCTGCACAGATGTTGTCCGAGTGAGACTAATTAGGTCAATGTGATATGTAATCTCTAATGCACAGACACCATTACCTCTCCTGCATATCTTTCTATGGTTTTGCCCTTTCTTGGGTCTCTGTGAGCAACACCATTCCTATAACACTTTAGGGAAAAGTCCTGAATTCAAGCCCTTGTATTTATTTTAGTTGATTGCATTAGAAAGCATTTTGAAAAGAAGGGAAAGAGACAGGCGAGCACTGGCGCAGTGGTTAGCAGTGCTCAGACCCTGGGTTCAGCTACAGACCTGGGGTGCGATCTGCATGGATCGGATATGTTCTCCCCATGTTTGCGGGGGTCTCCTCCAGGTGCTGTTGTTTCTTCCCTCGATCCAAAACCATCCTGGCAGGTTAATTGGTTTCTGGGAAATTTGGCCCTGGCGTGAGTGTGTGTGTGTGTGTCCTGTGGTGGACTGACGTCCCGTCCGGGTGGTACCCGGCCTTGTGCCCGCTGCTCGCCAGTAGAAGCCGTTGGAAAATGAATCATAGGAAGTTGCTGCCCCTTGCGTGCGGTGATTATTTTTTTTTCTTTTTCTTTGCCGTTCCGTTCCCCCGCGTCCAGATGAGCTTCACAGACATCAGCCTGATGGACCGGGACAGCGATGGGGCCACTGCCATGCACTTTGCTGCCAGCCGCGGTCACACCAAGGTCCTGAGCTGGCTGCTGCTCCACGGAGGGGAGATCACCTGCGACAACTGGGGCGGGACCCCCCTGCACGACGCAGCGGAGAATGGGGAGCTGGAGGTGAGCTTCAGCACGTTGACTCCGTGCACCATTCATTCGGCATCTTTTTTTTGTTGGTTTCTACCTGGAATCCAACTCTTATTTTAAATGCTGTGCTTTTCTGGCTGTAGTAGCTCTCCTTTCTTGTCTTTGGTTGGATAGAGTATGCCATTCAGCCGTCAACAATAAACTAAAGGACACCGGTAAAATATAGGGGGGATTGCATTACCGGCTGATAACCAGAGGCACGTCTTTACACAGAGGGTGGTGGGAGTGTGCAACGAGCTACCCAGCCGTGTTGTGGAAGCCCATACCTGTCTTCGTTCAAGAAAGAACTGCATGCCCTCCTAAGATCAATTAGCTGCTGGTAACTAAACAAGTTTAATAGGCTGCAAATGAGACGAGGGCACTCAGCCCTTCTTGTGTTGCAGGAAAAAAAAACACTTAGACCCTTGATCGTTTTTATTTTTCTCTTTGTTTTTATACTGGAAAGCAGACAGCCTCCGGCGAAACCTGGCAGGGAGGAGTCAGTTTAGAAGAAGAAATGGAAATATATGAGTTGAAAGCACCTAGTACTTTCTTGTGAGGTGCATGAACCTGTATACTGTGGCCTTGAGCTGGCAGGTTCTGTGGTTTGGTTTCGTATTACAGTAATAGGATTATTTGGAGAATGTGTTCAAGATCTAATTCTCCGAGCATGTCGATGTCCTGCACAGCCCACTGCTGGATGATAGCAGGGTGAGACCTGTGGAATTCAGATTCTGGCTGTCACTTGTGCCCTTCTCCTGGCGCCTTTGAAAGATGGATTTGTGTTTTATTTCCAATTTTTACATCCTGTAAAAGGTGTTTTCTCGATTTGTTTCACTTTATAGGGTTCTGAGCTGTGTTGGTTTAGTGAATGAGTGCTGTAAAAACACAACAGGACTCGTATATCTGTGGTATGATTCCAATGAACCAATGGAAATATCAATCTGGCATTAACATTGTTATCACTATAGAGTTATACTGTCTGTGACGGTGTTGTCTGTGCCTTTCCACGGCAGTGTTGCCAGATTCTGGTGGTCAACGGAGTGGACCTGGGTATCGGAGACCACGATGGCTACTCGGCAGCAGACCTTGCTGACTACAATGGACACAGCCAGTGTGCCAAGTACCTGCGTACAGTGGAAAACATGGTGAGTGAGGCCTACAGCCTGCCAAGATCCACAGTCTGAGCACCTGGCCATTCCTATCCTTCCTTGTGGCATCCAGATGTACCTGTCAGCTTCCTGGGTTCAAGCGGGAGTCGTGTTCCATCAATCAGGACACGGGTAACGTGATCATGAAGCCTGGTCAAGCCAGAATAATACAGTAGGACATACTGGTTTAGGTCAGTCAGCGTGAAGTGACGTTATCCTCTAAATCTCTAATGCAAATTCTTTGTTGCCACAAAGCTTTCAAAATGACCGGGCAATAAAATACCCTCTAACCTCTTTTTATTCAGAATGACCATTTATATAGGTCGTTTTGTTTTCTTTTGATGTGCTTTAACTTTGTTCAACATCATATAGTAGCTTTATAGATGTTTTTTATCTGTTGAACAGGTTATATTTAGAATAAATGATAATAATAGTATATGTGATATAGTATATACGTTTGCATGATTCTGGATATGTTGTATTTTTCACAAGGGCAGGAACGAGCTGATTGCACCTCCTCTGTAGAAGGGAGGTGTTATGCTCCGTTTCTGAAATAGTACAAGTCCGTGTTCCTGATCATGTGCTTCTGTGCATTGTGCTCATAAATTCTCAATTTTCTTCAGAGCACATTTCTTTCAGCCCCCCTGCCCTGCCTGCAATCAAGCCAACAGGTCTTTCTAATTATAAGAAGTCTAAATATAAGAAGGTGGCAGAGGTGGCTGAGCAGAACAGTACTGCAGTTCCAGGCCCAGGCTTATTTTCCTCTGACCTGTATTTTTATCTCTCTAACTCTGGGGAGGTTGGGAACATTTGTTCCGTACCCGGGAGATCAGTGGAGAAGAGTGTTATTTTTTTCTGGAGCTTAGAGGATGTGCGGCAGAACTAGAGGGGAGATGGGGAAGAGTTGTAAAATCCAGCCCTCTCTGGTCTGATCTGGAGCTGTTGGCAGAGATCGGGATCAAGATGGGAGTCAGTAACGTAAGGAGCGGTTTTATTGAGCTATCTGTGCTTTCCTTCTTAGTTTATTGTGGCATTGAAGCTGTGAGGCTGAGGAGTGTTTACTACAGACCTGAACTGTGTTACTGCTGACGGAGGAAGGAGTTTCTAGCACCGCTCAGCTGGGATAATTAAAACGAGAGCTACTGCCATTCGATAAACATCAAGGGGGAAAATGCTTAATTTACTCTCTTAACTGCACTGCAGTACTTCGAATCAAGGCTAAAGCTCAGACATGGTTTAACAGCATGGAGTCTGTTTATGCGCAGACTATGTAGTTCTGTCTTCTTACTTCAGTGGACAAGGAATTAGCAGAACAGTCTTACATCCGACACTGAAAAGTCAGAAAGGCTGGTGGCCTTAAATACAGCTTGTGGCAAAGTGAAACAGATGTCAGTTTGTGTTTGATTATCAAGTGCTCATAAAGACCAGGTGGGAAAAAGAGTAGATGAGGTTACATCAGGAAGTGTGACATACAGTCAGGTTGACTAAAAGGTTCAATCTTTTGATTTAACAGTTACATCTTCTAATACGGTCAATGAATAGCACAATATATCACTGAGAACTGTAATAAAATAACAGATTACAATGCTATTTTCAATGTAAATGAAAAGGCCACACAATGTACTGTGCTTTTAGTGTTCTGTGTGCTTTGGCATCTTGTGTATAAAATGTAGTGAAACCTGATTCACAGGTGCAATAGCGTTATAATGCAGAGTACAGAGGTCAGAGTCATATATTTAGATCAGAGCCTCTGTGTCTGGGACTAGGTCATAGAATGTAGAATAGGTTGTACAAAGAAAATTCTCAAAATAGGGTTTAATAAAGAAGAACAGGTTTAATTTCAGTGTAATTACTCTGGACCAGAAGATAATCTGTACCAAAGCACATGTTCAATTAACCCTTGTTCTGAAGTGATGGCTTGACAAACTTAACCATACTCAGGTATGCTGTTTCTGACACCAAAAGTGATATTTATGGAGGTCTTTGTGATTACATTATAAATTGATACGTCTTGCATCATGGGTACTAGTTTTACAGAGAGCTGCTCTTTGATATGTTTTAAGGGCAGATCAAAACTGTTCTTCCTGCCACAGATAGCACTCAGGCACCTGATCCCTATATCCAAAACTTCATGTGAAGATCACCAAGACAACTGATCTTAGAAAATCACATGGCACAGTTAAAAAACACTTTGCTTAGGCCCAGACTTCACACAGGAAGTTCAAATCTGGTGGATGTCATTAACTCGGACTGGGATTCCTAAGTGCCGAGACATGATTGGCTGTGCACCACTGGGGGATTCTCTGGTGAGCAGCAGTGACCTGCCAGGCACCTGCAGGCTGGCTGTGATGTCAGCGGGAGATGTCACAGCTCCAGTCCAATGGTCATTAACTCTCCTGTTAGTGCACAGTGGAGCTCGCCACATGTAAAATGACAGGTGGCTGAGCAGGTGGGTGTGTCTCATTCTCTCCCAAGTTATTGCTGGATAATTAACCTTAAAATAACCAGGATGTGTACAGACAAGGTATATAATGATGACAAATAAGTGGTGATGCCAAAATAAAAAAGCATAGATGGAGAATAGACTTTAAAGCCCAGTTCATATATATGTTTGTGTAGCTTGTCCCCCACTGAGATTTGATCTCCCAGCCACCTCAATTTACCACACACAGCAGTGAATTCTGCTTCTTTAAAATGCTGGCCTCCCATCAAGACTTGGGAGGTTCCTAGAGGGCTGTATTATAACAACAGCTCCAATCTCAAATTCCTGAGAGGTTATAATATTGTCAGGCTTTAAACACATTTGTGCTGTAAAAGCTAAGAAGGGGGTACAGTCTTCTACTTGACTACAACACATTTATCCTGGTAATGGCATTGGTGAGTACGTGACCAGTGAATTGGCCATTTCATACTTCTGACCTGTGTGACTCATGGGCTGTCCTTGTTACCCCCGACAGAGTGTGGAGCACCGTGTCCTGTCCCGGGACCCCTCGGCTGACCTAGAGTACAAGCAGCCCGACTCCGGCCATTCCTCCCCCAACACCACCAGGTCCTCCCACGTCCAGCCAGCCCGATCTGGCATGGGCTCGCCTTCCAGCACCCTGTCCAACTACGACTCCTGTACCTCCAGTCAGTCCAGCACGGGGGAGAAGAGGAGCGTGGTCACTGCAGGTCAGCGTCCGGCTCCCGTGTGCGCGGAGTCCACAGAGCTGGGCGGAGATTGTGCCTCTCGCATCCTATGGGCGTGTTTGAGATACAACGAGGTCATTTTTCCATCTCAGACAAATAACCTAAAATACACTGTCCAATGCAGAAAAAGAGAAAAGAGAGCTACACATTTTAACATTTTAAACGGTGATCTGAACCCTGGTATCACATGTTGAAGAGGGCTTTTTGATGACTTCCTTGACTTTCTGCAGGGGGTTTTAACGTCAAAGCCTAGAGCGCCAGTCTGTATCTGTTTTTCTGGGTTGCTAATGTCGAGACTATGACACTGGGGCCGGAGGCGTTTTTTGGATGAGACGCCATGTGTTGCCCATTGTCACAAAACAATAGGAGAAACCCCCCACGTCCGTTGGAGAGGAAACAATTCCATATGGCTCGTTGTGTTTAATGTGTTGTTGTTGCTTGCTTGCTCTGTGAAAAGACAGGCATTGCCATCTAGTGGTGAGATTTAAACCTGCAAGTGCTGTGCCCTTGGCTTCTCAGGTTTTCCTGAAAATTCAGGTTTGTCACTGATCAATGTTCACTTACTATTCACTTTAGTCTCTAACAACATTTTTGATTTGAACATCATAATGTAAGTGTTTCTAAAGTGTAAATGTTTGTCATTGCTTGCAGTTTTAATGGATTTGTCTCTGGTTTCTTGATAGCAAAGACTTTGTTGCAGCATGGCTGAAGGGTAGATAATAGATCATTTACATATCTGAGCCTCACCAGATCAGAGATGATCGCAGTTTCCATCGAGTTAATTGGTGGAGAGAGCACAATTCTTCCCCTTTGATGGTAAACTGTTTCACACAGCAATGTTCCACACTTACACAGCTGGATGGACAAGAGCAGCTGGAGTCAAGATCCTCAAGAATGTCTGCAGCATTAATAATATAATAATAATTAATAATTGCTTACACGTATATAGCGCTTTTCTGGACACTCCACTCAAAGCACTTTACAGGTAATGGGGACTCCCCTCCACCACCACCAGTGTGCAGCCCCACCTGGACCACATGGACTCAAACCTACAACCTTCTAGTCATGACTTACCCACTATGCCATGCCACCCCCATAACGAGGACAGGACTTATAAATCAAGGTTATTTCCACCAGCATGATGCTTCCTTTACAGGATGTTCTAAAGTTTGTTTTTATTAAAAATTCCAAACATTTTCAAATGTGTATTTTGAAATTTTGTCAGACGATCAGAGATTTTAGGGTTCAAGCTGAATTGAGTTTTTTTTTGTTGATATTACAAAAATAATATAAAATAACCAGTAGCACAAGACTCATTAGACACAAAACAATCATGCATGAAAAAAACATTCTTGTGCATCTTGAGGTGGCTCAGCACGGATCGTCCAAAATGAGCTGTGTGCGATCGCTTGTCTTGGGAGACGTGTGAATTGCTCCATGAATGTATTTTAGGGCCTTCGGGAACGGCCATCTCAGACATGCAGACCTACATGGACATGCTGAATCCAGATACGGGAGCCGGGACCCAGAAGAAAGAGGTGTTGATCGCAGCCCCTCCTCCTCCTCCGGATTTCCCTCCCCCTCCCCCTCCCCCTGACTCCTCCAGCGTGCCCCCTCCCCCACCCAGCTACCCTGCGCCCAGCCCCCCTGACGACTCGTCCTCTGCCGAGATCTACCTGAAAGTGAAGAGCAACCTGCGGCACGTGGAGAAAGAGGTGAGATCACCTTGCACCCTGCGCCCCCCCGCGCCCTCGGCCCTGCACCCCAACACACTTTCAGCTCTGCAGCCCCTCACATGCTCAGCCCTGCACCCCCATTTTCATGCAGCCCTGTGCCCCCACACATCCTTAGCTTTGCACCCCCACACGCCTTGAGCCCTGCGCCCACACTTGCAGCACTGCACCCCCACACACTTGCAGTGCTGAAGTACCCTTCAGCTCTCCACACTTGCCTTAATCAACATCTCAGTGTGTCGTACCGTACCTCCAGAAACCAATGACGTACTGTACCATTTGTTTGCAATGTGACAGACCGATTAGCTGGAAGTCATAATTAGTCCATCATTGTTTTCCTTCACCTGAGATTTTACAGCGGTATTTCTGTTTGGACTCAAAGGTCATATTGTGCTTAGTGGAAACCACCTTGGGGAAAATTAATACCTATGTAATACCTTACACTTATATAGCTCTTTTCTGGACACTCCACTCAAAGAGCTTTACAGGTAATGGGGATCCCCTCCACCATCACCAATGTGCAGCCCCACCTGGATGCTGTGACGGCGGCCATAGTGCACCAGTATGCTCCCCACATATCAGCTCTCATTGGGGAGGAGAACAGAATGATGAAGATTCATAGATGGAGATTATTATGAGTCCATGAGATGTAAAGGCCAAGTGGAAATTTGGCCAGGACACCAGGGTAACACCACTACTCTTTTCGAAAAACACTATGGGATTTTTAATGACCACAGGGAGTCAGGACCTTGGTTTTCTGTCTCATCTGAAATATAGCACCTTTTTTACAGTCTGTAAAGTCACTGTAGCACCTAGTGTAGAAATGCACCAGGCACACAAAGTGAACCCTGCTCTTATGTAAGCATATTTGCATAGTGAAGGTGTTGGCAGTGAAGCAGAATTTCTAGCAGCAAACACATTTTAAAAAAATAGTAATTGTTTTGCTTAAAAATTATTTGCTTTTAAATTAATTGTGTGTTTCAACAAGTTGCACTTATTACATTTACACGCTGCTCAGTTCTAGTTTAGCTGTGTTGCCTGGCACATCTCTTGAACAAATAGAGGGAAACAAGCCTTTGACTACTGTTTATTCTGCAGTGCAGCTGACCTGGTAATAACCCTCACACTGTTAATCTCTGCATCCATCAGACCACGACTGCAAAGACATTTTGAGGACTAGAATAAACTTGAGGGAAATCGCTGGGGTGAAATGACATGGATTCCCAAAGGGATTAGGAACAGGAATGCTGGGTAGTCAGCTGGGGTTTTGTTAACTAATCACTTTGGTGGCTGCACAGTCAAACAATGTCCTTTGCTTTTGCTAGTGTCTGTAGGTGAATAAATGAGGAGCCAAACAATGTGGTAATTGTGCCCTTTCGCTAATGAGGATCTTCATTGCCAGAGAGGTTTGCACTGAGGCCTGTGATGGCCAGACCTTTAATTTCTTTAATTGCTGTGTGAGGAGGCTCTGAAGGGCACAAGTCCAGATTTTTTTAAAGCAACTTAAAATTGCAAAAGTGCAACACATTGGAGATAGGCGACCAAGTATAGTTTTCATGCCTTCACCTGATATCAGATGTCCTTGCATTTCTGAATCTTTGGAAATTGAGATCATCTGCAATATGATGCAACAAAAAATATATAAAGATGATGACTGTTGCTCCTTGTTAATGATCATGCAGTAAACCTTTTATAAACTTCTTTCCTATATTCTCAACACACTGAACTTTAAAGAATGGAGGAAAAAAACTTGTAAACAATGTCAGAAAAAATACAAAAGAACCACACAAAATCCTTTAAGGTATACTAGACAATACACACCGAAAATCTATGTGGGTTTAAACATGAGATTTGAAAATACAATTGAGTTTCGGAGCTCCTGATTTTGCATTGTACTCTGCAGTGAAATACTCTTCACTGTACGGGTGTACAGGAAGCCAGAACAGGGATTTTAAAACAGAGGTTATATACTGTATACTGTATATGTCAGAATGAGACCCAATGAGAAAACTGCTACTTTCGAACATGCTGGGGTGTGTGTAAGGTGTTCTTTGATAACGCAGCAAGCTGGACATTGCAGTAGTCCAGCCAAGATGAAGTACAAATACGTTTCAATGTTCAGTTGCCCATCACAGAATAAACATTTTTTTCTGTTAAAAATTAACAGTTTTGTGTATTTGTGTTTAAAATTGCAGAATTACAGCAGTTCTGGAGATAAGGGTCCATGCTCCTCTGACTGGGCAAATAAAGGAGTGGGTTTCCAGGTGAAAGGTCAATCCCTATGGGCATGTTCTATCTACTCCATGTGGAATAGAATTCCAAGTGGAATCCCACATTACAGTGGCACAGTAACACGTGGATAATGGTTTTTTTTTAGTAGAAAGCTCACAGGAGTAACACAAGAACTTTTTTCATTATAAGAAATGGTTCTAGATAAGCATTACAATATTCAGACGAAAAACATCAGTCCTCTTTCTATTTCCCTTTATGGAAAGTGGATATTATTGTAAAAAATATAAAAAACATTTGTGGCACTTGATCTGCAGTAGAAAAGAGTGATAATTATGTGCTTAAAATGGAAAATTGTCTATTCGGAATAGACCTTTTTTTAAACAAAATTACATTTAGCCCGTTGATTTCTGTGTTATTTATGAAAAATCAATTGGTGCAAAATGCTGCTCATTTTTAAAAAGGTTCTGGCGTGGAAATTTGCTTTGCAAGAGCAGAGCATTTCTTTGGCAGCCCATGTGAGCGGAGTTCCAGGCTGTGCGGTTGTGTAAGAGAGCTGGGTGCGTGCGCACACGTGCGTGCGTGCGTGAGTGTGTGTACAGTATGTGTGCGGTGAGGTCCTGAGGGAAGGGTTTTAATTAAGAGGAGCCTCCGGGGCCCAACCTCCCACCTGCGACTAGGCCCAGGTAACAATCCCTGAGCTGCCACTCATTAACAATTAAACAGTCCTCCAGCTCTCTGGGACACAAAGAGATACTGTTAATTGAGTCCGATGAAGGAGAGGAGAAAGCTCTGGAACAAAGGCACAGCAACAATGCAGGGAAAGACAATATGTCCACACCACAACAGAGTGATGGTCTCCCTGAGAGGCTCCGCTGAGAGAGCTTTCTAGAAATAAAACAGTTCTGGTATGAGGCTGCTCCTGAACTATATAAGCTAAGCTGTATACCGTGTACTAAATGATCAGTACCGAGATAATTAACCGTTACTTCAACTGAGTGTGCCTGAAGATAAAATGAGCACCAGAAATGCGTTTTTCCAAAGGTCGCCTTGCCCTTTTTGTAATTGAAATATAAGTTAAATTTGTTAGTGGTTTCATTTCCATAAACAACCATTGCTTGCGTCATTCGTTTCTCCTAATTATTAAACTGTGTTACGAGTGCATCTTTGTTAGATAATGTGCTTAGAAGTAAATAAAAGATATTTGTATGAAGCCCACAAGCCTGACTTTTTCACAACATGCATGGAGAAGCTATAAAAAGCTCTGTGAGCATTTTAGTGACACAATGGACTAACTAGGATATTCTCCTGCACTCCTGCTTAATGTTGGCTGTTACTTGTTCATTCCAACTCTTCTCTCCCCATGTAAGACCTGTGCAGAACATTCAGAAGTTGTTCTGCTCTATGCCAAACCCAGCTGCATAATAAGTGGGATTCGGTGCAGTTTACACTTCCACCAATCTGGAATGGAAATATCCAGGAGGTGTAGGTTTTTCGCATCCTTAAATGGACGACAGACTATTGGAGAATTTTACTAGGTGCTAGTAGAATATGTCAAGGGCTCCCAACTGACTCAACAGGGAAAGACACTCACTCCATGTGCAGGTTGAGGTCTTTACCCCAGATGTTGTGGGTTAGAATGCAGGTCTATTCATTTGCACACTGTGACCGGGCCTCTTCTTGTCACAGCACATAAAGGGTTAAGTACAACCAGGGACAGAGGTAATGGTCAGCCTGGAATCTTTGAACTCCCAGCAAAAGAGTATCCCCTGCGAGCACCCAGGCACCTCCAGGCTCAGTGTGACCTCAGTGAGGGACGTACTTCTCCAATCAGCACCGAACCTCCTGTCCATCACTGGTGGTGTCAGAAGACCCGGAGGGTAATGGGGTGTGCCGCAGAGAAGCTTGTCAGGACTTCCCCATTCTCTTAACACTTTCATAAACTGAATTAATCATGGTATTGGGGCAGTTGTATCAGCGTTTCACCATATTGTGGCCTTTATTGTCTTATATTATAAAAGTATAAAGCCGGGATATTCTGTGATTCTAAGGAATCTTCGCATTAGGTTTTCATTGTTTTGTCACAGTCTAGTATTCTACAGCACAGTGAAGCCAGGGTGTAGGTATAAGAATATACAGTGGAAGCAGTGTAAAGTGTTAATGTGTTAATCATAACCACAATGAAATACGTGAAAATATTGTGACAAAAATGTCCTGGAAAATGTTCAGTAGGACTGGGTATGACACCAAATGATTGTGGCTGGGCAGAGCAGTGTATAAAGAAGGAAAGTGAGTGATATGAGTCACAGTCTACATTACAAATCTGTCTAAAAATATTATTTTTTCTGGTTTTGTTTTCTGTTAGGATATAAGGGTTAAAATAATCAATATTGAATAGTTGTCTTAATCTTTATAATATACTTATGTACTTACGGAGTTGTGAGAAAGTTGTGAATGTGCACCCTGGTTGATCTCTTTCTGTTTATTTCTGTGTAGAATGTGCTCTACTGTAGTTAAAATGATTCTCAGTGGTGTTGCATTTAAAATAAGAAATGTGCAGTTTATTGACAAACTGACACAGGTTTAATGACTAGTTTGCTGGCAAAACCTTCCCTTTACCACAGTAAAATGCTACAGTTGTGTTAACTGAAAATAGCCAATGCCCTTTTCAAATGGAAAGTTTGTACATCTCTACAAAGAGCCGCAAAATCCCTTTGCCACAGGGACCTGAGTTCCTCCAGCCCTGTTCTTTACTGAACTGCTTTGTGAGTGGCAGAACCCTGCAGCCCTGCGATTGGCAGGCTGAGACCAGTGACATCATGGTGCCGCGATGTGATAGGTGTACTTTATTGATGAAGGGCCTGAGTAAAGTGAGAGGGCAGGTAGAGTGACACAGGTATCAGGGACCAGAGATCTGGTAACACCTGGGCTTGCAGCACTGCTGGGCTTTTGTTCTGCTGTTTCAGCACGGGGGATTGAGGGGAGACAGGAAGCAGAGAAGGTAAGGGAGAAAATGAGCTTTCAGAGCTGCTACTCGGCTAAGAGAGATCTTACTTTTGCCCATTAGTTTGCAAACCACAGTAGTCAAAATTAGCACAGGTTAGGAAATGTTTTTTTGCTGCCCGTTTTAGTAGAAAATACCTGATATGAATATATCTGAAAGTATTTCCACTGTTCATTTGTTCAGCCGTTTGCTTTTGTTTTTAGCTTCAGCGTTATGACCCACAAGCATTTCTTTAACCAGATGTCATGTAAATGTTTAGGTGAGAAACTGAAATTGAAGCATTTGGCCAAAGTGTCATCAGCATCCTGTGCAAGGACATTGACAGGACATTTGTGATTTAGCCTGGCTGCTTTTTTCTTTATCCACAACTTTTAATGTGAAAACTTCATGTGACTTTTGCAAAACCTGACTTGGCATCATGAATCCAGTTAAAATTATGAATTAAACTGAAACGAGTACTGTATTTTAGGGCAGCTTCTCCCTTCCTTCACCTTTAGAATATTTGCATCTTTTTGTAAAGGCTTCACCAACGAGAAACTTAGACATGTATAGTTTGTCTTTTTATGTCATTTACATTTAGTTCCAGTTGCTGTTATTTAATTCCATGGGTGCTGTTCTGAACAATAGATTCATGAAGTTATAAATGAATCCATGAGTTATTTAAAGATATTCAAAGTGAGAATATTGTAAATTACTTTTCCAGCACACCAGGACAAATTACACTTTATTTACATATTACACTTCCTTTAATGAGTAAAACTCTAAAAAGAAATAACCTAAATAGTCTTTACATTTATTACAGTTACATGAGTAGAATATTCTCAGTTTAATTTTATCATTGCTGAGAGAGGCTATCTTGTTTTGATTTTTTTTTTTTACTTTTGAGTTTTTTTGTATTAAGCTATCATCAGAGGAACCATGATAATCATTATGGGTTTTTTTTCCATAAAGCCTTTAATTCTAAGAAGTGGAAGTCTGTTTAGATGGATCTGCATTTAGCATTGTGAATCAGTTAGAACTAATTAATATTCATACATTCTGTAATTCATCGTCTGTTTGCTCTTTAAACACTGAACAAAGTTCCCCAGATGAGAGAGGTTGGGTATATTGTATGTACTGTACTACTGCATATATCCCAGTGGTCTGGTTCAGCCCTGAAAATGGTTGGCAGTAGTGCTACTATCCTTCCTACATCAGTACTATTAATAATCATAACCTGGTCCTGAAATGTGCATTATGTAGCATCCTAGCCTTGAACTGACATTTAACTTAAGCTGTAAGGAGAAGGTCAAAGTTTATTTTTACTATGTGGCTCACAACTCGTGTATAAGAAGTTCTCTAGAGTTCTGGACCTATCTAGAACAAAAGCTCTGAGAGATGCTTTTGATTTTAAAAGGAGTCTTGCCTTTTAAAATGAGAGGGTCACTAAAGGTTAAGGTTGAGGTCAAATTGAGAGTTTCAGGTACTGTAGAATAGATAGCTGAGCGAGTAGCTGTTTTGCTTATTAATATCTGGTTTCCTGCTGTTTCATGTCCCTCCTGCTGGCTATCATTTGCGATCAGCACCATTCTGTGCTAAGACTGCGAGGTGGTGAGATGGTGGAAGGGACACAGATTTTGTTTTCCTGGAGAAGACTGTAAAGCTCATTTTCAACTTGTTTTAAGCAACAACTATACTTGCACAGTTCTGTTTTAAAGCCATTGTTATTGGACTTGCATCTCAATATGTCAAATGCAAATGAAAGCCAACTAGAATGCAGACTTGTGAAGGCCGGGACTTGCAAGGATATGCAGTGAAGAATAAATTAAGAAATAAATGTCTCGCCTCAGATTCCATTGGGAGTTCTTGAAATTCGGAAGGATCTGCCCCATAGTGGGTAATTAGCAGGTATCTGTATTCACCTCAGTGGAGCTAAGTTGCAGCATGTGATTGGTGTGTTCAGTACTTCGGAGTTCTCTTAAACAGAGCAAAGGGGGTGATTTTCATTGCGTGAGATGAGGTTGTAGGTTCTTCATTTGATGCTTTGCCTTATTGCTCCATTTTTTGCTTTTCATGGTCTTGATCATCCTAACTTATGGTTATAATGTATCTGTCATTCCAAACCATAAACAGGAGACACTTTGTAACAGAAAGGGTTGTGGGAATTTGGAAGGTACCCAGACATGCTTTTCAGGGTATGATATTGGTATCAGAATGAGGAACAGCTGGATGATATCGTTAAATCAATCAATAGTCCAACAATCTATTTTGGCCACATAGAGTACAGATTCAGAATAGATTTATTTTACAATTTGCCTGAATGTATTCCAAACATATGAAAGTAGCAACAATTTTCATTTCACCGTACAAGGTATTAACATAATGAGAGATGTTGCATGTACTGAAAAGGTGCTGTAGACACTGTTAATTGCAGCCAAAATATGTTTTGTAATTTCAAGTAGATTGAAATAATAATCCTCATCACCTGGCTGCCCTGCATAGTAGCATTTACTGTTTGATCCCTATAGTTAAAATTCAAGATGCAAATACTTCCTTTGCATTAGGAAAATGTGAGTTGGGTAGTAAAAACAGCTGCTCGTCTGACTCCGAGATTGTCAGCTGGATTTTTTCCATAATCATTTTAACTTGAGTAATGTTCGAGGAAAGAGGAAGCCCGCAGGTGTTTACACTAGTGCACTGCGTGAGATGTAAATTAAGTTTTTCCAAGAGGAAATGAGTCAATAGCTTCCGAGTCCCATTTCCTCTTGGGTAAAATTAGCTCGAGTGAGTCTTGTACAGCATTTGAAGAACGGGTTTTAGAATAACATACCCAAGAGTAAATGAGTCGTGCTTCTGTGGAAGCTTCTGCACTAAAACCTACAGAAAGCAGCTCAGCTTGTGTTCCAGATCGCACCAAAACCATGGTAGAAGTATAGAAAACTGCTACAAACTCATGTCGAGGCACAGTTAAATGCATGATGAAAGCAGGGAGATCACGGGAAAACGGCAGAATTGTCATCCTGATTTGCACTGGTAATCTGTAGTGCGATTCTCTTTGTCCTTTGGCTGGCCAAGAAGAAATGCGTGTGAATTGTTGCGTCACCGTATAACAGTACCTCCTTAGTTTTCTGACCACAGTATGGGAAAGCTTAGCAGGCATATTACCATCCAGCTAAAAGCTGTGAAAAGCTCTTTTGTTCCAGTTGTGGTGAATAAATCTGTTCCAACACTTGTCACATGTACGTACTGATCTTGCATAAAGACGCTGGAGTTGCAGGAAACCGTTTTTTGTTTTCTGCACTGCAGTGTTTTCTGCTCAAAATCAGCTAATACCCAGTCTCTTTGCCTGCATTCAGATTGGAAGGGGAAATGATGTTCAAATGTTTGCCTGCTCATCTATCAAAATCTTCAAGTTTGTAAAACCATTTTATTTATTGTGCATCATTCCTGCAAATCACCTGATACCGAAATTATAGGTTCAGTCAACTAAGTCGTGACTGAGGGCTCTAACACTTTAATTAAACCTTCTTTTCTTTAGGATTTGCATAGCAATTAGACAACCCAACAACATAATAAACTTATATTTTGATCAAATCTAGATTTCTTTAACAGTTGTAAACCATGAATGGCTCTTTGGTAACACTTCAGAAAATGTAATTCACCATTTTTATAACCTTTAATGAATGAAGCATGAATATATTGTTAATTATAGGTTATTTGATCCTGACTAATTATTAATGAAGTTTTTTTTTTACAAAATTGCATTTATTCTTCTATGTAAATGTTATTCATTGAGAATTCAGTGTTAAGTGCTGGTTTTGCACTTCTGGAGTGGCGTTTGCCAACCTTCGGCGAAAGCTACTTGTACCTGCTCTGTACGAACATAGGAGAGCCGAGCTTGACTGTAAATCTGAGTGCCCCGTTCTTGTTTGGAGCAGCAGACTGCTGGAGAGGGCACATCAGAAAGACTCCGCCGCGTCGACTCCAACAGGAAATCCCGGAACTTCAACAAGCAGCCCAGCACTGGGGATTACTACAAGGCCCTGGGAAAAGACACAGCCACGCGACGTGGGAGCAAAACCATGGCACCCAGCGAGGAGGTACAGGACAGTACAGAAGCTGGCATGCTGGGGAGGAGGGGGGGTTCTGGTCAGTGTTATTTCAAGGGCATCACGTAACCAGAGACTTGCCTCGCTCTTATCGTGATGACCTCACATGAGTACAATGGTTTGATACTCGCCAAAACACATGGTGTTAATACTTTGTTTTATAGAGTCCTCAAACCTTATTTTTGCTCCACTGCACAGAGCACATCACAACATATTATTGGCGTTGTGGCAGGAATTGGGGTTCCCCCCGTCGTTTGCTTTTGGGGGACATTACTTACGCAGTAGAATAAACCTACAAAAAGGTCACTCTTGAGCCGACTTTCAGACATTTCAGCTAGTACCTGCACTTTGATTATTGCTATGCTAGTTAATTCCATTTCTCCACAGTCATGCACTACAGGGGTTGAAAGCCCGTGATGACACTATAAACCTTAACGGTGAAGACGTCAATTATTTATCAAAGATAGTCAAGAGACGCATCATGGGTATTTGTCTAGGTGTCTTGTACAGTAAGTGGTCTCCATTGACAGACACAAGAGAAAGCCTGACCTCTTTATAACAAGTTTTGAATTTGTCTCAGGCCGGGATTATTTTAATGTGAGGGAGTTTATATGTTTGAATGACATTCATGACACTGGTTTATTTATTGCTATTGGTTCTCATTTGAATAAACCACATCTGAACATTTATAACATGTGTAACATTTTGGTCAGTAGTAATTATGCAGATCCTGATTAGAGTGAACCCTAATCAGACAAGGTTTCTGAGTTCCACTGTACTCGCACTTAATTCCATGTTATAAAGAATATTTTGTCTCTTTCATCAGCCAGTGTCTGACAAAAACTAAAGCTAAAAATAATGTACTAATTGTGTCATTAACCTTTCCTTTTCAAGAGTCTTTTCTTTGTTCTTCAGTTTTGAGTTACCAGTACATACATGATGAAGAAATAGAGTGGAATTGACATTAAGATGTGATTTGTGTCTGAGCTGCTCCTAATTCGTGCACAAAGGATAGCTAAAAGAAAAGTGGAAAAGATGTATGCATGTGATGCATGCAAGGCATAGTAATAAAAAGCCACAGATAATTTCTACCTATTACTCCATTTAACCCTAAAGTTCTTTATTGTCTGTATTTACCCCTCAAGTTACTATCGGTTGACTTAAAGTCCCATATGCAAACTGTGACATTTACATTTGTTTGCACATTTGTGTATTTTTTTTCTGTAAGGGCTCGTCACATTTCTAGAACTGCTTTACAAAGTCAAATATTGGATCTCAGAGATGTTTTGAGCGAAAGTACTTTCTTAAAGAACTGATTGCATTTTGGAATGTATTGGGCTGTGTGGTGTTCTCTAAAGCATATTTTGAAGTAGTATAGGCAGTAGTACAGGCAGAGCCTAAAACAAGGGGTTATCATTTCAGTAAAGCAGGCAAGGAGTTCAAACAAAGTAGAATGAGGCGAGATGGATATGGAATTGGCACAGAATGGATGCGAGAATTTAGAAGATATTCTACATACAAAGCAGATGGATCTCATTAGTAAGTGAATTAAAAGTCTAGAAAAAAAGGTTTAGAAAAATCAAGATCCCCAGGAGCTGTTTTACACAAAGCATTGTAAGTATGGGAAGAGCTACCCAGCCATGTTGTCAATAATAGCCTGGGTTTTTTTCCTTTTTTCAAGAAATGGCTGGCTGAGATCCTTGAATCAATTTGCCACTGGCATTAAAGGAGAGGAGATCATTTGGATCTTCTTATGTTCTTCTTAAGCTGCAGCATTAGTAACTGAGCAAACAGTAAATGTGCTAATATAAATGCTTTTATAGGTAACCATACTTTGAATTTCACAAACAGTATAAGAAGACAAAGTGTACTGCATCTGTTGTATTTCAGACTCTTTAACATATTGCAGAATGCCATTCAGAATGCTATTGCTTTGCATAACTATATAGTAGTTTTTCCTCATCTAAAATGGCAGACACCTAGCCAATCAAAGAAAAGGGGAATGGTATTTCTTTAGGATGTTGGGGAATAATCTTCATTCTCTGGAATAAATGCCATCAACTGGTATTCAATGTAATCTTCACTGAGCCTATTAGGACCTCTGTGTTTGTCGTCTGTCTGTTACAGTAGAGCAGATGGCTGAACACAGATCCCTGCTAATCAACTTCTCAATGGGAGCATGCCTGCTGATGCAAAGCCTGGAGTTCATGCACGTTTTGTTGGTTTGATTGTAGGTGGAAGATATACACAGCTGGAAGGTTAAGTGGTGCAGGCAAATCACTTGTTAACAAGTTGTGATGCCCTACTTTTACATTACAGTCAGTCGGGGAAATGCAGAGAAGAGTTTGATGCTTTGCAGCAGATGCTGATAAATATGCTTTATGTTTTTTTTTTTACATTTTTCAAAGGTTTTGGAAAGGAATTAGGTAGAATACTGGTAATAATGAGAAGTGAGGTACAGGACATTGAGCTCTGTTTAGATGGATGGGGATACCGACATTCTGTGTGTGTGAACCAGCAACTGATATATGTTTTTACTCTTCCTTTCCACCCCTCCCCAGGGCTCTCTGTTGTTGGAGGAGCCAGCGGACAGTGGCCCCAGTCCTGAGAATGGAGCTGGGGAAGAGCTGCCTCTGCCGCCCCCTCCTCCCCCCCTCCCTGAGAGCCAGCCCACCCCTCCCCCTCCCCCGCCGCTGCCCTCTGACAACACACCTCAGTACGCCAGCCAGCGCCGGCCCTCCTCTTCTTCAGGAAGTGAGTACCCGCTCTCTCATTCCTGTGCCAGACCCCTCAGACACTCGTGATACAACACGTTCGAATGGGGAAAACTGGGATTTCAGGCAGTTTACAGGTGAGGAAGATGAAAATGGAGAGGCGAAGAGAATTGCTTTACTTTCACAAAGCACCACACACACCGCTGTGTCTTTTGGCATTTGCTGTTTGAGACCACTTCATAGCTAGGTTGACAAGTGTTTTACATGTTAAACAATTTGTTGGATCTGGTAGGTCTTTATTTAAACTTACTTATTTTTTTCTTTATCAAGTCACTTCATTTTCTCGGCACTGTCCTTCCTTGAGTATTGATCATTGTGAGCATTCAAGTGATGAAAACATGGCAGTAAAGGAACATCATACTGTACATCAGGTAACAGTAGTGATGATCTCCATTGCCTTTGCAGTCACCTTACTTAACAAGCAAATGGAATTCTTTGCCAAACTCAGCCTTAAACTCTTCTTGCACTGAGCTGTAACAAGAGAGAATGAAATAAGGATATTTCTGGATTCATGGAATGAACTGTAATTGAAGTCAGACACAAATGAGCCTAATAATAGAAGTGAATATCAAAATTGACAAATATGAAAGTGTTTTAATTTCTTCTTTTGCCTATCGGAATTAAGACCACTGCTATTTAAAAAAAAAAATCTTTCCCTGGACACTCAAGTACCTAACAAGTTGTCATATTTCCAGTTCGTCTTTTCTGTCAGTAATCCTGGAACAGGTGATTGCAACTCAATCCAATTTTGCATCTAATGAACTTTCTGGACCTTTTCAGTCAGGGTTTACCCTTGGTAAGTTAGTTAATGAGTTGCTGATGTCTTCAGAAACAGGTCATTTAATATTCTTTTCCAGGCCTAATTACACCTTTTGATGCTATCAATCAGGCATCTTACTGGGCCACATTGAATATGATCTAGGGCTCACTGGTATACCCTTTTCTTGGTTTTACTGTATTCCTATTTAGCTACCAGAAACCAATTGGTAAATCTCGGCTTTTTAATAAGTAATGCTGGTCGCTTCTGTGCGTGTTCCACAGGGTTCTGTGCTAGGACCTTCACATTTTAATATTTATATGTTGTGGGGATGTTGGGAATTGACTTTCATGAACATGGGTTTCACTGTGATGCTGATGACACTCATGTTCATTTGAAGAACAAATCAAAACCTACAGCCAGAGTATGCAGCCATATTAAGATATGGATGCAATATAATTTGCTTTGCTGTATAACCAGCAAGCTCTGACAAGACTGAAATTATGCTTCCCCACATAAACATACCAAAGCTCGTGACTTTATTCTTGCTGTTGAAAGTACTGAAATCAAGCCTATGATAAATGTTAGACACCTTGTTGTTGCTGTTGACCTCACATTATCATTTGATGTGCATGTTAGAAATGTCAGAAAAGTATTTACCGTACAACTGTGTAACACCACTCACTTGCTCTGCTTATCTGATGCTGAACTATTAATGCATCTCCATTTCATTAAGATTAGAGTAATGGATTATGATATTTTCTGAGGTGGCTTGTAAGATACTAAATAGGTTTCGGTACAGTATGTCCAGAAATGTTTTACTTGTGTACAAGGCCTTTGTACTTGAAGTACTCTTCATCTGACTCTTAGTGAAATTTAGAGTGAGCTTCTCCAGCTTACTTATAAGGCACTTAATGATCAAGCTTCAGATTATTTCAAGGAGTTATTACATGAATGCAGCTCGGCTCTTAATCCAAGATTTGATTCTTCAGGCCTTCTTATTTTGCTAAAGACCAAATTCCACACCATGTGAGACAGAAATGTCTTGTGTGCCACACCACACCTGTGAAACTCACCCAAATTCAAACTCCACAACTGTTGACATTCTCTAAACTCACTTAAACACTGGTCTTTTCCATTAAAGCTATTAAAGTATCTATTTACTCTTGATTTCACAATGTACTGTGCATTTTTCACCACTTTTTTGCTTCTGATGTGTTATGTGTGCTGGTTTATAGTACTTTGAGTTTGTTCGGAAGAGTTTAAAGATTTATATTATTTATTTAAGGTCTTATATTGCATCCATCATGTCAGTTCATGGGAACTGTAGGGTAGCACATTTTGTGTTTCAATAATGCAAATATGAAGATATGAGTAAATAAAGTAGTGATATGAAATTACTAGGTAGCTAGTAATTTAAATTCCAGCTTTTAAATTGATTGTTAATTGTAATCCCTATACATGTAATGCAATTCCTATCCATCAAAATCCACCACCTTTCACTACACTGCTTCTGGTTGTGTACAGTAGCTTGATGTAATTTTCTTGAGAGCATTAAAGCAAGTTAGTGCATTAGAAACACATGAGACAGGCTGGGCTACCCGCTCTGAATAACTGATTACAAATTGATGGATCAAGGTACTATTACTGTAGAGTAGGGTTTTGTGTTCAGCCATTCACCTGATTGCATTGCAGTGAGGTATGCAGTGCCGTACTCAGCACAGTAACGCAAAAACGCATTTTGTCAGGTGTTTAAAAGGAAAACCAATATTACATGAGAATAATTCAGCAGTTTTACAGGAGTTCTGTATAGGTTCCAGATCACTGCTGATAAATCTTTGAACATCCCTTGTAGCTTTAGCAAGAAGGAAACCGTAAAACACATTCACATCTTGGTAAAACAGTTTACAGTACATTGAGAGGTGTGGTGAAGCCTCATGCAACATAATATAAATCATGGAAAAAGCTAATTTAATGAGTGGCAAAGTCAAGGGAATATTTTCTGTGTTGAGCTTTCACAAAGGACAGATTTTTATTACAGCGATGACAGCTGTGTTTACATTTTGTATGTGTTTAAGCTGTAATGTGTATGGTCAACAGGTAAATCATTGTTCATTGCTTGAAGTGTAGAAATAAAAAGAACTACACTAACAACACTAACCCAACAACAAAAAAACATCCAAAATTTGTTCTGCTTATATTATTCTATCTCCATTTGCCCAGCTCAGCCTAATAGCTTAAGCTTAATTAATTTTCCAAAGAGTTTTTACCTAAAGAGGAGAGGCCATGGTATAAAAACATTTTTCAATGGCTTTAAAAATTGAAATCTCTTCACTTGACCATTCATAATTGTTTTTGTCTGCGAGTCCAGATTAAACATCTTGCCGCAAGGCTCCTAATGTGGCAGGTTCTCTGGCAAGAACGATAGTAAAAACACTACCTGAGTCTCCTGCCAGTGTGGGACACTGTGGTGTCCTGCTGTTGAGATAAGACTCCAGGCTCAGAGATTATGCAGCAAAACCAGCAGGCAGACGTCGACAGGGTCCCAGTTTGTGTCCAGACCATGACGTCTGAGAACACTCTAAAGAAGAAAGTCCGAGGTGGCTGCAGGAGTTGGCCACTGAGGAGAGAAGTTACGGCTGACCAGACACAGCGAGAAACTGTTAGAGCCAGCAGCCATGAGCTGCTTGTGGGGTGGATCCCTGGAGATTTCGGTTGGGAAGAGGTTTTCCCCATACACTCCCCTTCTGAGGGCACTGCGCATCAAACGTGGGAACGTGACTCCAGCTCCACGGTTTAGAACTGTAGCGATTGTCTGTGCTGTCATACAGGTGATGCTATGCTGATTAGGAAGACTGGTTAACATACTGTATACTGCAAGACATTTCATATTTCAGCATGTTTCCTGCTGTGTGCTCTCCTACGTAACTCTAGCAACTTTTAAACGGTACTTTTTACATTTGCCACACTTTTTTATCTCCATCTTCAGTCATCTGGTTCAAATTTGATGTTGTTAATCCTTTCTTCACAATCTCTTTAAATCCAACATCGAATTAGCAAGACTGAACAATGTTTTTGCTGGCTTTTGAAGTGATTTGATTATACAGATTTTAGGGGGCTTTAATAACATACATCAGTATTATAATATTATAAACTCCACTGTGCATCATCTGCTCATCACTGCTGTTGCATTTTTTGCACTTGATATAGAGGTAGCCGTGTTACAACCCCATCAACTGCTCTAAATGTAATACTGTATCCAACCATGAGTATTGCTGTATTGAATTGTTCAAAGTATTTTTATGTACTGTAGAATGTTTTTGTCTAATGTGGAGAATATTATATACTATATATATTGAGCTGACCAATTCCAATTGACAAGAAGCAAGCAATATTATTTTTAATTGTGTTAAGGAGAGCAGTTTTGGATTTCCAATCCACGTGATCAGAGTGTCTCCTAGTGTTGTTTTTTCTTGATTTACTTGAAGTCCAGGATTAACTAAATTATTCAACATTCTATGCGATTGGACAGTCTTTTAAATTTACCTTTCAAGTCGCTAGAAAACACTTTCCAATCAGAAAACCGTTCAAATGGTCTAATCAGTTTCAATAGTACTTCAAACAAGGATTCAATTGCACACCAGAAATCCAGCTGGGATGAGCACCAGCAGACACTGGGTCTTTGATGACCAGGGCTTGGAAGTTGTTAAGGGATCATACTGTACAGTGAGCTGCAAACATCAGGTATTAAAATGATTTTACTCAGTGGATTTGATGGGATTACCAATTAAGATATAAGACGTATTTTCTGCACGCCTCCTGTTTCCTGAGCTTAGCGCTCATTGTTTATTAAGCCTACCGTATTGAAAGGGTTTTAATATAACAGAAAGCTCTCGTTGGCATTTTCATCTTTTGCTCAGGCTGTGGTTCCAATGTACGTCACAGCCACATGCAAGACATGCCCGATTCCAATCCAGAAAATCTTCCCTCTTAATTCGGTGTCATAATGTTTTTTCTTCACAGCAGCATAACCGTTTTATAAACACAGTCTTGTAAATAACGCATTATAATTTAAGAGTAACATCATTATACGTCTCAACAGAAGCTTATAGTTTATTCATGATTTCTGAAACATCGTCAGGACCGAAGATGCAAATTCCGTTCAAACATTTCTGACAAGCAGGAGTCAGTTGTTGTGTCAGGACACACGCAAGTCTACATAGCTCAGCTGTCACTGAGAGGTCACAGAACACTGACTATAACAAGGAGATACGGGTATGAAGTTTCAAACTCTTTATTTCAAAAAGCACGGGAAAATATCTGGTTTTAAAGAGAGACATTTCTTTTTATTTGTTTGGTTTCTTGGCTTGCAGTTGAACTAATCCAGATTCTCGTCTCCGTTTTTTCCTCTTCATTTTTTTGCCTTCCCGTGGCACTGTCCTGTGCCCTGTATCCTGCCTGTCATCACACTATCCTCCCTCTGTATGTGTGGGTGGGATGTCAACCTGCCTTGTTCTCTCCCGGCTGACTGCTTACTGTTCCACCTTCCCTCTTTATCTCACCTGGGTCTGCCTCCACTCCCTCCCTTTTCTGAGGTGCTACACTCTTATCTCTCTCACTGCCTTGCCATTCTCCTCTCCAACTCCTCCACTAAACCTGCTTTCAACTTCGAAGCGAACACACTCAGACAAATGAAAAGTAAGTACAGAGACTGTATAGATGTTCTCTAGGCCTCTCTTAACATCAGTCTGTTGTGTTACTAGCATCATTTGCTGTTGGTTTCCTGTAGCTGGTCACTTTTATTTCCTTTATCCCAGATACTCTGGTATGTTATCATTAACATATCTGAAAATTCAAATTCATTAGAAAAACGCACATGGCTTGTCATTAGTCCTGGTGGTTTTGGTCTGCAGAAGGAGAGAATGTAGGCAATTCTTACCATTAGCATCTGCATTTATTATTATTTATATCAATATTATTATTAATAATAACAATACATCCATGCCACACAATTCATCTGCAACATTTAAAATTAGACTAAAAGCAATCACAAATGTGAGATCTTGCGGTAGAAAAGGATTTGAATAAAAGGGGCTTGTAACGTGATGCCTTGTGGGGCAATGCTGGAGAAAACTAATTGGATAGTTGCAATGCATGGAGAGAGACTGCTGAGCCAGCAGTTTTGAAATGGTGCAGTTCTTAAGAATGAAAGTAGCTTGTTTCACCGTTGGGGGATAAAAGGAGGAAAATGAGCAGGAAGGGAACATTGCTACCAGATACATGTTCACTGTAGAGAGAGGAAAAGGGGGCAGCAGGAAGTCCGAGGGGACTGGAGATACAAGAGTCCAATGGGAAGAGTGGCTGGCAAGATCAGGAGTTTTGGAATACTGTATACTGGAACAGATCTTAAAGAGCTGATGCAGAATCCAAAGCAGAGAGCAGCATATTTCAGAAATCACAAGGAAACCAGCAGAGTTTTAAATGAAATTTAAAGGACAGATTCAGAGGCAGGCACAATTTGAGATTCAACAACCCAGTCTAGAATAAATGTGTACACTGTACCTTTAATCCTGTGTTATCATGTCTGTTTGTTTTAAACAGATCTCACTATTTTGATTGAAGGTTAGACATTGAAGAATAGGACTTCACTTCCTTTAATGATGTTTAATTTTGTTTTAAAAAGAAAAACTCTGCTGTCCCTTTAAGGTTACTTTTGTTGTCATACCGACATTGTGTTTGGATTCCAG
This sequence comes from Lepisosteus platostomus, assembly GCF_059453375.1. Classification (NCBI taxonomy): domain Eukaryota; kingdom Metazoa; phylum Chordata; class Actinopteri; order Semionotiformes; family Lepisosteidae; genus Lepisosteus; species Lepisosteus platostomus. Next base: position 12,757,876 of record NC_142633.1, on the reverse strand, counting down.
ACACCTGCTTTTCCATTGTGACTGCCTGCTGCTGAATATTTAATCCCACTTTGTTGTTTGTTCCAAAGGGAGGATCCTGAAAGGAGAGGGCCTCCCTTAGGCACCTATTACAACATTCAACATCCCACCAGTTACAGTACAAGTACCTGCACCAGTTCATGAACACTGTGCACCACCACACCCTCCAGTTCCAAGCACTTATCTCACACCTGCTGATTGCATTGGTATCAAAAGGCTATACAGTACATCCATGCTGTAGCATGCTCAAAAACCAATGAGAACAAAAACATGTAACTGTAGGAGAATTGAAGTGTCACGGGGAATTGAGATTTGCCTGGAGAGAGTAACTGAAGCTAGGATTTTCTGAGAAGGTTTTGGCTTTGCTTGCTTTTGAGAGGGATAAATATAATTCTCTTATAATGGCCTGAGTTACAAAAGCGCCAACAGTGCTTAGAACCTGTGGGACATGTGAACTAATCAGAAATTCTGGGTTTGGCTCCAGGAATCAGTGTCTGGATGGTTTAACACTGCTGTGTTTTTTCTTTAGCAATGCAGAGCTCTAGGGCAGGCTACTGATACATGATCACCAGACATGAACCTTTTGGGGGATAAAGAAGAGTTAATCCATTTATAAGGTTTTCTGTTCTTCTCATTAGAAGTATTCTTCATTATCCATTTAACCAACCGGGTACTGCTAATGTTTGATGTGAAATCTAAAACCTGCAACTTTAGGGTGCTTCGTAGGAGGCATTTCATAAGTCCATTTGGTGTTCTGTGACATTATTTGGGAAGGGGGAGTGATGACAATGCCCAGAGCCCAGCGCTCTCGACCTGTCTCCTAGTGTGGGATGGGCCTTCCTTGGTTTGATGAGGCATATTAGTCTACTGTTTCTTCAGAATATGCCATCAGTGCTTGGAACCTTTACAGCTTTGATGAACAAAATGAAAAAAATCATGGAAATCTAAAAAAGAAATCTTTAATGGTACACATGGGTATATGAGCAATGTACTTAAAAGACACATTTTCCATTCTTTGTCAAAACAGGCAAGACATCCTCTGTCTTTTGGGGGCTTGGGTTCGAATATCGAAGGTGCTGTATAAATATGAAGCTCCTGGTTTTGAGATCAAGGAAGGACCTGGACTGTTCTGAAACTTTATTCCCTGTTGGGTTTTCAAAAGAGAAAAGACAGGAGCTGTTCCTGCAGATCAACAAGCACATCAGACATAAATGGAAAAAGGTGCTAAAAAGGAAAACAATTGTTAATTGTTAGACCTTCACCTCACCACAAATACCCAGGCAGGTGGAAATCTGCAAGGCTTGAAGGACAGGACCACCCTTGCCAATACAGTAGGTCTGTTCTGCCAATGTGTCTTGTGTCATTTCCACCCAAGCAGCTGGATGTCTCCTTGTGTACCACATGGAGAGCTGTGCTTCTGTAACGGCTGCATAGTCTTTCATCCAGGAGTTGTCCAGTTTAGCCTGTGTTTAGGGTGTATGCTCGGTCAGGTTGGCAATTGGATCTTTTTGCTGTGCATTTCAGAATGTTCTCACTAATCCCGCACACGAGCAGCTGCCATGCTGTTTGGTGTCGGGTGGAGGGGGCAGGGTGAGGGGGGACTTAAGTCCGTTCCCAATTTGGCAGCCGTTACATGTCTTTGCTAATTACAGCTGATTCCTTTAGATTCCCCTGGGCTGTGATAGGCTCCTAAGAACCATGCTCCAGTCTCCCAGAAAGAGAGAGAGAAGGAGACACTGGTCTCGGCTCAGCCTTTATGCATTGCCCCTATGTGATCTGAGTCTTTGGAACTCAAACAGGCATGAAAGAACGCTAAGCGTTGTAGCTCGTTCACCAGTTCAGAAGAGACTCTTCTCGCCAGCTTAAGAGCAGGTGATGTACTGTATTAGTTTTCTTTTTCATTAACGTTCTGTTGAGCTGTGGATGATTTTATTTTATAAAAGTGGTTATTTGAAAGTTTTTGTATTCTTTTAGCACATGTTTCTTTTACAGGGTAGACCAACTGCATTCCAAATTGAGAGCTCTATTGATTTTCACTCACTGATGATATGCATATTGCTTGTTAGCAGTGTTTTTAAATATGTGCAGCCTACAGTAAAGACAAAATATCACTGGCTACACAGGCAATGATGTGCCTTTGTGCTTACTGAGTACAGTCAAACGTAGTCTTGTAAAAAGCAACAGTATGCATATTTGTGATTTTAGGAGATAATTGCTTCTGCTTGTGTTCAATAAAAAGTTCGTTTTGATTTGTGTGAATTCATCCACATCCAATCCCAGAAGCCTTTCTCAGTTTTGGCTGAGTCTGTTTTGGCTTGAATTAGTTTGTCGTGTTGAATTGGCCCTCTTTAAGAGGGTTAAAAGACATGGATGTGATTCTCTTTCTGTTGATCATTTTGACTTGAATGAACACTTTTACTAGCATTCAATTGATCCCTGAGTAAAAGTTGGGGGAAATTTTTATTTATAGGAGTTTTATTTGAAGTTAATAGGCTTGCTATATAGTTGGGTGTGTGAATATATGCTTCGTCATCACTATTAGCTTTTGGGTCTGAAAGCAGGACTCGTTCCTGCATGTTCCATAAACAGTTTTTCAACTATCATTACCCAGCTTGATCTTGCAAACAACACTGGTTTAATCATATGATCATAATTTAACAATTGTCTCACTGTTGCTGAATCCAAAGTGTTCGACAATGGTCTGTGAATAATATCTGCAAAAACAAAAATGTCATAAGTCTCGTGGGAGAATTCAGCATCTACATTCTGTTAAAAATTCGTGCAAAGGAAATCCTGTTCAAGAGCTCCCTCTTGTTGTTAAACACACCCCTGCACTGTGAAGTGCTAGACAAAATGGCTTTTGTTCTGGGTATTAAAAATAAAAGGGCAATATGAAACCGAGACAGATTTTAGGGTCGTTTCTCCTGAACAAGCTGATTATCGTCTGCAGTCTGGTATTTTAATTGAGATTAAGTTGAGGCAAAGTTGGAAATTGTTGGAAATTGTGGCAGCTGCTATGCCATTCTGCCTAGATGCTATGCTTAAGTGATGGTAATCTAAGTTGTCTTGCTGTCTGTTTAGAGTCAGGAGTTTAAATTAAATTAGCACCGCCCTCTACCTTAGTCTCTCACGGAAGACTTTATCGCTTTATCTTACTAGCACTTTGATTCTATGACTAAAGAGACACTCACTTGGATATTGTTCAGATGAAGCTGTCCAGAAATTGAGATTTTTCAAGAATATCATTCTGAGAAAAATTACCATATAAAATAAGATTCTGTTATATTACTGAGACTGCCATTTTATCCTGTTAGGGTGTCGTGTAGCGTTTATGCATTCAGAGGTACATGTTAAGGAGTCAAAGGGGCTTAACACTAACATTTCATTTTAATAACATTATCTCCAGTTTTGGAAGTTAACACCTGATTGGTGTACTGTACCTTAATAAGAACAAACACTATCATTATTAAACTATCTGCCATGTGCCAAATGAACACAACAATGCATTGTCCTATTCCACTCAGCTCATTCGTATTAATAGAAACTGAAGTGGAGAGTAGAGTTATGATTGACAGTCTTGCTCACTAACAAAGCTTCCCTTTCCCCAACTCTCTCTCTCTCTCAGGTACAAAGTCATTCAACATGATGTCCCCAACTGGTGACAATTCAGAACTGCTGGCAGAAATCAAAGCAGGGAAGAGTCTGAAGCCAACGCCACACAGCAGAGGATTTACAACAGTCTTTTCCAACAGCGGGCACCAAGGGCAAAATGTGAGTGCGTTATATCACTGTTCACAGCGGTATCTTGATTTTAGAGTAAAAAAACTCTTAGTACTTGCACACAGTAGCTAGCAAAAGAGTTTTATCTTGTAATCTCCCCAGATCCACCTTGGTGTCCTCCCCAAGGTGTATCTGGGTTTGACTGATTGAGGTGACTGAAGGCACGCTTACACACTGCAGTAAGTCTGATATACCTTATCTATACAAGCCCCATTTAAATGGGGTTTGTTCGGTGCTGATGACCTGGCAAGTCAGCCGATGGCACTGGTATTGACAAAGATGGCTCCTTTAATGTACTGTAGGTCCTCAGGCACATGCCGATTCATGTATTGTCTCCCTGCTTCACATACATGACTATATCCTTCTCTTTGAGGATACAAAGTAGCTGAGGGATGGAGTTGGTTTTGTCTATTTTAGTGATATTCAAACTTACACCTACAAAATACAGGGTACCTCCTAGTAGCCTTAAGCACTATGTTAGTTGCATCAGGTTAAAGACAAGATGTAATACTTCCTTTTTCCTTTATAAGACAATTTTCCATTAAAATACTTCATTCCACTGTATTGGATATTACAGAGTATAGGGTGCTGCAATTTATAAGAAACGGTATCTTTTTCCTTAAATTGCACAAGAATATTAATGGTTTATTTTCAAAATAGCATGCCACATTGCCTTTTGATCATTTCTAATAAAAGTGTTTTTAACTGCGGTTGGTTTATGATACTAAAACCACAAAACACTACAGCCATAGCCCAACTTAATTTTGATTCAATACTCATTGTACAGTAATTGCCTATGATCTTTGATATACTTGTTATGTAACCGTGTCCTTTTATGCTGAAAGTATGGAATGAACACAAGTTCCACAATACTAAAAAATTAAAAACATTTTTCTTCAGCACCTAAAACATAGGGAATTGTGGTGTACTGTAATGCAACACCGGTTTGATTTATTTTTTATATCCTGTACAATTATAAATGTTATAAAATATAAAATGTTAATGTTTCCTAAGCCTCCCTGATATGACATGTTCTTAATGGAAAACTAAAAAAATGTTTTCAGTTTACTCAGTAGTCTTAAAGAACTAATTTCTCAGGCTTGTGTTTGCACATCAATTTAGCATAATCCTGCTCTCAATTCAGAAAAAAATACCTGGACTTTCATTTGAGAAAATTGAAGTCATTGTTAAAATTTGAAAAGGATAAGAATAAGCATTTATAATCCCCCTTGTTCCCACATGACTAAAGGTCCATGTAGCCAGTCTGACAACCACACATAGGAAAAGTGATCTTGCTTTTAGCTGCGCTGTTCTGTTTGTTGACAGCCATTTGCATTGTACATCTGGTTGGTAAGAACCGAAGGATTGAGTAATGACTCATGTCATTCCTGATCAACTTTTAAACTTGCGTGATAAAGAGCATAGAAGGAGAAGCTCAATGGCCTGCTCCAGATTGCTGTTGCTCACATAACAGCAGCAGTGTTTGCCTCTGTTACTTGCATAACTACCTCCTGACTAGAAAGCTGCAGCCCAGCAATTAGAAATAATAAGCAATTATGATGTTGGGATTGTGGCACGCAAACAGTTTTATGGGTTCATCAGGAAGGATTATATTTCTTAATGGAGAGATACTCCATCGAAGCAATTAGGGTTTTTACTTGCATATTATTGGGAAGCTTTTCTTAGTATTACATTTAGTAGGAGAGGTTTTGAACGTTATCTTTGGATGTTATGTTTTATTTTACAAGCTATTGCTCCACTAAATACTTTGTAATCATTCACCTAAGGCTGTCTGAAACTGGTATCTTCATTGTATCCTTTAATTAGGACTGCTTTAGTTATAAGCATTCTCATACTCTTACAGGGAAATCGAAGTCCATTCTTTATCATTACCGGTAGTCCTAGTGATTATCAATTCTATTTATGTTACCTTCTAGTGCATCTGTTTTAAAGCCCTGAAGATTTAAGTTTCTAAAATTCTTCTGCAGTCAAGACTGGAGAGTATGAACCCATCCTGCAAACTGGATTTTAAATACTTAAAGCCACCTACATTTCCTTTTGAGTGAAGAGATTTCTGTTGAGGAAAGCTACCTTCACCCACCCAATACTGCTCTCTACATGGGTGGTATCTGCCTAGGTATTGCCCTTTCAACAGGCTCTGATATCAGTCAATCCAATAGCATGGCTCTCTGCCTAATTGTCGTCACTGTATCATTGCAGGCAGAGACCCCTACATCTCCGCCCCCAGCTCCCAACTCTCCACCCACCTCCTCCCCCAGTCCCACAGAGCCACCCACACCCTCCACATCTGCCCCAGGCAGTACCCTGGCCCCCAGGGCTGCAGCTACGAGCTCGGAGCAGCTCTTCCCCATGGTGAACGGCAACGCAGAGCCCAAGCTGGGCCGCCAGGGGAGCCTGGTGGACGTGGAGACGCTGGTGCCCACCCTCGACGAGCAGGGCAGGCCCATCCCCGAGTGGAAAAGACAGGTGATGGTGCGCAAGATGCAGATGAAGATGCAAGAGGAGGAGGAGCTCAAACGGAAGGTATGTCGAGCGAGACCGGGCGGATGGAGGGCTCAGGCATCCCTGTTTTCTCGGGTTTATGCTGCAAGTCAGCTAGTAGGCCTCTTTCCCTAGACACCTAAAGGTCTCAAAAGAGGAGCAGCATTTCCTCTCAGAAACCAGGGATCGGGAGCTGAGTGGATCCATTGATGTGTGATGTGCTGTTGAACTGCATGAACCTGCTTTTGCTCTCTTTTCGATAACTCAACTGTGAATGGAGTTTCAGAACAGTCCAGATCCTTCCCTGAGCTCAGAACCAGGAGCTTCATTTTATACCTTTGATTTTTGAACTCAAGCACCCAAAAGACAGACGGTGTCTTGCCTAATTCGATATAGAATGTAAAAGTGTCTTTGAAGAACATTACTTACACCTCCTATATGTACCAATATGATTTTTCACGTGAAGTTTCCTCTCCATAGAACAAAGTTAACGTAATACCCACTTTTAAATTGGGGAACCTAGGAAAGTGGGAAATTAGTTTGTCCAAAAATGAAAGGAGACCATTAAAATAATAACTTGACTGCAGCACCAGACAGGGGAAGTAATATTATCAGAGCAGTCAGTGCTTACTGCTTTGAAGAATGCACTGTCTCTTTGCATGGGCATCCTGAGAGATGAAAATAATAAAGGATTGCTCTCAACGCTAGACAGGGCAAGGACAGAGGTGGCAGAATCCTGAGTTGTGTGATGCCAGGGCTTAATCCAAAGGAAATCCTGTTGCTTATTCGATGCAGTGTTAAGCATTGTCAGGATTTAGGGCTATCGGCAACCCCGACTGTATGTAGAGCCAGCACTGGCTGCCAGTTAGTCTGTCATCATTAAGACACAGAGGTGCCCCTGATCCCTTGCTTATTTAATCCAGTTAGTGAGAAGGTGCTAGGAGAAGGCAGAGTCACAAACAGAAGGTGTGCAAATCCACTCTGTTTCAACAAGACCATAGAACGGATAGAAAATGGCAGTCAAGAACATAGCTTAGAGCTCCGAACAAATATCTAGAAGGTTATGGGTTCAAATCCCAATTGAGACATTAACGCTTGAACAAGGTACTTCCCTCAGATTGTTCCAGTAAAATACTCAGTGCCCTTGTACGTTCCTTTAGATAAAATTATGATTTAGTAATAACAGACTTCATGTATGTGAACATGCAGACAGTCTGCAGTTGGAGTGGGGGATTAGCTTCTGAAAATGCTCACTGAATGCTTTTTTTGGCATCACTTATTTGTGCACCAATTTGATCTTTGTTTAGTTGTTATATATAATGAATTGAACACCTTTCCACCTGTTCATGGTCTAATTATTTAATAACTGTTTTTCAAAACATAATTAAAAACTCAGAGAAGGCTTAAAGTGTATTTTGCCGTAATAAAAACCTTGATAAAATCATATTTTGCTTCATGCTAAATAAGGAGTAAAAGAAGGCTTTAAATGGACTGTTTGTTTTTTGAAAATTGAGATAACATAGAAGCCCTCTATGCTTTTTACTTCTTGTTTTCTATTATCTGTCAGGATTATAGTGGATGCTTTCCGTCCATATCATTTTCACTGTAATCATCTGTCATTTCACTGGAAGTGAAGTTCAAAACATGCGCTCTGCTTTTTGTAAGTGTGGGTGCAGAACATGGAACAGCCAACTGCCTTTCTTACATGCCATAACTACAGTTTCTATGCATGTTTCTCCGCACCCATGAATGTGAAAGTGGCATTCTTACAGTGAAAGCCATTTTAAACTTTTCTCCCATTTGTGCATGCCTTTGAGCTGTGTGAGATGCCACCACTTTATTGAGTGACTTGTCTGTGTGGTGCAGATACATTGAAGATGCAGTATCTATTCCAAGCTAGCCTCCAGACTATGAGAAGTTCAGTCACAAGGTTAATGACTCTTGTTGGACACAATGGAGATGCCAGTTACAGTGATATTAGAGAGGCAGCTATGTGGTGAGGATATACTGCAGCTCTCAATACTTACATGTCGATTCAGTGGTGTGATGCAAGGCCCATGCACACTACTGTCTGAGAAGTAAGTGTACTCTCAGTCAAGCCTAGGTGCTGTTGCTGAATAGGAATATGTTTTTCTTTGTTTTCCTTTATGTCCTTAACTGTTCCAGAGTGTTGTAAAACTAATTGTGTAGTTTGTGGTTTCACTTCATTCTTGTGACCTCATCTCCATGAGATTCTTTACTGGGGTGTTTCAGTGCTTATGTGTGTTGTAGCTAGATCAAGAGGCTTTTGTAATGCTTTTCAAAACACCTTTTAAGAACAAGAAAGGTTACAAACTAAAGGAAGCCATTCAGCGCATCTAGCTTGTTTGGTTGCAAAAAGTTTTTAAAAGAAAGGTTGGACAACTCTATTAAGGGCTCCAAAGCCCCCTCGTTTTCTTCCATGGTGGTAAATGATCTGTTAGTTCCAAGTTTTAATCAAGTGCTGATTACAAAGAGTCTGAAAACTACAAGGATACAAACATGGAGGATAAGAGTTGTCCATCCCTGCTTTAAACAATGTGTGAATTTGCTTAACTCTGGAAATAGAGCTGGTTAAGCATTGTTGCTCCACGACAAGCACTACTTACTGTCAAGAAGCTCTGTTCTGCTCCTATCCTTGTTCCATTACTCATTTTCCAACTTTTTCTTACTGAAGCCTCCAATCTCTCCCTCCAGAGGCAATATCATTGCACCACTAAATCCATGTAAAGACAATGTGTGGAGAGGAATCCATTGAAACTGTCTTCCAACAACCTGAGGGAAACATCTTCCCCCTCTCCTTTTGTTTTATCCTTCATCTAGTTTGCAGGCAGCGGGTATTATCAGCCACAAGACTGGCACTACTCCCATACCCACAATGCAATCCTGGGCCCATTTGGTGAACTAATGACAGAGAACGACCTCATTCGAATCGAGAGGCAGATTGAGAACTTGCAGGTCATGCACAAGGTCCAGAAAGTGGAAAAGGAGCTGAACCATCTTGAGCAAGAGCTCCAGCAGCTCCTGCCTGTATCTGCTGCCTTAAACCATGAGCACTTCTCTGTCAACCCCAAGAAAGTTCAGGGACAGGCTGAAGACCTCCCAGCCTGGTGTAGCAAGATTTCCACTGTGCTGAAGAGCATGGCTATTCTTCTGGCCACATTAGGGGGGAAGGAAGTAGACATCCTAGACATGATATCTCCTCGCGCCCAACATGAGGACAGTAAAATGCCAGCACAAAGCCCAGCAAGCTCTGCACCTCCTGTTTCCTCTGTCAACATAGGAAGATCCCAGTCATTTTCCACCAGAGAGGAGGTGGAAAAAGAAATCAGGCAGTGTGGTGTATCAGTGAAGAACCTTAAGGCCAATTATGAACTGCAGGGCCAATCCAGGGTTTTGGACAGCAGACCGAATCGAGTTTACAAACGCAAAAGGTCTCTGCCTATAGGAAGCGAGTCCAACAGTTATAGGTCAGAACCTATCCTAGAAGAAGACTACCTTTATGGGACTGATGAAATCCACTGGTCAAGCCACAGCCTACCAGCATCAGTGCATGACGTGTCGAGCACAAATCTTGTGAATGAGCCGACCATTGTGCCCTCTTATGCCCCATTAACCTATGTGGGTTCAGACAGCTTCTGTCAGTCAGAGATTGACCAAAGCTTGTCTGTAGACCAAGATACTGTGTTTAGCTCAGACCAACTGACTCGAAGCCTTGAGGTGCAGACAGATCTGAGTTATGTTCAAGAGTACATAGATATGAGGAAGGAACGAATTGTATTCCTGTTCCTGGAGCACTGGAGGAAATACACTTTCACAGACTCCTTCAGGAGGAAGCACATCAAGAGACGAAGGAGTGTCTCGGCGGCTATGGGGAACAGCTTTGGTGACCGGCAAACATCATACAGCAACGCGGAGATTGATCCCGAGGAACAGGTTCCTAGCGAGGATGACCGGCTCATCCACTTCATGAAGCAGAGGCAGGTGGTGGGGAAGCTGATCGGTCACTGGCGGACCATCATCAGCCAGGTTCCCACGCGGCAGATCAGGCGTCTAAGCCGCTCCCAGATGATCTACTGGCCTGAGCACTTCCTCCCACACATCAGCGGTGCCCCAGTGGACTATGAGAGTCTGACTCTGGACCTCTTCATGCTGGGTTATTTCCAGCTCCTGGAGATGAGCATGTCCCGTGCGGAGCGCAAGTTTCGCCACCTTCTCTGCTACGAGATGTTTGACCGCGTGGGCAGTTATAGCTGGGAGCTCATCCGCCAGTTCCACAAGGAAGTGATGGAGGAGATCGAGTGTGGTAAGCGGGACTGGTCAGATGGCTTTGAAGACATAAAACAGAGTTTTTTTGTGGAGGAGACCAAAGTGGCCCCTTTGGAGGTGGCAGAAGAGCCGATCCTGGATGCAAAGCCAGACTCGGAGTTTGATCCCGGGCCGCCCGAAGTGCAGGACACTCCCGAAGAACTGGGGGAGGAGCTGAAGCCTATCCTGGAAACAAGGAAGGACTCCGTCCAGCTCATCTCGGAGTTGGGAGAGTTCAGCAACGAAGAGATCTGCCGATACATAGACCGCAGCTTCTCCTTCTGGAAAGAGAAGGAAGCTGAACTTTTTGATATTTGACCTTTGGAAAACCAGGGCTGATTAGCTCAGTTATATAAAAATGTTCAAGAAATAAAGAGTTACGGTAAAAGGCGAGAAATGTAAGAGAAGAAGTAGCTGTGCTGCTTGAATAGAGTGAAAACAACTGTATTCAGAGGATCTTCTCACTGGAAATGCAACAGATGAAAGAAAAGCTCATGTTGGCCTCGCTAATACATGTACTGTAGTACATTTTGGGTGGAATGTGTGAAAGTCCACCAGGTGGCAGGACATGACATAAGGATGTGAAATTTTATTTGTATGAGCATCTGTTATATGACTAAAATGAATCAATGTTATAAGAAATGGGTCAATGATATATAAAGTTGAAACAAGTAAGTCCTGTTCAGGTTGCATAGGTACAAACTATTGTTTGGTAAAATAAAATCAGTGCAGAGTCATTGAATTAAAAAAGTGGGTTTTAATCAATCATAAAGAACAATTTGCATAATGGAATGCAAATCCAATTTAGAAGGAGCACAAAGTGAAAGCTGAGTTTACACTGGTGTAATAATAGTGCAGTGAGCAGTATAGAATCAGACTCAGTAGTCATAATTAGGACAAAAAATCTAGATTAATCAACATTTTAAAACTCACAATGAGAATCATTGTGTATAGCACAGATAAATGTAACAGTGTACTGTACACTAATGACTGTACTGTAACAGGGACAGTCAAATACGACCTTTTGTTCTATTCTGTGGGTTTGGTAAAACCAGTTCCTTATTTCGCAGCTGTGTTGATTCTAAACTAACCAAGCGATAAAGACTGGTTGTGTTTAAATGTCTGCTGTGGGCTTTTCCAGAAAGTGCTATCTGACCACCCTGTACTCTAGAACTTTTATTACTCTTTGAACCAGTATTTATAAACATTAAATTAATTAAGGAACAGTTAACGGGTTTATTCCATGCTGAAAAGAAAAGAAAGGAAACACAACCTTTTGGCCGTGAAGCCTCCTTCAGGTCTGAGTACACCTTTCTTTTCTTTTCAGCATGGAATAAACCCATTACCTTTTCCTTTGCAACCTACACATGCTGACGCAGCTACTGTACCTACAGTACTTGAACTATTAATTATGTTTCTTGTTAGTATTGTTGCCTCACAGCACTAGGGCATAGGTTTCAATTCCACCCCTGGGGTGGAGTTTGTATGCTCAGTGTTTGTGTGGGTTTCCTCCCACAGTCCAAAGACATACTGGTAGGTTAATTGGTGTGTGTGTTTGTGTCTGTGTGTGCCCTGTGATGGACTGGCATCCCATCCAGGGTGTATCCTGCCTTGTGCCCATTGCTTGCAGGGATAGGCTTCGGCTCCCACTCAGGTGCCTATCATTTTGTTATTGAGAGAATCTTAATCGGAAATGTAATTTAAATATGAAATTTCTGCATGTTATCCCAGACATGTAGAGTAGAAACTGTGCGCTAATGCAACACTAATTGTTTTAAAAAGGTTAGAAAGAATAATGGTAAATGTTTACCCTGCCAGGAGAATCAATGGGTTTTTCTGCATTGATGAAAATACTATGCTTTGTGAATACAGCTCAAAGTGGGAATAGATACGTTTCTAATGTGCTTCCTAGTACCTACAGTTTGATATTGATATGCAGTACTTTTGATTTGTTAGGGCTTATTTTTTAAAAAAAGCTGTGGACTAGGGGATATTGACCAGATGGGAAGTATACAGTATGAAGTTTATTTCAAAGAGAAGACATTTAAAAAATTCTAATTTGTTTCTAATGTTTTTTGGGGAGGCAAGGGGGTGTTTCTTTGTGTGTATATGTTTGTATTGGGCTCCATGCATGTTTTGGGTTTCATTTTTTTAATTTAAGAGTGGGAGAACTTGTAAGACTTCTGGAGTATTTCCCCCCATGGTGCAGTGTGTCACTCAAGGTCTAGTGTGCTTGCCTGGAGTACAGTTGTTTAAAAGAAGGATTGGCTGACAGAGCAGGAGCAGCACAGAGGTAAAAAGCCAGTGAAGTGTTTCTCAACAAGATCAGGGAAGCAATGCGTTTCTTTCTTCATTTTTAGAGTGATTTATTTTCCTTTGTGTTCTTTGTTGTGCATTAACATTTGTATGCTTGATAATGTTTTAAAGCCCAAATGTCAAGGCTGTTGCAGTTGTTTGTCTGCACATTTCAGTGGCTTATCCGTACAATGTGGATACATATTTCTTAGTTGGACTGGCATAAGGCACACTGCATACAACATACTGTAATTGTGCAGTAGTAGCTTGCTTGGAATGGAGCTGGTGGTTTCTCAGCTGTCTCAACATGGCTGTGTCTTAAGCCATTACTAAGAAAACCCTAATTAGATCAATCCTCCTAATCATCTACAGTAGTTATACAGTGGCTGGTTCCTTTGTTTCCATTTAGTATACTTGGCTTCAGTTACTGTATGATTATTTTAGCACCTAGATGAAATGTGTGTCCTCTAAGTTTGAATTTTGATGTGTGCTGCTGGTGTGTATTTGGAACCTAGTCACAACGATGTCTTGTGAATAAAATTTATTTGCATTAACAGTTTTATTAAGTTGTTTGTTTTGTTTGTGCTCTACTTCAAAAATGTAAAGCCAGACATCTGAGCTGGAGTACTATTTTGGGTGCTGTAGAACAGCTTGAGAACAACTTCCTTTTGCCTTCTATTTAACTTGGTAAAACAAAACCCAGTTCTTCTGATAAAATTGGACATTAACAGACCAAGTGCATTCTTATGAGATGGGAATCAACTTGGAAAGTTAGGTCTAGTTTAATATTTCTCTAGCAAAGCCTTTGTGGATTCCTGGTCTTTGAAACATCACAGGTCTGTAGTAAAACAAAGCAGTTCCTGCTTTATGTACTGTATCATGCAGTTGTTGGGTATTGGGTGTCCAAGAGATGCCTAACTTAGTGTCTCCTAAATTGGCCCTTTATCTGAATAAAGGAAACACTGAAAAAAATACTGAGAAGATTGGTTTTGATTATCCAACAAGAAAATAAAGCAGGGCTTGTCACATAAGAATCCCTTGAGTGTCTCTTTAAAGAAAAGATTAGCAATAAGGTCGTTTTTTATTTGTACTGTGCGAGTTGAAAGCCAAAAGTCAGTGTGTGCCTTGAACAATGATCTTGGATCCAACCTTCTTACAAGGCTTAGCTGACATACTGCACTGAGCCTCCACTTCTGTCATGAAGCATATGGCTTGTTCAATGAATTGCATCCCTCTCCTGTGTGACATTAACCCTGTTAGTGTCACGTCCTATCCTGCTAACCAGGGCTTACTGCAGCTGGAAGGAGATCACTTCAACAGACAACTTCTGATCTTCTTTTAGCCAATCGGAGGCAAAGAGGGTTTCTTCTTTTAACTATAGAGACGGATGCTTAAATCGGAGTTCAAGCTGGTGTCAAGACAATTGACCTATTGAGGGTAAATCAGTGTGTAGTAGCTCCTTAACCTAGAAAACTGACGTAAGCATTCACAGTACTTTCTGATGCAGATGGCTGTACTTTCTTTATCGTGCTCCAGCGACTAAATGGCAGATGAGACTGCAGTGGGAAATGATCGTGCACTTTCCACCTATGGATTTCCTCTTCATCAATACCTCGAGCTTTAGACCTAAAAAACAAAAAAACCTAAAAGAAAAGAGAAAATGCCTGCATATCTTAAGTACTCCTGGAATGCCTGCTCACAGGTGTCTGCAGGGTTGTACTTCTTAGCTAAAACAGAAATGTCTTAAAGCTGTGGCTGAAACAACATTGACTGCATGGTTCTGAACTGTCCGAGTGAAAAAGCTTGAAGTTTTTACACATTAAAAGTTTGCTTGCAATTCTTTTGAGGAAGACAGTGCACTTTTAAGTATCCAGGAAACATTTGAAGTTCTGCTCAGAAGGTAAACAGCGTTTTAGTAAGCAGCTATGCATTTTGCCAGCTTGTCCTGCAGAATCCTTTGAAATAGCTTTTGCGAAACAAGCTGACCCGTGGATATAGAATGACATAGGTGTATACAAAGCAAATGGCAAAGCAAATTCCCTTTATCTCTGTTTCATCCTACTCCTACCCATTTTAAACCTATCATGTAGCTTTCCTTAATCCTTTTCCTCTGCATGCTGTAAAAATATCCCACTGAAAGAAACAGGTGATTTGGATGAACGAGACACTTCAGCTGTTTAATTCTCCTCCTATCATTTGTCACTCAGGGAACCTTCAACTGAAATGAAATGAGGGACAGATACCATTCAACCTGCCTAGTGCTGGTAATTGCAGATAAAACAGCCATGCTGTGAGGTAGCTAAACAATTACTGCCTAACCATGTAAAACTAGAATGTTCACTCGACCTCATTTGTAACATTAGCCCATGGTGACTCACTTTCCCTGCATCTCTGTCAACAGGTGTCTCTTCACCATGCCTATTTTTTTTTTCTCATTCTATAATTCCCAGGGGAATAATTAAAAATTAAAATTGTAGATTATCTTACCTGCAGGGGTTGGGGGTGCAGCCACTGAAAATCCTTCATGTTTGCAATCTGAGAGTAATCTTCATCTATAGTCAAGTGGAGATGAGCTGCACAGGGTACCTCCTTCTCTGAGGTAATCTGATTTCAATTTGGTAGAGTACAGTGGATAGGATTGCAAGCAGCCAATGTTATTGGGGGCTTTTGTACAACCTAAGA
Organism: Lepisosteus platostomus; assembly: GCF_059453375.1. Lineage (NCBI taxonomy): Eukaryota > Metazoa > Chordata > Actinopteri > Semionotiformes > Lepisosteidae > Lepisosteus > Lepisosteus platostomus. The sequence continues at coordinate 12,742,273 of NC_142633.1, read as the reverse complement.
AAACATAGCTGCGCCTCGAGGACAACCTATCAGGTTCAACTGGAGGGAAGCAAGTGGGCATGGTGTGTAGCATGTGATTATTTTATTTGTCTGGTGTGGTCTTGAGGTCTCCTGTCTGCAATGCTTAGCCCTTTGAACTGCTTCAAGAGTTGTGATTTATACTGTACATTTTCTTGCACTGTGAAAAAAGCAGTTTTACAATGGGCCTTCTGTTCTCTGCTTAGAGTAGTGCTAATATCAATGTGACAGGGGGAGAAATCCCTTTATGTTCTTATGCATGTGCAAATAAGGAGGAAGACTTTGGCAGTCCATAAAGGAACGTAGACCTACTGTATTTATTTGCAGAAGAACTGATGGCTTTTCTGCTAAACAACACATCTACATGTAAACGTTTGTACTACAGTATGTGCATTGCTGGAAAAGCTTTGCATATTATAGTATAATATGGACTGTGCACAAGAGGTTAAAACTCAGAACCTTGTCACTTCAGGGACATAAGCACAGGGGTCAGGGCTGACATCACAGGATGTTCAATGGATCAAGCTGCATTTAATGGGGAACCAGTGGCATAGAAAAAGGGTCAATGTCTAGACCCAGCTCCTCTGAATATGAGGAAAGAGAAAAATGAATTCCCTAGGGGTGCCCAAAATAACTTCCACCAGGGCCCATACTGTACTATACCATACCATCCTGCAGATTTGTAACCTATAGCTTTTAACCACTTGACATTGTCTGAACCATTGGGAAACATGCATCTGAATTGGAAGGGTGCACTGAAAGACGCTAGCGTGCCTGAATCAGAGACTCTGGGCATCGGGGAGATGTTCTGTTTTAATCAGGATTAGCCTCGTATAAAGTCTAGGACTTTGTGTTGCAGACTGAGGAGGAGGAGGCCCGCTTGGCTGCCATGCCTGCCTGGAGGAGGGAGATCATGAAGAAAAAGATGGATGAGGAGAAGTAAGTGAGAGACAGACCTTCCCCACAGTCTGAATACCTTTCACCTTTGATCTTTCACCTTCACACTTCCTCCTCTGGTCTTTCCCATCCCTCACTTGCCTGTTGCACTGTTTGTGTCTCTGTCATTATTGCCTTTCAGTTTTTCTTGAGGACATTTATTCAGTTTCTTTTTCCCCAATTAAGTATATTGTGCATTTTAAACCATTCATCTATTCTATCTGAATTATGCAAATGCATTTTGTTTAACGAGACCATTATTCTCAGTTTTGTAGGGAGATAGTTTTGTGACTATTTTTCTTTAATTCTATGTGCTATACCTATGTATGTCAATCCAATGTTTCAACTCTACAGTATAGTTAAGTTAGAAAAAGTGCCCATTTCTAAATTCTGTATTAGAATAGTAATTTGAGTCCAACTTTATGGGTTGTTTGGTAATATGAGTTCTATAAAGTTGTATCAGACGTAATGTAGTAACATTTTTAATTTCTCAACTCCAAGAAGGCAAAGGATGGCTGTGTGTACAAACTCACAAACTCACCTGCTGTCCGTCATTGTGCTGATATCTCTTTGTGCTTCTTTCCTCTGGGTCACACAGGGAGCAAAAACGGTAAGACATTCTACCCATTCCCCAGACACTGTCCTTAAACTGCCACTTTATGAAATTGATTAGCTAATTCCTTGAGTTCAATCAATGGCGACTCAAACAGGTCTGTTTCAGTCTGGCCTGGTTGAACATGTGACCTCATGCATGACTTTAAAAGAAGTCTATGCTCACAGTAGAAACAGCGTAAGGCAGGACATTTAAGAGGAGGAAGTGCTTCTTTATACACAAGGTTTCAGGAGTGTGTTGGTGTCTTCTATCACAATAAATCAATTTTGATCTGATCAATTGGCTATTAGCAGACAAACGAGATAGATGGGCTGACCACTGTCCACTCTCATGTAGGCTTTCTTAATACAATAATAAACACAAAAACCTCACATTTTTTGGCTATACAGGAAAACTTTTTTTTTTTAGTTGGTAAAACGACATCTATATAATCTCTTCACTTTATCTGGTAGGTACTATAATGCAGTTTCTTAAACTAGAGGCTCTGACTTATTTTCATGTCAGAGAATAGCAGAAGCTGGTGGTGGCTATTGGCTGGAAGGTAGTTTGCTTCCACTAACATCAACTCTGGTCTCGTGGCAACAGAAAAGAGGAAGAAAGGATGAAAAAGGAGAAGGAAGATGAGGAGAAGAGTGAGCTGGAAAAGCTAAGGACCCTCGGCTACGACGAGACCAAGCTGGCGCCATGGCAACGGCAGATCATCTTAAAGAAAGGAGACATTGCAAAACAGTAAAGGCCTGCCTCTACTCTGACACTGCAAACCTCCCCCCCTGTCTTCACCAAACCTCCCTGTCTCCTGCTCTGAGGGGAGAACCCTCTTTTTGCCCCCTGGCCAGGGTCTGTTAGCTTGTGAACCTGGACTCTGAGAGTCTGTGGAGGGTATACATGCCTTGTGCTAGTGAGCACAGATGCACAGTACAAGACAGAAATGGTCATAGGCCCAGCATTGGATTAGCAGCCTCCATATTGTGCACCAACTTTGCACTCTACAGTCTCTTACATTGTTTAATAAGAATCATAGGAAGGTTCTACAGTGAGTACTTGCCTTTAGGTAGCATCCTGCTTCGAGACCTTTTTAGAAAAAACACTTCCTGTTAATCAAAGTACCGGCATGTTTACCGACGTGTAGGTTTTCCATTATAACCAGTTTCCAAGAAATGGAAATGCAAATAATAATTTTCAACCACTCCTCTGTGTTGTACGAATTGAAGCATTTTATCAAGAGAAGCAAATCTTTTAAAAAAAACTGCTGCGTAAGAAGCAAGCACTATCCTGCGGGGAAACGACTTGATTGGGTAGAGGCTAACGTGAGAGCATTTGTGCAGGTATAGGGCCTGGCTCCTGTCTTCCTATGCTGAGAAATACAGTGATGACCATATTATATGCACCCCATCCTTTCTGAATATTAAGCTCTTACGGTGAAACCCAGATGTGCATGCAGTTTTAACAATTTAAAGAACTTTTGTATAAGAAACAATGGTGTATGACATGTTGTTCCTTACAGTACAGTGCCAGTATTATAGGGAGCAACACAACAGAAAAGACAGTTTGCAGTCTAGAATCCTTGCTTTTCCACAGGGAAAATGCAATGGTACAGCACTTGGCTGTACTGCCAAATTAACTGTATCATGAAGTGCAGTGAAGGTATCTCCTGATGAAAACTTATACCCCTTAAACTTGGCTATTGACCAACAGTTAAGAAACGTCATATCAGTGTGCAAATCAGTCGTCTTTTAAAGCCACAAGAATTGCTGTCCTGTGTAGCAGCTCCGTTTCCAGAGGATGAGAAAGCTGGCTGACCCCTCAGCAGTTAAAGAGGTACTGAGTAAAAAGGTGAAATTGTTAATTCTTTATACTATATGCAGTTTGAACAGCAAAAAGAAACTGGAGCTTTTAAGACCAATAGTAAAAAAATAGCAGGCATAATTTAAATATCTCTGCATAAAATATTGTGTATTGTATGGATTGATAAAAAATTGAATTATGTTTTACTGAAAACTCAAATGCAACATTCTAGTTTATTATCTTTATAATCACACAAAGCAAAGCACAAAGCAAGAACACAAAGCAAAATGAAGGTGTAATTTCTAAGTTAATGACAAATTGGCCCCAACCTTATTGAATGACAGCAGAAGGCTTTATATTAATTAAAACCTCTTTCTTAGATAACAGACTATATAATCTAACATATATCGCATACAGTACGGTTGAGCAAATTCAGCAGCTGCACTGAACATCTGTATTCTTTCAAAACTCAGTTGAACAATTTCATTCTGTGGTGTCTGTCCCTATCTGACCGTTCAACAAAGTAATCTAATTTTAAATGAGCATAAGAACTGTTAACAGTAATACACCCTGTAAGCTTACATGTTAACCGTGCACAAAATTTTAATTCACTCCATGCTTTGGTTTCATAGATAATGGTTGTAGCACATACTTGATCTGTATGGGACCAAACAGAGGGGACAGATATGTCATAGAATATGGCTGGTGTACCTCACCCTTGGTTACAAAATGATTACAAAAGAGGTACCTGGGCAGCTGCACAGAAATGTGGTTCCATTTTGAAAGTTTTCCCAGTAACTGCCTGCAAGCTTTTTTTATTGCGTAGACCACTAGACTGTGCAAATTGAAACTTTAAACTATTTGCTGTAGGCATGAATCTGCCCACACCTCACGGGCCCAGAGAACTGCTGTATGAGTGTGTCTGAATGTTGTATATATGGGCTGATTTCCTGTGTACTGGCTGTAGCGCAGTAGGATAAATCAATGTGCTTTGGATGTAAATTTTTTGCAAATTAAAGATTATATAAATATATATAAAAACAGTGCATGAAATAAGGAAAATGTTTCCAAGTTTGGTAAATGTCTGGGAACATTTATCTCACCACATTGGATGCCATATTGATGTTGAAATATATATATATAAAGACGTTGTAGAACACCATTGCCATTAGTATTACTATATAGACTTGAACCCTAAATTCCCTGTGATGTTTCTTGATTCCGTTGTTACTTTTTTCAGCCTTGCTTATGTAGCATTTTGGTATATTTGTGTAAAAAACATTAAAGAAAAGAAAAAGGAGTTTTCTGACTGTCTCTTGCAATTCAATAAATTCAGAATCATACTTGTTATGCCTGGGAGATTCTGTAAAGAAAGAAGTTTTAAGCCGTTTGAATCAACTCAAGGCTTTGAATTTCTAGCCAGGAAGCGGACACCAAGTACACAAAGGTATGTATCAATACACACCAGAACTGTGGCTAAGCAGCCACGACGAATTATGCCATTCATAGTGATCGGAACCTTAAGAGCAAACATGGAATTGATGTCAAGTCAGTAAGCGTTTCCCTCTCCTCTCCACACTGTATTCCACTTTAGATGGCACCTTTGGCATGATTATGTCTTTGACCATGTTAATTACTAGTCAACAGCAAATCAAACTACATACTACATTCGAGTTCTTGATACTGGAGTATGGAAGTTTGTTGAGCTGTGTACTGTATTATTGTGCAGCCTCTCGGCTTCTTTTGAGTCCCAGTGCATCAGTTCTACACTCAAGACTGATTAAAGTAAGGTATATACTGTAGGTAATTGGCAGATACTGTAAACTGCCTAATTTGTGCATTATTAAAAAACTGGCTATTCATTTTGAAGTAGTAGTATATTTGCCATGTGAAAAGTGACACAGGCGTACAATATGGTTGTGCCTTTTGCACTGCATCTTTTTAAAACACATTTTTTAAACACGGTTTAAAAACACATTTGAAAGAGATAAAGCACATACTGTACACACAGAAGACTGGACATAAACTCTGAATTTTCATTTTTATTGCTTAATACTGAACTTGTACATGCAATCAAATGAACAGCAATGAGTGGCCGCAGCTTAAGTGTTTAAATGCATTGTTCTCTTTCACATCTAGGAAAAGACACTTTGTATGTGAAGTATGTCTGCTTACTGGCCAGAGGCAGTTTAAACTGTTTGGATGTGCTGTGCGATACCTCTGAAAATTATCTATAGCAGCCTTCCTCGTGCATCCACGTAATTGTAAGATTCTGTTTCCAAGAAATACCGCAGTTGCAATTAAAAGTTTTCTCAAAACAACTCAGAACAAGGATTCTTTAGATAAGGACAGTGATGTGGGGACAGCTTTACTCAAACAGAACTTCTAAACGCATTAATCCTGCTTTTGCTGATAAATTGTATCCAAAGAACATTTTAGTTGGCATGTTTTTTGCAAAATTGTGTTGAAGCCAATTTTTTGTGTACGCTTATGGAAAGACTTTAGGAATGGAAATGAGTCCAAGATGCCTGAGTGATACAGAGTTTCATCTATTAAATTTCTTCAAAACACCAAACTCAACATGCTATTGGTCCAAAGTAACAACTAGACAAGAAAACAATCATCAGACATGGGCATTTGGGCCTGTTTTTCTTTATACCATATGTTCCTGATTAAAACTAAAATAGTATTTGGCTAAAGTAATCTGAATACAGTTTATTTTTCTCAGTTTTGTTCAAAACTCCTCTCCTTCATTATTTACTAAGCTACACCTTAAACCATTCAATAGGTTAAACCTTTAGGACCCTTTTTCTCTTAACAGGCCAGTCACACACTGTCTATTAGTGTTGAGGCACACATTAGCATAATAAAGTTCAACAAAAAAGTAATGATAACTTCCACTTTCGGTGTAAGATTTTCCTTTATGCTGAAACCAGGACTTGAGTGATAATGAAGACTGTCACAAGTGTTGTAATGCACTCAATTTCAGCCTCATTCTGCTGTGTATATTTTTGTACATTATTTTTGTCACAGTTAAAACGAGATGTTGGGATAAACCTGAGTTATTTTTTTAATATTAAGATTAGTTTTTTCACCTATCAAACAGGTTTGTACAGGTACAAAATGAGTTCTCCTTAACACCAATTTCAAAATACAATTCAACAAGGTCAACTATGTTTATTCAATTATTATTATACTGAAGTCAGCTTCTTCAATCTACCGTCTTTCCGAGACAGACTGGGACGGGAGATACTGTACAGCCTACCCAAGACTCGACTTTTCTCTCAGTATGTCTATACAGAGACCAAACAACAGAGGGCGCACATTCTTTAATAAAGCAAAACTGAAGTTAACGTCGTATATACGCTCACAAACGAATGAGCACGCCACTCACAAAATATCACATAAGCTTCGTTAAATATTGTTTATAGTTATTGGGAACGTGTATTAACGTGTATTCTAGTATATAGAAAGTAATATTACCCACATGACAAGTTGTCACTGCTATACCTACAACATCGAGGGCGATTTAGGAATTATACAGTATACACCTTTTTAGATACAGTACTAAAAGTGTAATACATGCACCCAATTTTTAGGATTGCAATTTAATATAACGTATGTCAGTTACAAACGGTGAACCAGGTATCACATCAACCTATAATATGAACTATTTGTGAATCATATCAACATCACCATTTAGAAAGACTGGGGTTCAGCTTGATCGTCAAGATTCCGGTACAGAACCGACTTGCGTTCAGCCTAGCAAAACTGCGAATAAATCGCACTTGCCTTTATGAACCTAGTGCTAAATCCACAGATCCACATGCAGCAAACGGAACCACATGGTTTCACAAAATAAACCCCTCTTGGAAAATTATGTATTGTTTTAGAAGTCAATTTTGACTTCTAAAGTCAACCGTGGTTCAAGAATCCCAGATAAATCTAACACCGCCTGTGCCTCAAAAGGACGTTAATTCGCTGAATAATATCAGTCAAGTGCCTTACTGAGATCCAGTAGATAAGATACTTTGCGTGCACTTGCAAAAATCAAGGCTGCGCCCTTTTAGCTTGCAAACTGTTTACTCTGTGACAGGACACTGGCTAGGGGTAATATTTACAGTAACAGGTAGGCAGGTCGGCCGAGGCACACCTGGAGTGACGTCACCGGAGCAGTCTGACGGACAGTCGGGGAAGCAGATGGGAAGTTGGCGAGGCACGAAAGCAGCGCCGACTCGCCTTGTTTTTAATGAAAACACAAACTTTTGGACGCATCGCAAAAGGAGGCGAGACCCGCTGGACCGAGTTGCATAGAAAAAAGGTAAATAAACTCGACATCCGACAAACTGCAAATGACGGTTAAACGATTGACAGTTTACAGATCAAATCTTTTTTGTTTGTGTGTGTTTCGGGTTTTTTTCTGCCCTACAAAAACTTGTGACTTCTGGTGTCGTTTTCCGATGTTATTGGCGTGCAGAGTAAAGTGCGTTTTATTTACGGAGAAAAAAAACGCCGCTTTGCAGAAAGATTAACGCAAGTAAAGACTGAGAGAATGGTTAATTAACGCGGTTCACCTGGAGTCAATCTGCAGGATATTTTTTGTTCGTGGAAAAGCGAAAGCTCTCCTCTCGTGTGACGACGTGTAGCACAGTGGGGAAGGTGGGATTACACTAGGTGTAGCAGACTGGAAAAACTCGACGTCCGTGTCCAAGATCACGGGGGGGACACACCTAGGGGATCATGTCTTTAGTGATGTCAATCGTATTTTTTAATTTCTCTCTTTGTTTTCAATGCTGTCATTTCTTAATTAAAATACTATTTGCCATTTAATTACAATGGCTTGATTTTTTTTCTCGGGTATTAAACCGAAGGCATAACGAGACCAGTACAAAGTTCAGGGCACACTTGTATATTTACATACAGTATACCTGATAGTGCAGCTGAGAAGATCGGACTGGTTTCTAATCATTTTATCACCATTTGATTTCTAACTTGGATTCTAGGTCTGATGTCAAATCATGTCTGACACTTGTCCCGAAAACGTTTGTTTTAATACTACTATTTCTGGTTCCTTGCACAGTCTGTGCGTGTGGTTTTATTCCTGATTGTGGCTGTCCCAGTTCAGCAGGACAGAGGAGGGGGGTATTCACCGGTGGGTGCGGGGGAGCAGACGGTGTCCAGGTCAGTGGGAGGGAGTTAGTAACCATCACGAGCTCCTCGCGATGACTGGGAAACCCCCCGCGTGGCAGCCGGTGTCGAGATAGTCATGCGAAGGGAGCGCAAAGTCTGCTGAATAAATCCGACTTTGTTAGTGCTCTCTCGTTTTTTAAAGAATATACAGTGTTCTGAAACGCGTACTCCCTCGTTTTATCTATTCTTCTTAGTTTTTAGTCCCTTTGGAACGGGATGTTTGCATATGTCATGTAGCAGAAAGGAATGAGTGCTTTTACTTGGTTTATCTGTATTTGGCTTCGTTCCTCTGAGGTTTTTTTTTATAATAGAGGACTTTTTGTTTTTATTTTGTTCCAGTTCCTAATATCAGGTAACTTTCACTGTTCAGAATGCAGCCCAGAATGTGTCTCTTACACATATTTGATCTTTCCCCCCCCAAAGACACGGGACCTGACCTGCGTGTTTTTGTCTCTGCGTGCAGTATGACCAGCAGTATATTGCTCGCTTCTGGCTGAGAGACCCAGAGGTACAGCAAGCCGTGTGCCGAGTCTGGCAGGATGTATAGAAAATCAGGGCAGGGGCCGAGCAGCGGGATGTCTCAGCGCCGGTCTGATGGCTTCGTGGGAGATCAGGCTCCCCTCTTGTTGGAGAACCAGTTCGCCTCCGATCTGCAGCTGGACAGCCAATCCGGACCTCTGGTGAAGAGGGTCAGCCAGTCCCGGGGCTCTCCCCCACAACCCCACGTGACCGGCGCCCCCTCTGCTCAGGAGGAGAAGGCGGCAAAGGCCCAGATTGTTCTGAGCACCGAAAGCAAGGCCGCCCTGAAGCTGGGCACCCAGCAGATCATCCCCAAGAACCTGGCCGTGGCCAGCCGGACCAAGGTGCGCTACCACACCACCGTCGTCACCCTGCCCGTGCCCCCGGAGCCCGCGCAGGACAAGCGGGCCTCTGCCCCGGCTCTGGACGTGTCCTGGGACGACCACGAGAGTGACGAGGAGGACTGCACGCTGGCGAGGAACCGCCGGAACCAGTCGTACCGGGCCGCCGTGAAGAGCCTGGAAAACGGCGCCCAGCCGCTGCCCGCCACGCTGTCCGCCCTCAAGCCCGTCTCGGAGGAGAAAGAGCCCGTCTCCCAGCCCCCGCGAAGCAGCGCCCGCAGCCCTGGCCGCAAGGTGAGGCCTGAGAATGGTTTCCCCGTTGCTGCGTGTGTATTTCCTGTCTAGAAAAACAAAATGTGTGTTGGACGAAAAATCCTTTTTTTTAATCAGATTTCTTTAAACCGCCAAGTCCAGCCTGTCATGAAACGTCCGCAGCTGTATTCTGAAGCTGCTACTGCTCTGAACCTACAAAGTGAGAGCTTGCGGATACCCCATAGCTGTTTGAGCTGGCATAGCAAACCACAACCAAAAATCACAGTTGCGGGAAAAAAAACTGGTTTCTTGCAGCCTGTTGTGGCATGTTTCTTTCTGTGCACAGGGTAAAAGCACTGCGTTGTTTTAAATATAGAAACAAAGGACTGTACTTGTGTGCAGGACAGAGGACTGACACCTTCTAAAGAAAGCTCTCGTTCATGGGGTTTTGTATCTCTTGGATGGTCTATTTTGTAGCAGAGGTGGAGCAAACTGTCTCCTCTTAGGAGCTGATAAGGACCTAGGGTTTGAATTCCTTCTCATAATGATGTATTTATTTCCTAGTTTGTCATGGACACATGTAGAAACAGGTCATGAACGATGCAACCCCTTGCAGGCGAATGTGGAGGTGCTGTCCTCCTCTGTTTTTGTCAGAGTCTCTGCCTTGGTGTGTCACCCAAACTGTGCTAGCTGGAGGACTCCGATCACAAGAGCTTTGCGTTGCGCAATTTTGCGTTGTGGTGTGGGAGAGCAAGGAGGCAAAGGTTATGGCTTGGAGAAATAAAGCAATTGTACATTAAGAAATTCAGCAGTGTAACATTGCTGTTAGGTTACTGGTGACTCTTTAGTCCTTACTTTTTGTCAGTTGCAATGCAAGACTTGGGCATTTTAAGCTAGTCCTGTTTGTTCATCCCTGGAGTGAGAGACACTGGCCCATGGATCCCATCAGAGGCTGTGGCACATGAGGTTAGACACTGTGCTGTAAGAGCTGGATCTGACGTTAAGAAATGTTATATTTCTATATTCCACTTTCGACATGCTCGGCCCCTCTATCTTAAATGTCCTGGTTGAGCTCAGCACTTCAGAAATGAATGAAGTGGGTCTTCTCAGTGTGAACAAGTTTGAATCCCTTGGAATTATACAAATGAAAGCCATTTTTGTCCTTAACAATATTTCAAGCCATTTTTGAGTAATTCTTACTGTCAGGACCTATTCCAGGGATCCCAAGTGCTTAAATGTGTTTTGCTGTGCGCACATACTGTATTTCAAAGGAAAGGAATTAAAGTAGATGCCTGGCTTCATCAGTTAAAACTGCAAAATGTGGTTTTTGAAATTTTGAAGCCCTAAAAGCAGCACAAGCCTCTCAGTCAGGCTTCGTATTCTCCCTCTTGCTTGCAATAAGTCACTGTTAATATGGGAGGAGGAGACGGCGAAAATTTTAAATAGCATGAGAATACAGTGATGATGCTTTATTTCCAGGACGGTTTCCTTCCTGTTTTATTCTGATGCTGATTAAAGCTTACTATTCTCACATCCCCACTTCTATAAACTGAGAGAGCGGCTAGTTTTTTTGAGAGGGGGTGGGGGGGGGGATTAGGAAGTGGAAATAAACTCCACATTCTAAAAAAAATGGATGCATCTCCAAAACGAAGAGGCATAATGCATGCTACTTACTCATAGCTGGGCTGTGGCCATGCCATGGAGCCTCTTGTATACCTGACTGGTAAACTGGTGCTGCTGCTGTCTTTCATGCAGAGAACCCTGGGACGGAAGAGGAACACGAAGCACAGCGGCTCTTTCAAAGATGGTACGTGACCCTTGTGTTTTAGGGGTGGGGTGTGGGCATCATGCGGGTGGGCTGTCCTTGGAAAGATGAGAGAACTTTAGTTAACTTGTAAAACACCAAATGGTATTTGACATGTTGGTACTAATTGAGGATTCCATAACCATTTTCTGTATTCTGTGGTTTTACCATGATTTGGTGAAAGTTTTGGAGTATAAAGGGAGATCTCCTTCTCCTCATAAACACTCCACTTTCATAATAAGAACACCAAGTAAGAGTTCCACAATTGAAGGGCTACTATGTTTCTAGTTTGGGTTCTTTCAGCGATTATTTTCCTGTTAATTTGAAGTGAAGTTAGAACAGGGGTACCAGTTCACAGTAAATCGTGGAACAGCTGTTGCCTTGGAGTTTAATTTTTGAAACTGGGTTTTGTGTTAGTGAGAAGTTGACCAAGTAAATCGCTCTGCTTTGCCTGTGTGACGCCTTTTCACTATCTAGTGAATTGGACTCTTGCAGATGTTCTGTGTACGGCCAGGGTTGAGCACCTCAGTGGTTCCGATTGGCTGTCAGAAACCAGATATCACTCAGTTTACGACCAATCCACTCGCCACGCCCCAAGCAGACCCTGTCTGTAGAACTTTCACACCAATGATGATGTCACAGTCATGATGAGAGGCACATCAACACTGACCAGTCAGCTTCCTGTTGGATTTTAACATTATGATTGAAGCGTGTCAGGGAGGACTTTAAAAACTCAGTTACTAGAGAGCACGTGCATCTGCAATCCACGACTTTGAGCAGCTCAGAATTCTTCATTTTAAAGAACTATTTATGAATTACAGTGAGATTTCAGACTTTGTGAAAGGAAGATATATATATTAATAGGAATTTTCTAAATGGAATATTTACCACGATGTGTGTTCCTCGAATGAATCATCATACATGCTGAGCAGTCTGGCTGTTAAGCTGAGGCACCATACAGTAGCTGCAGAGCTCGCACTGCTTTGGCAATGGAATATTTTAAGCCTGCCTGCCATCACTGACTGGGTGATTTGAATGAGAAACTGGTTCTGGACGGGAGGTGTCAGATGTTGCAGTGGAGTGTCACCTCCCTGCGCGAGGCAGCAGGGAGCTGGTGATCACACGGAGAGGGGGGGGTTGTTCTTTTCCACCCCCGCGTGGCGCGGGACACCAGGGGCAGCGGGCCCATGGGTGAGGCGTGGCGGCGTCTGTCGCTGGCCACCAGCTCCCTGCAGCTGTCCCTGGACTTCGGCGGGGACGAGGTCTCCGTCTCGGAGGCTTTCTGCTCCTTCCTGACCCGCCTGCTGTCCGCAGAGCCTCGGCTGTACCAGGAGATCCGGGAGCGCGGCCTGCACTCCACCAACCAGAACACCGACGACGAGCTGCTGGACGACTTCGTGCAGCTGGAGCACCCCGAGCCCGACCAGGGCATCGTGGTGAAGAGCTACCGGCCGGCGCAGGTCACCTGGAGCCAGCTGCCACAGGTGAGAGACTGCTCCTCTCCTCCCTGCGGAGCAGCAGTGGTGCCGTGTGGGGGGACAGAGAGAACCCAAAAACCTACAGTATATTTCATCATGTCTCCAGGTTCTGGAGTTTGTTACACAACAGAATTGGGGGCTTGGTGATGGCAGTATTTGTACTGTATGTAGTCTTGTGTTTTTTAACGGAGCCTTGTTTGGTCCAGTAGTGTTTTTAATGTGCTCAGTTGAAAACCAGTGTGCAGTGGATGTAAGAAGGCATGGGATACAGAACCCTGAAAGAGAGCAGTGTTTCATTGCTTTTTTCTGTTCAATACAGGATAAGTGAGAGCCGAGTACAGAGCTAGAAGACTTGTGTTGGTGGTTTATTTGCAGCTTCAGCTTAATCTTCGAGAATCTTTATCAGATTGGTAGATCTAGTTTTGTTTCAGATATTCCTCATCATTTTTTCACTTCTTTTGTAAATGTAATTGTCACTTCATCCCGACAGAGCCCAGCTAATAGAGCTATACAGACTGTTTTGTTTTATGCATACCGGGTTTTTATAAGCAAAGTAATAATCGGAACAGCACAAGTTTATAAGCTTTGTGCATTTATATAACTTAATCCCACTTGTGTGTCTGTGCATTCGATCTTTCTCAAACTGGGGTAACACACAGTTCCAGTACCAGTACTTGGTAGCTGACTTTTGCTGGCTTGTATACAGCAGCCTTCACTAGGTCTGATTTTGTGGTAATTTCCTTTCTACTGTGCATAGAAGGACTGAATAGGATTGCAAATTTTAGCTGTCAATGAAAGACCGTACTTTTTTACCTCTGCAGTATATAAATTATTGTTTATTTTCAATACCGAGATCCTCTTTCAATTTACACACTGTAGTTGTTGATGCGGTTTGCCTGGAATGTCGTGAATTTACAAAGCTTGGGGTTACTCTCAGAACTGCAGGGGACAGTGGGTTGTGCTCTTTTCTGTCACAGTTGTCACATGGTTAGCTTTACCAGGTGGTCTAGGAGGGCTTGTTTAGTTTGAACAAGAAGCTGTAATACTATAGCTTTTTCAGTTCACACTGCACTGTGCAATCGGAGACAGTCTTAAGAAGCTGCACCTTACCCAAGCTAAAGACGGAGATGCATGCCAGAACACCTCAGTGTATTTACAGTCCTCTGGGAAAAAAAGAAACTGGACCAACCTGATCATCGACTCCTAGGAAAATTAGAAAAAATGACACTGGAGGGAGAAAATGATACTTGTTCTTCTAAGGGCTCAGAGTTGAATTTGGAAGTGCAGTGATCATCAGCAATGTGATCATTTATTATGACAAGAAAAAGCACTGAAAACATCACTCTGTGAGACAGTGTTAAAATATCAGCTGGGATTCAATAATGGTTCGGAAGCCAATAAAATGTTTGTGTCACTGTTTGTATGAGCAGGCAAATTGGTGTCATATATTAGTAAAGTAATGAATTGCTCAACCAACACCATCCTCTGAGTTTATCGAACTGTGGAAATAGCCATTAAGCAGATAATACACTTCTCTTTATATCACTTTCACTTAACTCATGCTTCATTTTTGTATGTCCAGTTTTAATATGCACATTTCAGTACAATACTCTGAGTTAATAGTGAGATCACCATGCTGCCTTCCTTTTAGGTGCAGGAACAAGGTATTCTTCAGAGGATCTCAGCAGAGGAGCGCAAACGACAAGAGGTAAGAGGATGAAATATGGTCAGAAAAGAGTTTGAAATTAGTCAACCTTTTTAAAACATAAGTGTGTTTTTAAACTGTAAAGAAAAGCATGCTCTTGGGTGAAGAAATGTGGAGGAGCACCAGACCAAAACGTGTTGAGTCCTGTAGCAACTGGTTTCTGCTAAAGCAGAGCTCTCTATATGCCTGAGCAGGAAATACCTAGTAAGGCAAATCTGCCAGGGAGGTGTGACTTGACAGGACTTTGTACTGTTTTACATAATAGGTATAAAAGCACAGTGGTTTTTAGAACATCGGGGCCTTGCTTTATAAGAAAAGCCATCGTGCTACTCTGTTGTTTAATTGGTATCTGAAAGCTGATGGTTGTGGTATGTTTACTGGGAGCCTTTTAGTCCAGAAAAGTGTTTTAGTGGAATTCGTTTTGGATTATCTGTTCTCGTTATAGATGTGCTGCAGCTGGAGCTCACTTTTGTCATGTCAGTGAGGCCCACCCTGCCTTTCTGTCTCTGTGCCTGTGGTCTTCAAGCTTCCTGTGCTTTATCTGATTCATCTATTTCTCAGAGCTCCTTCCCCTCAAAATCAAAACTGGCTTATCCAGTTTTCCACATGAATTTAGATTTTGGGATAAATATCAGCAACCGGCATGACCAGCTGTATGGCCATCTGCGTCGGGCCATTTACAACGCCAGGAGACAGAATACCAGTGTTTGTGTCTTCTCTGTTTTGTGCCTGGTGCCCTTCAATAGTTTATCATCTGCTAATTTCAATAAATAGGACTCATGCGATGAATTCCACAGGATGCGCCTGTGGAGTCTGATTTAATTCCTGTGGCATTTACTGAATCCTGTTATCCGCCAGGCCATCTTCGAGATCATCACATCCGAATACTCCTACCTGCACAGTCTGGGCATCCTGGTCCGTCTGTTCAAGGGGAGCAAGGAGCTGCGCCGGACCATGAACAGCACTGAGCACCATCACCTCTTCTCCAACATCTCTGACATCCAGGCGGTCAGCCAGCGGTGAGCACTTTGCCCAGGGGGCAGGAGGGGCAGGGTGTCTGTGTAGCAGGTTTTGTGTCTCCCACGAGCATTCACACAGAAGCTTCAGGGTACATTGCCCTGCAAGGCATATGTTGCTCCTTGCTTACCTTTTAATTCAAAGGTACTGTATCTCTAACCGGTTTGTGGTTTGGGATTTTTTTTTCTGCTTCAGTCAAAACTGGAAAGAGCTGGAGCAGGCTGGCGTCTCTGCTCTTTCCTCTTGGACAGGTTGGTGTAGGTTTCCCACTGCAGCCAATGGGGACAGAATTTAGGCTATTGCACAACTGTGTACACATGAGCTGTCAAGAGAGGCTTCTGGTGGAAGCAGCCCAGGCTTTGGCGTGACTTGTGTGGCAATCATGTTACACATTAAGCCAAATGCCACAGGCGGGGTTTTTGCAGAGTTGAAAGCAGAAGTGAGCTCATCCAGCAGGTTTTATTAATTGACTCACAGTACCTTTCACAGGAATAGTCATTGTAAGTTTAGAGAAAATCGTCGAAGGCATAGAGCACAGTAATGTGACAGTGAACGGTTGCATTTTGTCATCAGAGAAGTTACCTCCAGAGGGATTGTGATACATGAAGTGTTATGACAATTTAATGTTAAAGTTTGATAAACTGAGTGGTATTATACTTATATCAAAATAATTACATCACTAGAGTCAGGATTCTTCTAATCAGAAGGCTGATCTTCTTATTTTCCAAATTTAAATGACCACAGATATGTGTTTACCTACACCCAGAGGTGTAGTAAATGTGTTGAACACAGAGATTTAAGGTTGATTAAACTGATTACCGTCTTTGTCCAGTGTAATTTGACTCATGCTTGCTTTTTCTTCCTTAGTCTTAGGAATAGCAGGCTGTGTCTTAACAAGCTTATGAAACTTGTTCCTTTGCTATCAGAACCTGGCTGAGGTTACTTATCTCCCAGATGTACTGTACGTGTACCTGCTTGTTTGATCTTTTCCTGGCGATAGGAGAGCTGCCTGCTTTCTTGGTTCAGTCTGATGCAATAGGCACTTCTGGCTGAAAAGAAACATGCTCGAAAGTAAACTACTTAAAAAGACATTAACGCTGTACGTTACTATTTCAAAGGTGTCTGATTTATGTTTAGAATCTCGTGTGCTTTTTTTTCCCCTCTCTCTCCTGAAACTGCAGATAAAATGTACAGCAATTGGATTTCCTCCACATAAGTTGAAGGTCAACTGTTGTATATGAAGCGTTACAAACTTTTAAGCCTAGAATTAAAGAGCTTTGGAAGCTGTCACTTGCCTTTGGCGTGATATCTAAAAAGGAAGTCATATCTAGCATAGTTGCAGGAGGGGAAACCTGGGAACAGATGTTCAGTTTTAAATGGAAGGAACGTAGGGAAATGCAAAATGGTGTAATCTATGCAGCATAGTCCCCAGATTAATGTAATGGTTAATGATTATGTTTTACAACCGTTTGCTTTTTGTCACCACAGGAATGGAAAGTGACTAATGGAAAGAGTTACAGCAATCAAAACATTACAATTCAGACTTGGCAATTTAGGTACAGGAGTGTCCTTCTCAGATTATTTTAGATGTTCTGAGGACAGTATTGTGTTATGGTCAAAAGAGGATAGTCTTTCTTCTTTCCTGAAGGAGTTAGGCTCCCTTGAGCTGAAAGGCACACACATGTAGCAGTGCATGTTACAGAAAGTGCTGTCACACCCCTGTAACCTAGACTGGGTAGAATTCTCCAGTGGCAGTGGCACAGTTGAGTTCACCACTGTCTAGGGATAGAGCCCAGAGGGACTGGGTTTGAATCCTGGCAGGGGTAACTGTACCTGTCCCTCATATACGGTTTATTTAATTACAGTCAGATTAAGCAAAATCCTTTTCTCTTCTACTCGGTAGAATAAACTCTTGCACTTAAAGTTACATAAACAGGAAGCAGTATGGGTGCTTCTCACTGCAGGGTGAGATGTTGCACTTGCAAAACGTCTGCCCACACTGTAGGAGGTGCCACACTTTGTGACGCAGTTCTTCACTAACTTGTAACATAAGGAAAACTAAATTAGTCTTTTAGTCTTGCACAGACCTGCTTGGGTTTCTTTAGGGCACTTGTCTTTCCTTCCAGGCGCTCAGCATGTTCCCCGCCTGTTACTCCAGGCTGAATACAGTCGAAATGAACCTGATGTCTTTGATTTCTTTGAAGCGGTGTCTCACAAGGCAGGACACACCCAGCAGGATCACACTGCAGCAGTAATCTACACCATATTACAGTAAAGCAGTTTACCAGTGGTGAAAAAAAACCCTTTCCTTCAAACAAAAAGAAAATTAAGCTGTCTGGGTGTTAGTTTACTGGTGTTGCAAGTACATTAAACACTCTAACATATACTTCTATCTAGCAGTAGCTATACACCAGTTTTGATCTAATTATTTTCTTCCAAATGAAACTTTCTTAGCTCAGAGTTTCCCAGCTTTTTTGTGTGTGAAGGGGAAATGCTTTTTGATGCAAAAAATAAACTTCTCAGATACAGCTAGCAAATATGCTTTTTTGCTTGTTTGTTGTTTCAAGTTCAGTACTTTAGTTATAGTGGAGTGAATTACTCTTTGTCTCCTATAAAAATTCCACTGGGGTTTATGGCAGAACCTGCTTTACAGCTTCCAGCTGTGTTTTTAGTAGAGCATATGCAAAGCATAGAGTTTAATGTTTGCGAAGCTGCATTGATCACATTGAATCTGATGCTACAGTTGTCTGAAGGCTGGCTTCACCCATTGTCTTCACTGGGATTATAGACCTTCAGGCATCTAAACCTGTTCTTTCTAGACATGCAGTGCTTATTCAATAAAATGTGTTACATTGCTAAACTATATGAATAAACACTCAACAGTGGAAATTAACAACACACTCCCAGCCACATGTATTGTCTTGTTATTGGTCTGTACGTTGAGTTGTTTGTTGTACTGCAGGGTTTTGCAAGGCACTGTGACGTAATGGTGGAGTAATTGTTTTTGCTAATTAACACTGTTACATATTTTATGTCTATGGTTTGGCCCAAGCTGTATGTGCTCAGGGTAGGGACTTTCTCTCTGCCGATTGTTATGTATCACTGAGTGTCTGACCATCACACAGAGGTGAATTAATTTGCAGGTTGGCCAGTGGCCAGTCTCATTCCTCGGTGAAGAATTGGTTGTAAATTGGTTGTAACACTGTCTCTGTGACCGCAGCTCCTGGGTGCTCCTGTACTGCTGTGTGCTTGGAATGCTGGCAGAGTGGTATGGTTTGACAGACTCAGCATCGGAAAATTTCTCTTATATCCTCCCCTAACAGTAATGGGGGAAAAAAAACTGACAATACAAATTCAATAGAAACAGAGTTTGGCCTTTGAGAGCTGAAGAATGTCAAGCGTCTGACCTGCTGGGATTTACAGTAGCTGCTATTTATCTGGTTAAATCTGGTGAGGAGTGATTTCTTCATTGGCAGTAGAACACAGCTTTCCATTGATTTTACTACTTAAACTGGGCGCAGGTGGGTCAAGCTGTTTCTGCTTGACATAGCTATAAAGTTAGTTCAGGTCTATGATAAAGTAGAAGTTATTCCTCTTTAGCTGTAGCTGAGTAATACGTAAGGTGCATATTGATAACCTCGTGACTCAATTTACATTGACAGTGATTTTAAAAGCAGTTTTTAAAAACTACATGGAACTTCATACAAGCCCCGACACAAATCATCACAAATAGCAGATGTTTGGCAGTGCTGATTTCTTCTTAAGACGAACGCAAATGTGTCTGGCACAATGTCTGTGTTGATTGAAAACCTGGACCCTAGGGAGCTGTTTATATTTATGCAACTCTTCTGCACTTGTCAGATGTCTTTGCTGTTGTCTGCAGTGGACACAGGGAATCTGTTCTTTCACCTACTGGCTTTCAAAGGAGTGAAGTTTATCAACATAGATTATAACAGTCTTCTGTGATGCCTTATTCATAACACCTAGTAGATGCTCCAATCATTCTGCCCTATTATTTGCAAGTAAGTCAAAGACAATAAAAGAAATGTACCACTGAAGAACTTGCTTGCTGTTGAATACTTTTATTTTAGCTTTGGGGTTTGAGTTGTTTTTGTAGTTTTTCAGGGCTGAAAGGCGTGTGCCTCATGAACATCTAACTGAGAGAATTTCTATGTTTATTACCCAAGCTTAACAGAAACACAAAACTAACTAAGCCCCTCTGTCAGCTCTGGAGTGCAATACATCAATGCTTTGGATAATGTATTTCTCTAACACTTTTAAGTGCTATTTTTGTCATACCTCTTCATGTTGAGCATTATTATAAAAGTGCTTTACAATGTCAGGTTACAATAGCTAAAAGCAAATGCAGTTTGCAGTAAGTGTTCTGTATATTGCAGATCATGACTGTACACTGTTCTGTGATAGACAAGGAAGAAATTAACCTCCGGCCTTAAACCCATGTTTTATTTTCAGGTTCTTTGAGGACCTGGAAAAGCGACACAAGGAAAACCCAGTGATCAGAGACATCAGTGATATCGTGCAGAACCATGCCGCCAACTACTTCAACCCTTACATCATCTACTGCTCCAATGAGATGTACCAGCAGAGGACCCTGCAGAAGCTGCTGTGAGCAGAATAGGGGGGACAATTAAAAAGAATCAAAGGAAACTTGCAGTTCGATTAATCATTGATCTGATGTTAGATAGGCCATTGCAAAATAAAACAGTTGGATGTTAACCAACAGAGCTGCAATCCTAGGATTATTTTTTTCTAGATTTACTAGATTTGGTGTGCAAAATGCAAATCAGCTGGAAACATTTGGCCCTGGGCTTTTCATTCTTTTTTGAAAAATGACAACTATCAGGATTCCAGCTTTCAGCTTTCAGCAAGCAAAAACTCTGATTTCACAGTATATTCGTCTTGAACATTTTCAGCAGCGTTCTTGGAAT